>NW_027361829.1:20612500-21207500 GCF_039654945.1 Dendrobates tinctorius | reverse complement strand
GATGTTGTTCCTCAGGTCCCCATGGCGTTCTTATGGGCGCATTTTCAATTTTCTTTTGTTTTTCAGGCCCGTACCCCAGTGTTTTCTGTGGCGGGCGTCTTTAGGTGTCAGGCTGTCAGTGATGTATTTATTATTTATGTTATATTTGTTACAGATACAATAAAGAGTGAAAAGCAAAGACTGGTGCTGTGCCGCCTCATACTGATGGTTTCTGGCCTGAAAGGTCTCAGTATATGTTCCTGTCAAGAATTCTTGGTGCCATACTTGTGCATTTCTCAGCTGTAGCACTGTTGCCCTCTCAGGTTCTCTCACTAAGACCCCCTGAACCTTAGGGACCACCTCCACACTGTGACACCAGCTTCCATGTGTCACATACTGGAAACCATTCAAAGTGAATGGAGCTTTTCTGTGCCCGTCATTAGGAGCCCGTAGGCATCACAGCAAGCCCCACAGCTGTACGAAGCCCAGGAAACGGAGCCATTCATCATATCCACCAATCAGATGTCAGCTTTCATGTTTCTAAAGCACATTAGAAATGAAAGCAGTGCTGTGGTTTGTTGCTGTGGGCAACTGCTCCTCTCCTGTTTTAAACACCTTTTTCTTTCTTTAATCTCATCTTTACCTAGGAGCAATTTCAGTAATAAAAGCAATAGACGTCTTAGGGGATCTGCCCTAAAGACGCCTGTTTATCTTTTTGGGCATGTCGCCTGCGCTCTTGATTGATAAAGTGATAGAGGTTTCCTTATCATTGAATAGAGGTAACAAAAGACGCTAAAAAAGGGGAAAAATACAGTTTCCGGAAATGTCTCCCTCTTGAAAAAATTAGTGGGTTTGCTCACCTGAAAAGGACGTTGGGTTGTGTGCTCCCATTACACCTTGTTTTTTTGGCGTTAGATACTGTACACCTTAAGGGTATGTTCACACAGTGTCTTCTAGACTCTAAGTATTCACCAAGTTTTCCAAGCTATTGACGCCTCAAGCAAATACCGGCAGTAATTTTCCTGAATTGTCTATGGTGTTATTTCCACCACATTTGCGGTGGCGCCGCTTCTGGTGTCTTTTTTTTTTAAATTTATATATTAAATAGTGAGCAGCTTCCAAGTGTGAGCCGCCCACAGAATGGACATCCCAATGCTTTTTACCGCAATACGGCATTCAAAATTGCGAATCGGATAAGAGAAATGACAAAAGACAGGACATATGCACAGCAAGCTGTTTTTACATTAATCTGCATATTTGCGGTATTTTTACCACTTTTTCAGGTGGGTTCCATTGTGCACATGCCATAACTTTCGAGTGTTTATTTTTAGAGTTTTTTGTTTGTTTTTTCCTGTCATATAAATAAACATTTATGTGAAATGCAAGAAAACGCTGCAAAACACACTCTTTGTAGTATGTTTTATTTTCTTACTGACTTCAAACAAACATTTGACAGCAATACAAAAATGCAGCAAAAAGCAGTAGGCAAAACACTTGGGCCCTTATTTATCAGTCTTATGGCTCAGTCAGACGGACACATTGGCCCAAGATCTGAAAGCAGTGCGCAGACTGGTGGCTCTCCTGACCTGAGAGTGAAAGCTTCATATATTTCTATACAGCTGTCACGTTCGGGTCGGGAGAGCCGCCGGCCAGTCCGTGCGTTCCAACCTTAGTCTGATTTATATCTGATTTATATGCCCCTCTGACTGCACCTTTGGCCAGAGTACTGGCTTGAAAATATTTGATATGTTGAGACTTTTAGCATTTTTATGCCAGTCCCATGACTTTTTAAAA
Source organism: Dendrobates tinctorius (assembly GCF_039654945.1). Lineage (NCBI taxonomy): Eukaryota > Metazoa > Chordata > Amphibia > Anura > Dendrobatidae > Dendrobates > Dendrobates tinctorius. The sequence continues at coordinate 21,205,727 of NW_027361829.1, read as the reverse complement.
ATTTGGTGGAGTTTAGTTGAGAATTCGGGGCCGAGCACCGCTGACCTGCTCGTTACCGAAGCGGCGAAAATTCCGACAGAAATGCCCTCCAGACTTCTCCTTCCTGCACATTTGTCAATCGCGCCCCTGTGGGTGTGATATCAGCAGAGATGATTGATGGCGCCCCCAGACTTGTCGCCAAGATTAAACATTATTTTTACAAAGACTTCAGTTAGGGTGTGTGCACACGCTGCGGATTGGGGTGCGGATTTGGCTGCGCTGATTTTGTCAAATCCGCATGTAAATCTGCAGGTCAAAAGACCTGCGGTTTTACCTGCGGATTGCTCTGCGGTTTTGCCCTGCGGTTTTTCATCTCCACAATGGAGGAGATGGCAAACCGCAGCAGAATCCGCAGAAAGAATTGACATGTCAATTCTTTCTGCGGTTTCAAAACCGCAGGAAAACCACGCGGAAAAATCCGCACCGTCTGCACTGCGTTTTTTTATTCTCATAGGGAATAATGGTATTGTACACCGCAGCAAAAACTGCTGCGGACCCGCAGTGGCCAAATCCGCTGCAGAACCGCAGCAGAAACCGCAGCATGTGCACACACCCTAACAGTTCTAATAAAGGGAGCATTAAAAACGTTATTAGGAGCCTGTTAAAGCTCTCTTAATATTATATGGGTAAATCCCATTGACAGGTTCCCTTTAAGTGTTTGATAAAAATAACCTGATCACATGGTGTGACTCCCAGAGATCATCTGTAATCTGTGGGGAAAGTGAGCAACAAGTAAGTGTTTAATTGCCCTGCAGACTCATCACAGGGGAAATTAACATTAAATAATGCCATCTATGTAATGTGAGTGCTGGATTCTCCGGAAAACAGAGACTTTTCCCACTCCAACTAATTGATAGATCCCCTCTAAAAATCCCAATGCTTCAACGGGGTATTTCATAATGATTCCATCATGCAGCGCACTAGGTAATCCTATTGGGTGACGGGCTTTCTCACAAATGTCTAGCTTTATCTATTTTCCTGGGGCAGATATCACATGCTGCTGAATTATCGGCATGTGTATCTGTATTTTGAGTAAGGCGTGTGATCCTCTTTTTCAGAATAACCGGCCATGGCGTTCTGAGTTTAGAGAGGAGGTAATGAAGCATGCCAAATTGACTATTCTAACTTGTGCAAACATTATATAACTGAATGTTCCTTTGTCTTACGGATGTAGGAAGATGAAACACTCGTCAGAATAAAAAGGCCTCACAGCTTTCTGTATACTTTTCTATTACAGCTCAGGGATGTCCCACAATTTCAGGTAACAAACCACAGTCGCTGGGAAGGAATACTATGGTGATTGTATGCTCCTCAATTTGAAAAAAGGATTTTATAAAGATATTTTATAAGAGATCGTCATGGAAATGTCACAAAAGCAGCCAGTTGGGTAAGTTGCACATCTGCTCTCACAGCATTCATACCTGGCTGGGATAGCAAAGAAATAGATGTGATGCCCTATGTCACTGGTGCTATAACTCCGGTGTGTAATACTGCATGTGTCTGACAGCTAGCTAGGTCTTATTTGGGTTTATTATTTTAGAGAAAATGTTATTGTTTCTTGAAATGTAGGTGATGCAACAATTATGAATCAAGTGGTTTACAATAACATTGTGGCTAATATACGGTACTTTAAGTGGATTTTCTTTACATGAACCTTACAAAAATGCTGTTCAATGTTTTTATATATTGTGCATTTATGATACCATTGAAATGCATTCCTGATTGGTTTAGGATCTGTGTGATATGAGTCTGAAATACAATCATGTACATAGGGCCTTATACTGGAGTTTATATTTGGCAGTGAAGCTGTTTATTATATGGTCAATGCAATAAACATTATATTAGCGTAACAGGTGCTGGGATCTATTTTGCGGCCACTGTGGTAATTCTATCTCTCATTATCAATGTCAGCCCCACCCCGACCCCTCGAACTGTCCACAGTCAAAAGATTTTTTAAGCTGCCACCACGACAAGGTAGACTCTTTTGGCCGTGCCCTACTCTACTCTACTGTAACCTATTAAGCATTTGTTAAAATATCCAATACAATTTAGGTATATTTTTATTTATTTTTCAATTATTAAAATGACCAATAATATCACATACAAGGGACAAAAACAGCCGCACCATGACCAGACACCTATTAACACCACATAGTGACCTATAATACCACATATAAGGAACAAATACCGCCACACCATGTCCAGACCACATATTACCACCACAGTGATCAAATAATATCACATACAAGGAACAAATACCACCGCACCATGTCCAGACCACATATTACCACCACATGATGACCAATAATATCATATACAATAAACAAATACCACCACACCATGACCAGACCACACATTACCACCACATAGTGACCCAATAATAGCACATACAAGGAACAAATACTGCCGCACCATGGCCAGACAACATATTACCACCACATAGTGACTGAATATTACTACAATACTGATCAGTAATGAAAAAACACAATACTAATATCACCATAAGTGCCATTATACACAGGAGATTTGTATTTAGTATGCAGTATCTGTGTACAGGTAATACAGTGATCACCGGTGACATTATACACAGGAGCTCTTTATATAGTGTATAGTGTAAAGGTAATACAGTGATCACTGGTGACATTGTGTCAGTGTACAGGTAACACTCTGACTCACCAGTGACATCTCTACTCTCTAGGAGAAGTCGTTCATCTTCGCTTTTCATCTTTATCCAGCACAGACTGCCGTCACTTCTTCCAGCCAGGGCTCGTCTCTACAGGAAATAGCACGGTTATCTAGAGCACCGCTTGCAGAACACATTACTTATTTTTTTCCAAATTCTAAACACCAGGTGAAGAAAAAAGGGGACAGTGTTGCTCTGCACAGTAACAGAACCACCTCCTTCATTTAAAACAGTATCCTGAAAAAATAAAATAAATACATCACTGCAGTAATAATATCTCTTAATTAGACCCTATGGTAATAATATCCCCCATCCTGCCCCCTGTGTCTTATTCCTGGCTCAAGCCAATTGTTCTCCCATCCTGCCCCCAATATATGTCCCATCCTGCCCCATATGATCTTCCCATCCTGCCCCATCTGTCCCATGATCCTGCCCCATCTGCCCCATGGTCCTGCTCCATCTGTTCTATGATCCTGCACCATCTGTCTCCATCGTATCCGTCTAGCCCCATGATCGTGCACATCTGTCTCCATCTTGTCCCATGCTCCTGCACCATGTGTCTCCATCCTGCCCCATGATCCTACCCATGTGTCTCCATCATGCTCCATCTGCCTCCATCCTGCCCTATGATCCTGCACCATCTGTCTCCATCCTGCCCCATATTCCTGCCCTATCTGTCCCCATCCTGCACCATATCTCCATCCATCCTGCCCCATGTCTCCAATCCTGCCCCCGTGTCTCCATTCTGCCACCTGTCTCCATTCTGCCCCAGGTCTCCCATCCTGCCCCATATGTCCATTCTGCCCCCTGTCTCCATACTGCCCCGTGTCTCCATCCTTCCCCCATGTCTCCAATCCTGCCCTGTGTCTCCATTCTGCCCCTTGTCTCCATTCTGCCCCGTGTCTCCAATCCTGCCCCCGTGTCTTCATCCTGCCCCTGTGTCTCCTTTCTGCCCTTTGTCTCCATTCTGCCCTGTGTCTCCAATCCTGCCTCCATGTCTCCATCCTGCTCCCGTGTGTCTCCATTCTGCCTCCTGTCTCCCATCCTGCCCTGTGTCTCCCATCCTACCCCCTTGTCTCCATCCTGCCCCCCGTGTCTCCATCCTGCCCCCGACTCCATTCCACCCTCTGTCTCCATTCTGCCCTGTGTCTCCAGTCTTGCCCCCTGTCTCCATTCTGCCACTTGTCTTCATTCTGCCCCTTGTCTCCATTCTGCCCCATACCTCCGTGTCTCCATCCTGCCCCATGTCTCCATCCTTCCCACGTGTCTCCAATCCTGCCCCCGTGTCTCCATCCTGCCCCTGTGGCTCCATTCTGCCCCGTGTCTCTCATCCTGCCACATGTCTCCCATTTTGCCCCTGTTGTGAGCTCATTTTCTTGTTCACCTTTGATGTCCGATGAACTCCCTCTGCTGGTGAAAGGAGGTGGTGAAACTGATTTGGATGGGAGAAACCTGTCACCTGAACAGGTGGATTGCGATTGGACATCCGGAATCTCTGAGTGGATATAAGGCAGCCGACGCCCTGTAGGGTTGCTGGAGATTCTGTTATGAATGAGTCACCGGAGGAGGAAAAAACAAAAATGAAAATTCAGCAGAGCCCCAGCCGGGGCTGGCAGAACACAAAACTAAGCAAATCAGCCAAAATCTCATGGAACAATAACAGAGCAAAACTTAGCTTTAGAAGACAGGAACTGAACTGGAGGCCAGAGCTCAGAGAAGAGAAATCACCAGCAACCCTACAATGTGTCAGCTGCCTTATATCCACTCAGAGATTCCGGATGTCCAATCGCAATCCACCTGTTCAGGTGACAGGTTTCTCCCATCCAAATCAGTTTCACCACCTCCTTTCACCAGCAGAGGGGGTTCATCGGACATCAAAGGTGAACGAGAAAATGAGCTCACAACAGCCCCCGTGTCTCCATCCTGCCTCCGTATCTCCATCCTGTCCTCTGTCTCCATTCTGCCCCGTGTCTCCAATCCTGCCCCGTGTCTCCAATGATGCCCCCTGTCTCCATTCTTCCCCTTGTCTCCATTCTGTCCCCTGTCTCCATTCTGCCCGTGTCTCCCATCCTGCCCCATATCTCCAATCCTGCCCCCTGTCTCCATTGTGCCCCATATCTCCAATCCTGCCCCCGGGTCTCCAATCATGCCCCCTGTCTTCATTCTGCACCTTGTCTTCATTCTGCCCCTTGTCTCCATTCTGCCCCGTGCCTCCATGTCTCCATCCTGCCCCATGTCTCCATCCTTCCCCAGTGTCTCCAATCCTGCCCCCATGTCTCCATCCTGCCTCTGTGTCTCCATTCTGCCCCTTGTCTCCATTCTGCCCTGTGTCTCCCATCCTGCCCCGTGTCTCCCATCCTGCCCCTGTGTCTTCATCCTGCCCTCATGTCTCCATCCTACCCCGTTTCCATTCTGCCCCCGTGTCTTCAATCCTGCCCCCCGTGTCTCCAATTTTGCACCTTGTCTCCATTATGCCCCTTGTCTCTATTCTGCCCCGTCTCCATTCTGCCCCTGTGTCTCCCATCTTGCCCTCGTGTCTCCATTCTGCCCCAGGCAGGATGGAGAGACATTGTCCATGTGTCTCCATCCTGCCGGTGAAACATATTGCGGCATGTTGCTTTCAATAAAAAAACAAAACAAAACCTTTCACTTTAGGCCTGTTTCACACTTCAGTCTTTTAGAATCAGTCACAATCCGTCGAAGCAGCATTTGGAGAGAGAGAGAGAGAGAGATTTTTCAGTGCCAGAAGGGCTTTTGGGGTTAAATTAAATGTAGAGAAATTGTTCTGGGCATGCTCAGTTTGAAAAAACGGAATCCAGCGACGGATTCCGTCATATGACAGACTGCGACGGATCCGTCACTGTCAGACTTTTCGACGGAGACAAGAAACGTTCCTGTAGACGTTTTTTTCCGGTCGATGGACACCTATTTTCCTGACGAAACGGATGGCCATCCGTAGCTAATACATGTCTATGGGGGAAAAGACGGATCTGCCAGTTTTTTTCTGCTAACGACGGATTTTGACTGACGCCAGAAAACTGAAGTGTGAAACAGGCCTTACCTGGCTGCGCTCCTGCGGCGATGATCTCTCCAGCCGTTTCAAGCGCGCACTCGCCGGCGAATGACAATGACGTCATACGCTGGCAACGTGCTTGCAGACGTCAGCTGCCAGTCTCTGATTGGCTGGCGGCTTTAACTATTGCCGTGCGGTTTCGTGGCAATAGAGTAACTGAACCTGCGTCTTGGACACAGGTTCAGTTACTGCACCGGCAGAATCCTGCTGCTGGGGCCTGATCAGCAGAAGAAGCGGGGCCTGATGTGATGCGGGCACCCTCTGCTGATCGGGCCCCTCCCTGATGGCGGCCCTGGAAATGATTGTTCCTTAAAGAGGTTGTTCACTACTTGGGACAATCTCTTCTCAATCCATATGTTTACTCCTTTTAAAATAACAACACTTCTGCTAACCACCCATGCCAGCACCGTTCGAGCGGTGTAGGCACTGTCTCTCCCGGCGATCATGTATCAGTATGATGTCATGCAAACACTGTGGCCAATCAGAGGCCATTTCTCTCTAACCGTCTTCAGACATATCACATACAAAAGAAGAAGATAGAGAGCAGCAGCGCTCACTTCCTCTGGATGTAAGCGATTTGTCCTAAGGTTGGAAAATAGTTACCATCTGCCAGTATAGATGCAGGTTTGGCGTGCAGGCCTGCTTTAAAGTCAGGGTCACCACGTATGACTTAAATATACATCATATGTTATGGTCATGAAAGGGTGAATGGTGTCCAAGTGATAAAAAATTAAAACAAAATTTTGAGTATTGAGTATGAGCTTCGTACGCACAAATACATGCACTTGCACTCTTTGGCATGCTATAAACTAGATTATTAATGGTTGTTTGAAGAATGTTCTGCCATGCTGAATGAAGTTGGGTTTTCAAATCACCAAGGGCCGCTGCTGGCAGCTCCCTTTGCAATTTCTGGAGTTCAGAGATGCTGCAGTCCATAGTAGCATGTTTGGACTTCTCAGTCTGCTCACAGAAACATCAGCAACATGCGGTTCTGGCTTTGTCTTGTTGGAAAACAGCTCCTGGAACACTGGAGAAATGTCCACACTGTTTCACAACCAAATCATTGTAATGCCTTTACAAAAGAACGTCACACAGGTCCTACTCCTGGGATTATGGTCTGAGATGGCATAGTTTTAACACCAAGGACATTAACAGCTCTGCACTACATTGACTGGTACAAACATTTCTCCAAAGTGTCCAAAGAGCTATTTTCAACACTACAACCCCAAGCGACATGTTACTTGTGCTACTGAGAGCAGTCTGTGTAGCCTAAATATTCTACAGTGTCTCCGACTTGTTTCCCATTGAGCACGTGTGGGATAAGTCAGCAATTTCAGCGAGCTACTAAGATTGAAATGTGATCATTTGTGTGCCCAGGTGCAATAAGCGTGGCAGAATATTCCACGGACAGCGATTAGTAACATCACTGATAGCGGCCAAGGTGTGTAAGTGCGTGTATTTCTACACATGGCTCCAAACTGAATATAACTAGATATTTTGAAAATGTTGTTTCTGTTTTTTCATAATTTGCATATCATTAACATGTCTGTTAATCCTGTAATTTTCATTCCTCCATGACTTTTCCTTCTTGGTGTTGCAATTTCAGTGCTGAGGAGTGTAGATAAAAAAATTTCCCTTTGCTTCTGAATATTGTGATCTTATTATCAGTGTGTTGATGGATACAGCTGGCATTTAAGATACCCATATACATTAGACTAAGACTGGCCGAAGAACCCTCCATTTTTGTGAAAACTTCAACATGCTTGATTCTTTAATGTTCAATGAAGATAATCTGCTATCAATGTTGACTGACAGTGACTTACTCCCCTCTCCCCATACAGAAAACTGTCTATTCATTTGCATTGAGAGTTCAGTGCTGTATTTACAAGTCGGCTGCTCATTTTAATGCAACAATACCTTGCTTTACATATTTTCGTTTTGGCAGGCACTGAAGACAGTGTTAATTTAGCCTAAAGAACATAAGTATCTGCACTGTCTTTGATCTGTGCGCTGTGCCCCCAAACTTACTTGACTACTGGCCATTTCTAACAATTTTATGGGTCCTACAAAACGTTTCCTGTACAGTCTTTTACTGTTAGCAGATTTGTTTTAAACACAATAGGTTGTTTTTTTTAGAATTTTAAGACTGTTTCCAGTGCTTGAATTGCACATTGACTGAGAGACACAAAAATAACTTGAATCTCTTTAGGAAACAAAGCCTACATTGTATGGAGAACTACATTCATGTAGAAGTTGCACCTGCTCCCCGCAGTTTGTGAATTCTTATCCCTCCCAAATATAGAATCAATATGTCAAAGTCTCTACTAAAGGCCTAAGCTAGACATTCGGTAACATTGACATAATTAGTTACATGCTTCTCTAGAAAATGCAGTAACATTTTCAGAATATTTTAGTTTGCTAAAGGACCCAAAACCAAAGTTTGAAAACAGAACATAGTGGCATTTGCGCACAAATCAGAGAGGATCCCAGTGTAGCTGCTATGAGATGGGGGCCCAGTCTAGACTGACCTCTGCACCATGCTATGGCTTATTTCATACATCTCTTCCCCATTCGGCCAAGCCGATCGCTGTGCTCTACAAATGACTTTCGACTAACCTCTGCACTAATCCATACCTCCCACTCCTGACTCCAAGACTTCTGCGCTGCGCCAATCCTCTGGAATGCTCTACCCCAAGAAATTAGGACCAGCCACAACTTGCACAGTTTTAGGCGCTCCTTCAAAACACATTTGTTCAGAGCAGCCTATCACGTTCCCTAATCAAATTCATTTTATGTGTAAGTGTGCATGTGTAGCCCATTCACTATCTCCATTCATCCCTCACTCTCTAAAGATGGCTGGACCATCATTGTAAATACACCATTGTAAATACACACCTATACTTTGTATCTCCACCACCTCACTGTAGATTGTAAGCTCTCATTAGCAGGGTTGTTTTATTTGCTTTAATCAATGTATTATTGTTAACGTGGTTACTTATGACTGTTGTGTTTGAAACTGTTAAACTGTGCTGCGGAATATGTTAGCGCTGTATAAATGCCTCCTCTAGTCCAGTAGTTGTTATATCACTTTTCTGTTGGAATTCCTTTTTTTTTCTAGACAAGAAAGCATTCTTGTTATCAATGCTTCTCAGCAATGAGACCACCATAGATCCCACTTTCATCATCTATCCTATGGATAGGACATAAATGTTCTTTGTGGGCCAATCCAACAACGTCAGCAGTCTGGAGTTGATGTACTACCATCTCAGTTTAGGACTGAATACTAATATAAAATCTCTTTAATGCTCTTTAACCCCTTTCTGACATCAGACGTACTATCACGTACATGGGACCCGGGCCCCTATGCCCATGGACGGGATAGTACTTCTAGCGCGATCAGCGGCGCCAATGTGGTGAGCGCCGCTGATCGCGGCCAGGTGTCAGCTGATTATCACAGCTGACACCCGGCACAATGTGTCAGGGGTGGTCTCGGACCACCCCCGACACGTAACCCCCTTAGTGTACCGGGGGTTAAAGGGAAGCATCGGCAGGGAGGGGGCTCCCTCCGTGCTTCCCTGAGCCCTCCACGGCAGCGCAATATGCAGCACTGCTGCGGGGGTCTCTTTCCCTACAGGCCCCCGAATCCAAGATGGCGACGGGGGCCTTCGGGGACCTGCAGGGAGCTGACTTCCTCAGTGCCTGCAAAGCGCAGGCATGAGGAAGTCTGCAGCAGTGCCTGTGACAGATCGCTGATCTGTCACAGTGATCTGTGATGTGACAGATCAGCGATCTGTCACAGGACAGTGATGACCCACCTGGCACTATGTAATAAAGTTAAAAAAAAAAAGCGCTAAAATAATTTTAAAAAATCTCCAAATAAATTAGAAAAAAAAAAATAATTCCCCCAATAAATCCATTTTTTGGAAATAAAAAAAACAAAACAATAAAAGTACACATATTAGGTATCGCCGCGTCCGTAACGACCTGCCCTATAAAACGGTCCCATTAGTTAACCCATTTAGTGAACCCCTTAAAAAATAAAAATAAAAAACGAAGCAAAAAATAATGATTTATTATCATACCGCCAAACAAAAAGTGCAATAACGCGCGATCAAAAAGACGCATATAAATATCCATGGTACCGCTGAAAACGTCATCTTGTCCCGCAAAAAACGAGCTTCCATACAGCATCATGAGCGAAAAAATAAAAAAGTTATAACTCGCAGAATAAAGCGATGCAAAAATAATTCTTTTTTATGTAAAATAGTTTTCATTGCATAAAACCGACAAAACATAAAAAAACTACCTAAATGAGGTATCGCTGTAACCGTACTGACCCGAAGAATAAAACCGCTTTATCAATTTTACCGCACGCGGAACGGTGTAAACGCACCCCCCCAAAAGAAATTCATGAAACGCTGGTTTTTGTTCATTCTGCGTCCCAACAATCGGAATAAAAAGTGATCAAAAAATGTCACGTGCCCGAAAATGGTACCAATAAAAACATCAACTCGTCCCGCAAAAAATAAGACCTCACATGACTCAGTGGTTCAAAATACGGAAAAAGTATAGCTCTCAATATGTGGTGATGCAAAAACTATTTTTACAATAAAAAGCGTCTTTTAGTGTGTGACAGCCGCCAAACATAAAAACCGCCATAAATAGTAAATGAAACCCCCCGTTATCACCCCCTTAGTTAGGGAAAAATAATAAAATTAAAAGAAAATGTATTTATTTCCATTTTCCCATTAGGGTTAGAGCTAGGGTTAGGGCCAGGGCTAGGGTTAGGGTTAGGGCTAGGGCTAGGGTTAGGGCTAGGGTTAGGGCTGAGATTAGGGTTAGGGGTGTGTTGGGGTTAGGGATGGAGTTAGAATTGGGGGTTTCCACTGCTTGGGCACATCAGGTGCTCTCCAAATGCAACATGGCGTCTGATCTCAATTCCAGCCAATTCTGAGTTGAAAAAGTCAAATGGTGCTCCTTCCCTTCCAAGCTCTGCCATGCGCCCAAACAGTGTTTTACCCCCATATGTAGGGTATCAGTCTACTCAGGACAAATTGAAAAACAACTTTTGGGGTCCAATTTCTCCTGTTACCCTTAGGGAAATAAAAAATTGGGGGCAAAAATATAATTTTTGTGGAAAAAAAATGATTTTTTTATTTTCACACCCGGGCGTTATAAACTTCTGTGAAGCACTTGGGGGTTCAAAGTGCTCACCACACATCTAGATAAGTTCCGTGGGGGGTCTAGTTTCCAAAATGGGGTCACGTGTTGGGGTTTTCCACTGTTTAGGTACATCAGGGGCTCTCCAAACGTGACATGGCGTCCGATCAGAATTCCAGCCAATTTTGCATTGGAATAGTCAAACGGCACTCCTTCCCTTCTGAACTCTGCCATTCGCCGAAACAGTGGTTCCTCCCCACATATCAGGTATCAGTGTACTCAGGACAAATTGCACAATAACTTTTCCAGTCCAATTTCTCCTTTTACCCTTGGTAAAATAAAAAAAATTGAACCTGAATTATTTTTTTTGTGAAAAAAAGTTAAATGTTCATTTTTTTTTTTAAATATTCAAAAAATTCCTGTGAAGCACCTGAAGGGTTAATAAACTTATTGAATGTGGTTTTGAGCACCTTGAGGGGTGCAGTTTTTAGAATGGTGTCACTTTTGGGTATTTTCTATCTTATAGACCCCTCAAAGTGGCTTCATATGTGATGTGGTCCGTAAAAATAAAATGGTGTTGTAAAAATGAGAAATCGCTGGTCAACTTTTAACCCTTATAACTTCCTAACAAAAAAATATTTTGGTTCCAAAATTGTGCTGATGTAAAGTAAACATGTGGGAAATGTTACTTATCAAGTTTTTTGTGTGCCGCATCTCTGTGATTTAAGGGCATAAAAATTCAAAGTTGGAAAATTGCGAAATTTTCAAAATTTTCGCCAAATTTCTGTTTTTTTCACAAATAAACATAAGTTATATGAATGAAATTTTACCACTAACATGAAGTATAATATGTCACGAGAAAACATTGTCAGAATCACCGGGATCCATGGAAGCGTCTCAGAGTTATTACCTCATAAAGGGACAGTGGTCAGAATTGTAAAAATTGGCCCGGTCATGAACGTGCAAACTACCCTTGGGGGTGAAGGGGTTAAAGGGGTTTCCACTACTTGGACAACCCCTCTATAATTATAATTATTATTATTATGCATTTATATAGCGCCATTTATTCCATGGCGCTTTACATGTGAAAAGGGGAAATATAGACAAGTTTAGTAAACATGTAAAAAATGATAGTGTTGGTCCCCTTAAAAATAGTCTGGGTGAAATGGTGGATGAGGATGAGGAAAAAGCCAATATGCTAAATGACTTTTTTTCAACAGTATTTACACAAGAAAATCCTATGACAGATAACATGATCAGGGATAAAAATTCTCCATTAAATGTCACCTGCTTAACCCAGCAGGAAGTACGGCGGCGTCTACAAATCACTAAAATTGACAAATCCCCGGGCCCAGATGGGATACACCCCCGAGTACTGCAGGAATTAAGCACAGTCATAGATAGACCACTATTTTTAACCTTTAAAGATTCCATAATAACAGGGTCTGTACCACAGGACTGGCGTATAGCAAATGTGGTGCCAATATTCAAAAAAGGGACAAAAACTGAACTTGGAAATTATAGGCCAGTAAGTTTAACCTCAACTGTGGGTAAAATCCTGGAGGGTTTTCTAAGAGATACTATACTGGAGTATCTGGAGAAAAATAACCTTATGACCCAATATCAACATGGGTTTACAAGAGACCGTTCCCGTCAGACTAATCTGATAAGCTTTTATGAAGAGGTAAGTTCCGGACTGGACCAAGGGAATGCAGTGGACGTGGTGTACATGGACTTTTCAAAAGCTTTTGATACGGTGCCACACAAAAGGTTGATACATAAAATGAGAACAATGGGGATAGGGGAAAATATGTGTAGGTGGGTTAAGAGCTGGCTCAGAGATAGGAAACAAAGGGTGGTTATTAATGGAGCACACTCGGACTGGGTCACGGTTAGCAGTGGGGTACCACAGGGGTCAGTTTTGGGCCCGCTTCTTTTTAACATATTTATTAATGACCTTGTAGGGGGCATAGAGAGTAGAATTTCAATATTTGCAGATGACACTAAACTCTGCAGGGTAATTAATACAGAGGAGGACAATTTTATATTACAGGAGGATTTATGTAAACTAGAAGCTTGGGCTGATAAATGGCAAATGAGCTTTAATGGGGATAAATGTAAGGTCATGCACTTGGGTAGAACAAACAAGTTGTATAATTATGTGCTTAATTGTAAAACACTGGGCAAAACAGTCACTGAAAAAGACCTGGGTGTATGGGTGGACGACAAACTCACATTTAGTGGCCAGAGTCAAGCAGCTGCTGCAAAGGCAAATAAAATAATGGGATGCATTAAAAGAGGCATAGATGCTCATGAGGAGAACATAATTTTACCTCTATATAAGTCACTAGTGCGACCACACTTAGAATACTGTGTACAGTTCTGGTCTCCGGTGTATAAGAAAGACATAGCTGAACTGGAGCGGGTGCAGAGAAGAGCGACCAAGGTTATTAGGGAACTAGGGGGTCTGCAATACCAAGACAGGTTATTACACTTGGGGTTATTTAGTTTGGAGAATCGAAGGCTTAGGGGTGATCTTATTACAATGTATAAATATATGTGGGGACAATACAAAGACCTTTCTAATGATCTTTTTACTCTTAGACCTGTGACGGGGACAAGGGGGCATCCTCTACGTCTGGAGGAAAGAAGGTTTAAGCATACTCACAGACGCGGATTCTTTACTGTAAGAGCAGTGAGACTATGGAACTCTCTGCCATATGATGTTGTAATGAGTGATTCACTACTAAAATGTAAGAAGGGACTGGATGCCTTTCTTGAAAAGTATAATATTACAGGGTATATACACTAGTCTCCTTAATATTGCGTTGATCCAGGGAGCTAGTCTGATTGCCGTATGTGGAGTCGGGAAGGAATTTTTTTCCCCAATGTGAAGCTTACTGTTGCCACATGGGTTTTTTTTGCCTTCCTCTGGATCAACATGTTAGGGCAAGTTAGGATAGGATATGGGTTGAACTAGATGGACTTAAAGTCTCCCTTCAACCTTAATAACTATGTTACTATGTTACTATGTTACTATGTGTAAGACAAGGGACACACAAGTACATAAGGAGAGGGGACCCTGCCCGCGAGGGCTCACAGTCTACAGGATTGATATATTCCATTTATAAAGTAACATCAGCCTATACTTACTGCCGCTGCCGTTCCTGCACTGACAGCACTGGCTCTCCTGGGACTTGTCATGTGAGCCCTGCACCCAATACGTGGTCACATAACTCTCGCTTTCTTCGGACATAACGGACATTCATCCGGTTGTCAGTTTCATCCAAAAAAGGGAAAGTGGTGCAATTGCTAATTGGCTGCAGAGCTCACATCACATAATGTCATACGAACAAGTGCCATTATCGCTAGAACGGTGCTGAAACCGGAGGTGAGTATTGGCTGTTTTTATTTTAGAAGTGGGATAATAGCAATTGAGAAGGAGTTGTCAGAATAGTGGACAAACCCTTTAATGCTGTCTAGCGTATGGAGACTCGGGCCAGTCATCTCTTCAAATCATAGACGTGACTGTCTCTGAGTGCAGATCCGTGGGCTCTTCTGACTATATCACACACTTTCAGGAGCTGGCAGTCATTTACATGCACTATTCTGGTACATAAGTAATGTACTGTATGTTGCAGTTTTTTTCTCACAGATGGTTGGAATGAGAGAAAAATCATTCAACTGAACAGCCCTATTGAATACTATGGTTATAGTGAGAAGCTGCCATCCTGAGAAGGCGAAAAAAGTACCATATATAATCTATTTTCGTTGCACACCGGTCATGCTGACATTTTTGCTTGTCTGTCAGGGGGTCCAAGATTTCTGACAGTAATAATAGCAGTCTGCAGCACTATTCTTACCATCACAAATACCAGAACTCTCCACCCACTGACTTCAGCTGGGGTCTATCAAGGCTTGAAAACATGTCTGACATACAGTAGCTGTCATCGTTTTTTGGCACTGACTGGGTACTTAAAGAGTAACGGTCATTTTATTATTTTGTTTTCTTTTATAAATTAATAGTAGATTAAAAAAGAAGGAACTTTGTAATATATCTTAGAGAAATATGCTTATTTCTCCTCCTGGACTGATCAATCATAATTTTCAATTCACAGGTAAAAATGTCTCTTCAGTGAACACAGATTTTCCCAATAGCGAGAGAGAAAATGATAGTTGGTGCTTATTAAGTTTTATGGAGAACTGTCATTTAGGCTGTGTGCCCACGTAGCGTTTTTTAAGTGTTTCCCCGGCGTTTTTAAACCCGCGATTCTGCCGCCGAAACGCTTAAAAAAAGCATTCAATTCAATTAAAATTGAAAACGCACATGTGTCAATGGTGCATTTTTTACCGCTGCAGAATCGCTTAGCGGTAAAAAATGCAGCATGTTCATTAATTTTGCGGAATCGCCCGCGATTCCGCATACCATCGATTGTATAGGCAAAAACGCTTAGGAAAACGCATGCTAAAACGCTTGACAAATGCTTAAAAAAGCGCGTCAAAAGCCGCATGCGTTTTCCCGGGAGCAGGGTATGCGATTCTGCTCAGGAATATTCTGCGTCAGAATCGCTACGTGGGCACATAGCCTTAAAGGGAATATGTCACCAGGTTTATTGTCACCTAATCTGAGAGCAGCATAATGTAAGGGCAGAGACCATGATTACAGTGATGTGTTACTTACTGAGCTACTTAGTGTAAATTTGATGAAATCACAGTTTTACCAGCAGGAGATTTTCACTAGAAGACTAGTCAGCCTGCTGCCTAGTAGTCAAGTATATTCATGAGCTCTGTATAACCAGTGGTAATAGTGGGGTTATACAGAGAAAGCTGCCAATCAGTTTTGTGGGTGAGGTTATACAGAGGTCAGCGTTCAGAGAACTGAATCTGCAGCAAATAAAAGAGGGATTTTATCAAAATTGCAGCAAGCAGCTGAGCAATTGACACATCGATGGACTTATGGTCTCTGCCCCTACATGATGATGCTCTCAGATTAGTGGCAAAAACCTCTTGTCAGTGTAATAACGTGCAGAAGCTGAATATGTCACCACGGATCAGAGATAGACGAAAAGTTAAAGGGTTTATTTACAGGGGGCAGTATCTCCTCCCAGGGAGAAGCAGAGAGGATGAAACTGACAAAGTAACAGAACTTAGTGTTAACACTAAGCAGTGGTATCAAATGGCAAAGCAGTACAACAAAGGTTAACGGGTATTCTTGCAACTTATCAGTCTGATGAAACCTTGATTGTAGAGTCGTCTTCTCCAATGTAGGCACCGTCAGCAGCGGCACTTGTCGTCTTTTTGGGCTTTATAGTCTCTGTAGGCTCTGTAGTCTTTCTTTGAAGGTAACTGGGATCTCCGGGGCTAAAGCGGGAGGCAAGGGGGGCGCTGTGTAACTGGGTCTCCCCTGCTCTGAGTCTCTGCTTTCAAATTAACAGTCTCTCCACAGGAACGTTGTGTACTCTGTTAAGTCTCTCAGACACAATCAAGGGCTCTGACCTGTTGTCGTGGACACCGGGGCTGCGTGCATGGGTCACCGTCTCTGCACCATCAGGAGTTAATCCTTCTCTGGTCACTGGAGGTTCCGCGTTCACGTACTCAAAGGCAGGGCTATCTGTCACTCTGACCGGTGAAGCTCTTTCTCCTGGAGCGCGGTGCAGTCGCCTGCTCTCTCTGTGGCTCATGCTGCTCTGCCCCACGCGCGCTCCACTTTCGCGCCCCCAGCCTGTTCTCCTTCCGGTCCACTGCCCCTTCAGCTTCCCCACTGCCCCTGACGGTCACCTGATGCAGAGGGTCCAAATCAAAATGTCTTCCCCCCGGCAACGCTGCTGCCCCGCTATCTGGTTCCGGACACGGAGCAGAAGAGGTAACCCCTTTCTGGTTCTTCTTGTGCTTCACCCCCTTACATCAGATTCCCTTTAAGTAGAATTTACAGCAGAATTTCTGTGTCTTCTAAATATGTTTCAAGTCTGGCTACTCTTTAAGTTTTGTGTTGTGTGTATATTTATCCTAAGACGCCATATATCCTCTTCATCTTTTCGCACCCCGCTTAGAGCTGTTGAGCAGAAACATTTTGGTGACTACAGTGAGGAAAAAAGTATTTAGTCAGCTACCAATTGTGCAGGTTCTCCCATTTAAAAAGATGAGAGAGGCCTGTAATTGACATCATAGGTAGACCACAACTATGAGAGTCAAAATGAGAAAGCAAATCCAGAAAATCACCTTGCCTGATTTAGCAAGATTTGTTTTGCAAATTATGGTAGAAAATAAGTATTTGGTCATTAACAAAAGTTCATCTCAATATTTTGTTGTATATCCTTTGTTGGCAATGACAGAGGTCAAATGTTTTCTGTAAGTCTTCTCAAGGTTGGCACACACTATTGGTGGTATGTTGGACCATTCCTCCATTCAGATCACCTCTAGGGCAGTGATGTTTTGGGCCTGTCACTGGGCAACACAGACTTACAAATTCCTCTGAAGGTTTTCTGTGGGGTTGAGTTCTGGAGACTGACTAGGCCACTCAAGGACCTTCATATGCTTCCTACGAAGCCACTGTTTCATTGCCCTGGCGGTGTGCTTGGGATCATTATCATGCTGAAAGACTCATCTCGTTTCATCTTCAATGCTCTTGCTGATGGAAGGAGGTTTGCACTCAAAATCTCACGATACATGGCCCTATTCATTCTTTCATGTACATGGATCAGTCGTACTGGTCCTTTTGGAGAAAAACAGCCCCAAAGTATGATGTTACCACCCCCATACTTCAGAGTAGGTATGGTGTGCTTTGGATGCAACTCAGCATTCTGTCTCATCCAGTTTTTGGTTTCATCAGACCATATGACATTCTCCCAATGCTCTTCTGGATAATCCAAATGCTCTCTAGCAAACTTCATACGGGCCCGGACATGTACTGACTTAAGCAGGGGGACACGTCTGGCACTGCAGAATCTGAGTGCATGGCGGCGTGTGTTACTGATGGTAGCCTTTGTTACGGTGGTCCCATCTCTATGCAGATCATTCACTATGTCCCCCCATGTGGTTCTGGTATTTTTTCTCACCGTTCTTGTGATCATTTTGACACCACAGGGTGAGATCTTGCATGAAGCTCCAGATCAAGGGAGATTATCATTGGTCTTGTATGTCTTCCATTTTCTTATTATTGCTCCCACAGTTGATTTCATCACACCAAGCTGCTTGCCTATTGCAGATTCAGTCTTCCCAGCCTGCTGCAGGGCTTCAATTTTGTTTCTGGTGTCCTTTGACAGCTCTTTGGTCTTCACAATATTGGAGTTTGGAGTGTGACTGTATGAGGTTATGGACTGGTGTCTTTTATACTGATAATAAGTTTGAACAGGTGCCATTACCATAGGTAATGAGTGGAAAACAGAGGAGCCTCTTAAAGAAGAAGTTACAGGTTTGTGAGAGCCAGAAATCTTGCATGTTTTTAGGTGACCAAATACTTATTTTCCACCATAATTTGCTAAATAAATCTTGCCAAATCAGACAAGGTGATTTTCTGGATTTGTTTTCTGATTTTGACACTCATAGTTGTTGTCTACCTATGATGTCAATTACAGGCCTCTCTCATCTTGTTAAGTGGGAGAACTTGCACAATTGGTGGTGGCTGACTGAATACTTTTTTCCCCCAATGTATGTAAGGTGCCCGAGCGGGGTAGTCGCAGACAAGCTGCTGCATCTGCATGTTCTGGCAACCTACAGGAAAATCGTGTCCCATACCCAGTGTGCCGTTAGGTGTGGGGTGCATCACACTCACTTGTGGGCCACAGGCCTCCGCTGACTCCATGCTTCATCTACAGGAACTGACGCACACAATCCTGGGAATTGAGTTTAGGTCAGGGCTCTGGCTGGGCCAGTCAAGTATGGTGACAGAGTTTTTCTGAAGCCACTCCTTTGTTATTTTAGCTGTGTGCTTAGCATTGTCTTGTTGGAAGGTGAACCTTCGGCCAAGTCAGGTCCAGAGCACTCTGGAAGATGTTTTCATCCATGATATCTCTGTACTTGGCTGCATTCATGTTTCTTTCAATTGCAACCAGTCGTCTTGTTCCTGCAGCTGAAGAACAACCCCATAGCATGATGCTGCCACCACCATGTTTCACTGTTGAGATTGTATTGGGCAGGTGATGAGCAGTGCCTGGTTTTCTCCACACATACCGCTTAGAATTATCACCAAAAAGTTCTATCTTCATCTCATCAGACCAGAGAATCTTATTTCTCATAGTCTGGGAGTACTTCATGTGTGTTTTAGCAAACTGTATGCAGGCTTTCATATGTCTGGCATGAGGAGAGGCTTCTGTCAGGCCACACTGCCATAAAGGCCTGACTGGTGGAGGGCTGCAGTGATAGTTGACTCTGTGGAATTTTCTCCCATCTCATTACTGCATCTGTGGAGCTCAGCCACAGTGATCTTGGGGTTCTTCTTTAACTCTTTCACCAAGGCTCTTCTCCCACGATTGCTCCGTTTGGCTGGACGGCCAGGTCTAGGAAGACTTCTGGTGGTCCCAAACTTCTTCCATTTAAGGATTATGGAGGCCACTGTGCTCTTAGGAACCTTGAGTACTGCAGAAATACTTTTCTAACCTTGGCCAGATATGTGCCTTGCCACAATTCTGTCTCTGAGCTCCTTGGCCAGTTCTTTTGACCTCATGATTCTCATTTGATCTGACATGCACTGCGAGCTGTGAGGTCTTATATAGACAGGTGTGTGCCTATACAAATCAAGTCCTATCAGTTTAATTAAGCAGAGCTAGACTCCAATAAAGGAGTAGAACCATCTCAAGGAGGATCACAAGGAAATGGACAGCATGTGACTTAAATATGAGTGTCTGAGCAAAGGGTCTGAATACTATGACTATGTGATATTTCATTTTTTCTTTTTTTAATAAATTTGCAAAAATTTCTACATTTCTGTTTTTTTTTCAGTCAAGATGGGCAGAGTGTACATTAATGATAAAAAATGAACTTTTTTGAATTTACCAAATGGCTGCAATGAAACAAAGAGTGAACTATTTAAAGTGGTCTGAATACTTTCCGTACCCACTGTAACTTCAGTCCTAGCACTCGCTCCCAATAGAGCATCCCTTTTCCTGCTGTCACCACTACCTCTAGGGATCCCTCTCCATCGGTAGCAGTGCACCTGGATTCCATCATCCTACACATTGAGGATCCGAGTCCATATTCCAATGCAGACCTGCAGGTGCCCAATGGCCCCAGAGACAATCTCGAGGTCCTGAGCCTGACGTAGGTATCCGCATGGAGGAGTTGTGTGGCAATTCACTGCCCCAAGTAATAACCCCATGTTGGCCCTAGCAGCCCACTGCACTTGAACTCCACGAATTACTTGCTTACACCTTCCTCTGCTCCTAACAACCCATAACCAGGAAGTACTTCTCTTTTAATTAACACTATTCCCCTCCCAATTGTGGGTCTGTACCTAACATTAACTAATCCTTATCTATTTCCTATCTCCTACAGTATATTACTAATAATCCTTGCTGCCTTTTATCTATAAACACTTGTCTTTATACACTATCATGGGTTTTCGACATTTGGCCCGCTATTCTACACATTACCATAAGATATTACATAACATAAGATATGCATAACATTGTTCACACTTCAGGGTAGGAACGGGGTGAGACAGTCCAAATCCTCACAACTATACATGTATTTCATACGTGTGATAAACAGGGTTATAAATGGAAATAGGAGATGTTTTGGGGTTCAGTGTGTGTCCTACACCATGTGTAGTGTTAACCTTGCTCTAGCATAGAAATCTATGATCTCCCCTGTGCATTTTCTGCCAACAGACTCAAATGTAAAGTTGTTGCATGAATGCACACTAGCTGAGAATAAAGGAGCCTTGTTTAGTACAACAGGTGGAGAGGTGTGTTGTCATCATTCTTTCTGCAAAGGAAAAACCTTTTTAAATTTAATTTTGTTTTTATAGACAGTAAGCCAGAATCTTCCTGTAGTCCCTTTCATAAAATTGTAAAACGTCTTTTGAGTTTCATGGCACAGGACCAGATGCCATTAATGAGCATAGTGGAAATTGGCAGAACAATTCATCATTGAAGACATTTATTCTAATGATCAAGGGGAACTGTCCCCAAAATCTAACACCTCGTAGTACTTTCAAATCTGTTTTTATCGTCAGGAAATGTTTCTCTGCTTGACAATTTACAGTATCTTAACATTTGTACAAAAATTGTTCAGGGTTAACACATATAAAGGGGTAACAGCGATAAATATTGCAGATTTCCATAGACATTTCTGCAGCTGTCCCATTCATTTAACTGGGGTTTACAGAATTCTATTCACCATGTTCCATTTAAATCTCCATTTTGATGTAGGCAATGAAATTTTCGTTAGTCGAAATCTCAGAAACAAGTCTGCCATGTGAGAACATAGCCTTAAAAATTCAGTTTCTTTACAATCTGACATAGTCACTACTGATTAAATTGTCTCAGTGTGTGAAGGGACTTTTCCATTGGCAAGGGGAATGATAATACCCAGTCATCAATTTATTAATACATCTCCTGGAGGAAGATACAGATGTATCCTTCCTTACCTTTTCCTCTGGGCTCTAGAGATATCAAAATGCTCATTACAAAATTTCTATTTTTTTTCCGCAAAGCTGGTCTTCTTGGGCAACTCACCCGTGAATTCCTCTAGCCAAGAGGAAAGATAAGTACCGTAAGTAAGGACACATATAGTATGTACACCTGGGCACAAGTTATTATAGCAGTCAGTTAAGGCATTTGAGGAGTCAGTTTACATTTTTTAAGCTAACAAAAGCTTCCATAGACAATTGTGAAACACAATAAAAGAAAATCAAAGTCAGCGCCAAATTTCTAGGCATATTGGTTGTGAGCTCCTGGGATTAGTTCAGCCCCTACTGGTCAGCCCACTTCAAAATTTGCTAAAATCTTGTTCTCATAGTACATTGATGGATGTTTTAATACATTTAAAGGTAATCTGTCACCCCTTTTTTGAGATATCATATAATGATATCATTCAATGGTGTGTCACATTAGGATTCTCTTAGTACTTTTGCTTCCCCCTGACCCCGCAACTTTCATGCAAAAATACCTTTTTTATATTGGTTCAGATGTATGTAAACTGCCACGGTCCGATCCAATGGGCGGGGCTTATTCAACTGCTCCCCCCTCCCTGTCTTGCTCTACACAAGATGAAATGCATAGAGCAAGACAGGGAGGGGGGAGCAGGTGAATAAGCCCCGCCCAGCGGACAGGACATCGGCAGTTTACATACATCTGAACCGATATAAAAAAGGTATTTATGCTTGAAAGGTGCGGGGTCAAGGTGAAGCAAAAGTACTAAGAGAATCCTAATGTGACACACAATTGAATGATATCATTATATGATATCTCAAAAAAGGGGTGACAGATTCCCTTTAAGCCAAAAAGGTGGATCTTAAATTGATCAAAAATGCATAAACTCTGCTTCTTCTTCTGTGACTTTATAAATATGGCATTCAGTATGACCAAGGGCATAACAATTGCAGAGGAAGAGGTTGTGACTGCGACCAGGCCTGTGGAGTCAGGGGGCCCACTAATATCAGCGTTGGTTACAGCTGAATATGTGTCCTGAAACACCTATTCAACTGAAATGTATTGCAGTAGCTATACTCACTGCTGGCAAATCCAGGGTTGGCAGCTGACTTCAGCATGCCCGTCAGGGGCGGCGCATGATGTCACTGTCATGTGCCATCCACCCTCCTGCTCTAGAAAGAAGGAAGAGGACACTGCAGTGCTCACTGCGGAAGCAAAGACAGATGAGAATAGTAGTTTAAAAAAAAAAAAAGAAAAGAAAATCTTTTGGAGAAGAGTACTAGGCAAGGGGACATTATTACAGGAAGGGGTCAGAACACAGGACATTATTAAAGGATAGGACCTAGGACATGGACATTATAACTGGAAGAGGGCCAGTACAGTGGACATTATTAGACAAAGGGACAAAGGACAGATTATTACAGATTGAGTGTGCAGGATGGGGGACATTATTACAGAATGGGGGCACAGGGTAAGGGACATTAATACAGGATAGGGGCCAGGATGGGTGTCATTATTAAAGGATGGGAGCTATGATGGAGTACTTCATTGCAGGATGAGGGACATTATTACAGGAAGGGAGCCAGGATCGGGACAATTATTACAAGGAGCTCCCATGATGGGGGGTATTAGTATAAGAAGGGGCCTAGGATGGGGGATATTTTTACAGGATGGGGACATTATTACATGAAGGGGCCAGGACAGAGGTGCATATTAAAGGAAGGGTCCAGAATTGAGGACATAACTACTACAGTAAGGGGGTCATAGTAACATAGTTATTAAGGTTGAAGGAAGACTTTAAGTCTATCTAGTTCAACCCATATCCTATCCTAACTTGTCCTAACATGTTGATCCAGAGGAATGCAAAAAAAAAAACATGACGAAGGGAATTATTACAGGTTTGGGCACATTATTGCAAGATGGAGGACATTATTACAAAATGTGGGCTTTATTATATGATGTTGACATTATTACAGGATAGAGGCCAGGATGGGGAATGTTATTACAGGATAGGGGCCAGGATGGGGAATTTATTAAAGAAAAGGACCAAAATGAGGGGCATTATTACAGGTTAAGGGCCATAACAAGAGACATTATTACAGGCTAGGGGCTAGGATAGGTGACATTATTAAAAAGTGGGTCCAGGATGGGGAAGATTTTTACAGGATACTGGCCATAACGTGGGACATTATTAACCTTTACCCCCAAGGGTGGTTAAATGACGGGTGGGCATGTTAATGACCAGGCCAATTTTTACAATTCTGACCACTGTCCCTTTATGAGGTAATAACTCTGTAACGCTTCCATGGATCCCGGTGATTCTGACAATGTTTTC
This sequence comes from Dendrobates tinctorius, assembly GCF_039654945.1. NCBI lineage: Eukaryota > Metazoa > Chordata > Amphibia > Anura > Dendrobatidae > Dendrobates > Dendrobates tinctorius. The sequence goes on along the minus strand of NW_027361829.1, from coordinate 21,181,848 downwards.
TCGTGACATATTGTACTTCATGATAAGGGTAAAATTTATTTAATATGACTTGCATTTATTTGTGAATAAAAATGGAAATTTGGCTAAAACTTTGAAAATTTTGCAATTTTCCAACTTTGAATTTTCATGCCCTTAAATGACAGAGATATGTCACAAAAAATACATAATAAGTAACATTTCCCACATGTTTACTTTACATCAGCACAAGTTTGGAACCAAAAATTTTTTTTGTTAGGAAGTTATAAGGGTTAAAAGTTGGCCAGCAATTTCTCATTTTTACAACACCATTTTTTTTTTAGGGACCACATCACATTTGAAGTCACTTTGAGGCGTCTATATGATAGAAAATACCCAAAATTGACACCATTCTAAAAACTGCACTCCTCAAGGTGCTCAAAACCACATTCAAAAAGGTTATAAACCCATCAGGTGCTTCACCGGAATTTTTGGAATATTTAAAAAAAAAATGAACATTTAACTTTTTTTCACAAAAAAATTACTTCAGATCCAATTTTTTTTATTTTCCCAAGGGTAACAGGAGAAACTGGACTGCAAAAGTTATTGTTCAATTTGTCCTGAGTACACCGATACCCCATATATGCAGGTAAACCACTGTTTAGGCGCATGGCAGCGCTCGGAAGGGAAAGAGCACCGTTTGACTTTTTCAACGCAAAATTGACTGGAATTGAGATCAGATGCCATGCCGCCTTTGGAGACCCCCTGATGTGCCTAAACAGTGGGAACCCCGCACAAGTGATCCCATTTTGGAAACTAGCCCCCCCCAAGGAACATATCTAGATGTGTGGTGAGAACTTTGAACCCCCAAGTGCTTCACAGAAGTTTATAACGTAGAGCCATAAAAATAAAAAATCATATTTTTTTCCACAAAAATGATAATTTTGCCCCCAATTTTTTATTTTCCTAAGGGTAACAGGAGAAATTGGACCCCAAAAGTTGTTTTGCAATTTGTCCTGAGTAGGCTGATACCCCATATGTTTGGGTAAAACACTGTTTGGGCGCATGGCAGGGCTCAGAAGGGAAGGAGCACCGTTTGACTTTTTCAACACAAAATTGGCTGGAATTGAGATCAGATGTCATGTCGTGTTTGGAGAACTCCTGATGTGCCTAAACAGTGGGAACCCCCCAATCCTAACTCCAACCCTATCCCCAACACACCCCTAACCCTAATCCCAACCCTAACCATAACCCTAGCCACAAACCTAAGCCTAACACACCCCTAATCCCAACCCTAGCCCTAACCCTAATTGGAAAATGGAAATAAATACATTTTTGTATTTTATTATTTTTCCCTAACTAAGGGGGTGATAAAGGGGGGTATGATTTACTATTTATAGTGGGTTTTTATGTTTGGCAGCTGACATACGCTAAAAGAGGCTTTTTATTGCAAAAAATAGTTTTTGCATCACCACATTTTGAGAGCTATAATTTTTCCATATTTAGTCCCACAGAGTCATGTGAGGTCTTATTTTTTGCTGGACGAGTTGACGTTTTTATAAGTACCATTTACGGGCACATGACGTTTTTTGATCACTTTTTATTCTTATTTTTGGAAGGCAAAATGAACAAAAACCAGCAATTCAAGAATTTCTTGCGGGGGGGGCCTTTATACCGTTCCGCGTGTGTTAAAATTGATAAAGTAGTTTTATTCTTTGGGTCAGTACGATTACAGCGATACCTCATTTATATCATTTTTTTATGTTTTAGCGCTTTTATACAATAAAAACAATTTTATATAAAAAATAATTATTTTTGCATCTCTTTATTCTGAGAGCTATGACTTTTTTATTTTTTTGCTGATGATGCTGTATCAGGGCTCGTTTTTTGCGGGACAAGATGATTATTTATATCCGTCTTTCTGATCGCGTGTTATTCTACTTTTTGTTCGGCGGTATGATGATAAAGCATTGTTTTTTTGCCTTGTTTTTTTTTTTTAAGAGGTTCACTAAAGGGGTTAACTAGTGGGACAGTTTTATAGGACGGGTCGCTACGGACTCGGTGATACTAAATATGTGTACTTTTATAGTTTTTATTTATTTACATAAATGCATTTATTGGGGAATATTTTTTTTTATTTAGGATTTTTTTAAAAATAATTTTTACACATGTTAATTTTTTATTTTATTTACTTTTTTACTTTATCCCAGGGTGGGACATCACTATATTGTGTCAGATCACTGATCTGACTCTGCGCAGCACTGTGTCAGATCAGCGATCTGCAGGCAGTGTAGGAGACTTCTCAGCACCTGCTCTCACCAAGCACTGACAAGCCACCTCCCTGCTGGAACTGCAAGGACCCCGCGGCCATCTTGGATCCGGGTCCTGCAGGGAGGAGGCCCTAGGAACAAGGCATTGTTCTGAGGGACTCAGGGAAGCACGCAGGGAGCACCCTCCCTGTGCGATGCTTCCCTATGCCACCGGAACACTGCGATCATGTTTAATCGCAGTGTGCCGGGGTTAAAGTGCTGGGAGTGGTCCCTGACCGCTCCTGGCACATAGTGCCGGATGTCAGCTGAGATAATCAGCTGACACCCTGCCGCGATCAGCTGCGCTCCCCCCGTGAGTGCAGCTGATCGCAATGACGTACTATACCGTCCATGGGCATTAAGGACCAGGGCACATGGACGGGATAGTACGTCATAAGTTAGAAAGGGGTTAAAAAAAGGGGCCAAATGGAAGACAGTATTATAGGAAAGGAGACATTATTACAATATATGAGGAGAATCAGAATGTGAGACATTATTGCAGAATTGGGACTTTATTATAGGAAAGGGTCGAGGATGGTGGACATTATTACAGGATGGGGACATTATTTGAACAAGGGGCCAGGCAGAGGTGCATATTACAGGAAGGGGCCAGAATGGAGGATATAATTACAGGAAGGGGGTCATGACGAAGGGAATTTTTACAGGATTGGGCACATTATTGCAAGATGAAGGACATTATTACAAAATTTGGGCTTAGATAAGAGACTTTATTACGGTATATGATGATGACATTATTACAGGATAGGGAACATTATTACAGGATAGGGGGCAGGATGGTGAATTTATTAAAGAAAAGGGCCAGAATGGGGGACATTATTACAGGATAACGGCCAGAACAAGAGGCATTATTATAGGATAGGGGCTAGGATAGGTGACATCATTAAAAAATGGGTCCAGGACGGGGGAGATTTTTACAGGATACCTGCTAGAACGTGGGACATTATTAAAGAAAGGGGACAAAATGGAAGACAGCATTACAGGATGGGAGACATTATTACAATATAGGAGGAAACTCAGAATGGGAGATATTATTGCAGACTGGGGACTATATTACAGGAAATGGTCCAGGATGGGGGACATTATTACAGGAAGTGGCTGGACAGGGGTCATTATTACAGGAAGGGGCCTGCATGGAGACTTTATTACAGGATAGGGGTTCAAGAAGGGTACATTATTACAGGAAGGGGCAGGATAAGGGTCATCATTACAGGAAGGGGGCAGGATATAGGACATACTTACAGGATGTGGGCCAGAACAGAGAACTTAATTACAGGATAGGGACATTATTACAGAATGGGGACATAATTACAGAATGGGGACCTGGATGAAGAGCATTATTAAAGGATGGGGGCCATTATTATATGATGAAGGACATTATTACAGATAGGGGCCAGGAGGGGAGACATTATTACAGAATAGGCATCCGGATGAGTGACATTATTAAATAAATGGGCTAGGATGGATGACATTATTACAGGATAGATAACATGTCGGGAGAAATTATTACAGGACAGGGGACCTAATTAAAAAAATGGGCCAGGTCTGGGGACTTTATTACAGGTTGTGGTCCAGGACGGGGGACTTTATTATAGGGTAGGGGGTCAGGATGGAGGTCATTTTTATAGAGGCCTGTACATATGACCAATATGCTGGTGAGAGCGCAGTTACAAATTTTGCAGCAAAGCCTATAGTTGCTGAATATGAGTGTCATTGTTATATACACGTGAATGTTTTTCTTCATATTTTTACTTAAAGCCAGGCCTCCCTTTATCATACTCAAAGTGAGTTAGTTAGTTCCTGATTTACCTTCAGGTATGGGCCATTTACTGAAACAATGAGTAAGAAGGGCTTCTCGGAGGTTGCTTTATTGAACAGCTTTCACATCAGCACTATTTTCACAGAATTGTTGCTTTTATCTTTGCCCGTACATGCCCAGACAGTGACATAGATAGTGCTCAATGGAATAATTAAAGTTAATGCTGTAAATGTTTATTTTCTCTGATTTTTCTCATTCGCTTTTAAAAAGTAGGCAAGGTCCTGTAAAGCAAAGCTTGTAGCCAAGATGAAAGATTTCATACCCGATAATGTGCTTGTGACAGTCTGCTTTATCAGCGGTGTGAATGGAGAGTTGTCCAGAAAGCAGGGTGCTTTTCTTTAACAATCATTTCTTGTTAGCGCAGCACACAATAAATTCCATTAGAACAAGATAAAATTCATATTTTATTTGCAGACATGTTCACACCTCATTCCATTACCAAAATTGTATTTGTTAAAAAAAAGTGTGAAAATGCATGCAAACATTTTCAATAAAAACTAGATTTTAGCGTTAACGTTCTTCCACTTAACTTTTTGTATTTTGCCTTGTTGAATTTCATACATCTATGTGGTTATTCAGCTATACATTTCTGTGTGTTTGTTTCTGTTGTGTAGCAAAAAAATGGCATGAAAGAGTCTAAAATTCCAGATATTGGTTCAAACCACTAGAGGAATAGTGATCTTATGGCCAACATCCAGATCCAGGCTATCACCAAACCCGCCAATGCAAACAAGATAAATGCAGGGTGTAAAAGGCAACTTCTGCTGTCTGTTTGCAAATCTTGCACATGACGCCTAAGGCCAGGGTCACACTTGTGAGTGTGATGTAAGAAACTTGTGCAAGTCCCTCGCGTCAATACCCGGCACTGCCGCTGGCACTCGGACCCAAGTGTGCGGTTGCATAGAAATACATACAGCCGCACACTCCGTTCCCGAGTGCCGGCGGCAGTGTCGAGTATTGATGCAAGTGACTTGCGCGAGTTTCTCGCATCACACTTGCAAGTCTGACCCCGGCCTGTGAGGCTACTTTCTATCTCAGGGCCTTGATGATCTGGGATCGTAACATGATTTGCATAAGCTGTCTCGCTGCAAATATGCTCATGACTTTTGTCCTTTCTTGTCAGGGTGCAATGAAGCTAGGTGTATGTTCCCCAGCTTCATAGGCTCACTATGCTCTTGGCAGTAAAGAAGCTGCTTATGAAAAGCAGGTTTTGCTGTTTTTTTGCTGCATTTTTTAGGATCCCAAAGCTCAGTTTGCTTACGCCACAGAAGCATGAATAAATGCAAGACATGTGAAACCATAAAATCATTTTTGTGAAAAAAAGGGCAATTTGCTCAAATTATTTAGTGGAAAAAGATTTTTATGTCTGAAAAAATAGTGCCTATTCTGAACAAAAAAGTTCATATGACTTCATGAAAAAATGTACACTTACAAATTTAACATCGGGGGAATGTGAATTGGTCAGGCATAGTTTACCTAAGACATTTACCCTGCGGATTTAGCAAAATCTGCGTGGAAAAATCCGCAGGGTAATCCGCAACATGTGCACATACCTTGAAAGTACCATGCTGCATTTTTCAAAAACACTAGTTTTCAAATTCAGTCAGGAAAAAAATACAATGTGTGTGCCTGAGATTTATGAAGTCTCATAGCTTTTGCTAGTACTGTAAAATGCAGCTTTAAAATTGCATAAAAAGCGCAGCAAAAACGCAACATGTGAACATAGCATTAGACAGTTTTGTTATTATTAATTATGGTTTAGTCCAGTGCATAATTTTTTATTCTTATATACAGTAGAAAAATAAAGTAGTGTAATCAGAAAACCACTTTTGCAGTTTAACCCCTTCATAACTTGGCGATTTTCTGTTTTGCACTTTAGTTTTTTCCTCCCTTCTTAGAGCCATAACTTTTTTTTATTTTTCCATTAAAATAGGGCCTGATATCTCCAGAACGAATTGTAGTCCTAAATGATAGCATTCACTTTATTATATAATGCAATGAAAAATAGGAAAGAAATTCCTAGTAGGGTTACATGGCGAAAAAAATACAATTTCACCTTTGTTTTTTGGGCTATTGGTTTTATGGTGTTTATTGTACATTGAATGTTTTCTGGTTTCAGAAAACCCCTTTTCCCGGGATGCGGTTTGCTTTAAAAAGTGCTGAGTCTCCGACACTTCTCCCGGCCAATAACTACACTCAACAGCTGTGAGTGGCTCATGCCGTCTACTCAGGTAGAACCGCTGTGCTCCGCTATTGGCTGCAGCGCTTTTGACGTTACATCAGTGCTGCAGACTATAATTGATCTCAGGAGCCGAAGCGGTGATTAAAGAGGACGAGTAGAGGAAAAAAAATCCCTTTAAGGCTGGAGTCACACACAACGAATAAAAAAATCGGTCCCATTTTAACGGTACGAAATCGCACAAAGAATTCTTGTCCAGGGATCCGTCTGTCATCCCATTTTCCGGCGATGAACCGATTTTATTCGCATCTAAGCATCAAATTGACATCCTGCGATTGTCTCGGTCCGAGGAACGGATCCGATAAAAAAACGCATGATGGGAGCAGCACCACTGAATAACATTGGGACGAATGCAATGCGATTTTTTATCAAAAAAATCATTTGGCAAAATGATTTTCTTATTCAGTATGACTATGTTGATAGTAAACTTAAAGTTGTGTTTTTATGGTTTAGTGATTAAACAATACCATATATAGAACATTGTGAAAAAAATGTGGTCTGCGTTGCCATTTTCTGAGTTCCAAAACTTTTTTTTTATATTTCCATTGATGTACATGTGTGAAGGTTTGATTTTTGTGCCCCGAATTGATGTTTTTATCAATACCATTTAGGAGTACATATGATATTTTTATTTCTTTTTATTGCATTTTTAGCGGCAATTGTGGCAACCGAAAAATAACACGTCTGGTATTTTTTTTCTTGGCGTTTAACACATGGTTTACGTAATTTTATATTTTGATAGTTCAGATAACAACTGACACATCTAAACCAAATATGTTTTTTATGTTTTTATTTCTATATTTATGAACTGAGAAAATGAGGAAGATTTAACCTCTTCACGATCTTCAGATTTTGCGTTTTTGTTTTTTGCTCCCCGTCTTCACAGAGCCATAACGCTTTTATTTTTCAGTCAGTATGGCTATGTGAAAAAACTAAGGACACCTTGACAAGAAGAAATTCCCAACAATTAAAAGATAAAACGATATATTTTTTATTTTTACATAATTTTAAAATCATTTAAAAAGACAGGGGATATGACCTCCAAAGAGGGAGGGGGAGCTACTGCAAGCCAAGGAGGTAATGTAATGATAAGGGGGAGATAAAAACAAGAGGAGAAAGGAGGGGGGGTGTTGTAAAATTAAGCTTTGTTTTTATAACATGTGTGTAAGTAAGGTGGTTACATGTCATGCAGTCCTTTATAGGGCTCTGCAGAAAGTGCAAATGTAGTTACTTATCACCACAGAAACACCTATCAAGTATGTCTGTATATCAAGTAATGCATATCAAGCTGTGTAAGCATAGAATGAATTGTTATTTACCTCCACAAAGCCGGTAGTAAAGTCAACATGGCGTGCGGTATTCCCCTCACATCCATCGGTCGCCATTTCGCTAATGCTCCCCCTCCCTCTTTGGAGGTCATATCACATGTCTTTTTAAATGGTTTTGAAATTATGTATTGATAAAAAGTATATTGTTTTATCTTTCAATTGTTGTGAATCTCTTCATGTCAGATGTGTTTACCCATTACTTATCCTTAGTTTTTTCTGATGAATTTTTGAAGTGCCTAACGCATATTTTGTACTCTGGACTTATGATTTTGAATATGGTTGTGTGAGCAGGCCTGCCACCAGTAATTGCAGGGCCCCATACTGAGACTCCTCCCAGTCTTCACCCGAGCCCCGCCTCCACCTGTCGAATGCAGGGTGATATAGTGTCACCCTGCACAGTACCAGCAACCCGCCCATTAAAAGCAGTATGCTCAAAAATAAAATATGTCACTACAGTAATAATATCCCTTAATTAGCCCCTACAGTAATAATATCCCCCTTCCTGGCCCCTTTAGGTCGCATTCCTGGCTCCAGCCATATGCTCTCCCATCCTGGCCCCAAATTTTCTCCCATCCTGCCCTCATGTGTCTCCATTCTGCCCCCATGTGATGCCTGATCCTGCCCCATATGATCTCCCATCCTGCCCCATATGATCTCACCCATCCTGCCCCATGTGTCCCTTGATCCTGCTCCATGTGTCCCATGATCCCGCCCCATCTGTCTCCACGATCCTGCCCCATCAGTCTCCATGATCCTGCCCCATCAATTTCCATGACCCTGACCAATCAGTCTCCATGATCTTGCCGCATATGTCCCATGATCTTGTCCCATGTGTCCCATGATCCTGCCCCATCTGTACCATGATCCTGGCCCATGTGTCTCTATTGTCTCCATCTTGCCCCATGATCCTGCCTTATGTGTCTCTATCCTGCCCCATCTGTCTCCATCCTACCCCATGATCCTGCACCATGTGTCTTCGTCCTGCCCCATGTTCCTGCCTCATCTGTCTTCATCCTGCCCCTTGTGTCTCCATCCCACCCCATGATCCTGCACCATGGGTCTCCATCCTGCCCCATCTGTCTTCATCTTGCACCATGATCCTGCATCATGTGTCTCCTTCCTGCCCTGTATTCCTGCCCCATGATCCTGCACCATGTGAGGATGCACGTTCAGTTACTGAATAGGCAGGATCCTCTTGCCCCTGGGGCCCGGTGAGCAGTTAACATATTCACTAAATGCTAAAACTGATCTGCCATTATGATTCTCAAGGCCATTTTGTGTTCGTAGATAACAAACATGTATTGGAATTATTTTTCACCACTTAAATAAAAAAGAACCTAAGTTTTGAAAAAAAATGGCACCATTTTCCGAGCTCCATAGCGTGTCCATTTTTCGTGATCTGGGGCTGAGCGAGGGCTTATTTTTTTACACGCCGAATAGATGTTTTTATTGATAACATTTTGGGGTATATACAATGTTTTGAACGCCTGTTGCAGCGACCAAAAAAATTTAATTCCGGCGTTTTGATTTTTCTTGTTACGTCGTTTGCCGAACGGATTCATTTAGCGTATAATTTTATAGATTGGGTGTTTCTGAATGCAGTGATACCAAACATGTGTATATTTTTGTATTATTGTTTCATTTTGAATGGTGTAAAATGGGGGTGATTTGAACTTTTTATAATTTTTAAATTTGTTAAATATTTTTTAAAACTTTTTTTTACACTTTGTACTGGCTTCAATAGTCTCCTTATGAGATGTGAAGCGACGATCATCCGATCACTTGTGCTACACATAGCAGGGCTACAGCCCTGCTATGTGTAGCAGAAATGATCTTCTCCTATGAGCGCCGACCATATGCCAATCTGCATTGATAGGCATTGGGGGTCTTTTGTGGACCCCAGCTGTCATGTTATAAGAAGAAGGACCGTGCCGCAGGTACCTGTTCTGTGCCGGTTCCGGAACTGTCGGGCCTGTCTCCTCAGTTGTCTGGGGTAAAGCTTAAGGGTCCGGACCAATCCTTGCATGCGGAAGCAGGGGGTGTGGTTAAGGGGGGACAGCTTGAACGCTTGCGGAAACAGGCAGATTTGGCGAGAGCAGTCAGCGCGCAGCAGGGATCAGTGAGTGCTCCGGCCCTGGAGCATCTATACAGCGCAGGTCTGTGCTTGAGCACCGCTGCCGCCGCTGGCAGAGACTGTGAGGAGAGACGTGCAGTATGCCCGTTGGTCACCACGAAATGAGGTGCCAGATGATCTGGGCCTGTGAGTACCGTGCGCATGCCGCTTAAGAGAGATCAGGTGCAGGATCGTCATTCTCACCCTGATTCCCCAGTGTATATCTACAGGACTATGGTGGGCAGGACTATGGTGGGTGTAGACAGTGTGGTGACTCGCACCCTCTCGGCTACATCAGTATATGTACTAGGGGCAGTGGGAGGTACCGGAGACCAACCACTGTTGCCAGAAGACGGATCCGTGTTATCTTCAGGACTCCCACCAAACAAGTGCCATGCCGGCCATTGTGGACATCATCTCCTGCTCTGTGATTCATCCCATCCTGGGGAATGTCTGACAGGATAAATGACCCAACAAGAACTGTGAAACCCATCCTGCTGTTCTTTAACTCTACATACTGTTTATACTTAGAATTGCTATTAGGCTACTTTCAGACTTCAGATTTTTAAATCCGGCGGGCTGCGGCGAAAAGTTGTCAAACCTGATCCAGTAGAAGCCGCAGCCCGCCGGATCATCTATTGAGGCTGAAGACGGTGCAGGAGACGGAGAGGGTGAGAGAGTCTTCGGGCATGCGCAGTGGAAAAAAGCGGTCCGGCGCTGTCAAAAAACGATGCAGGGAACGTTTTTTGCAGACGCCGGACAGGCATTTTTTGCCGTATCTGGCAAAAGCCGGACACGCTGCATGGCCATCAGGCGCAGTGTGGCGATAATGCAAGTCTATGGGGGAAAAGCCGGATCCGGTGGCAACCGGCGCCGGATCCAGCTTTTACATTTTTCGCCGCATCGCACCTGATGCTTAAAAATTGAAGTCTGAAAGTAGCCTTAATCATTTACCTCCCTGCATGGAGTATTCCCTGTTGAACTAAAGTTATTAACTCTTGCTCTGCCTTCTGTCTGTCACTGCATCCTTCAACATTCTCACAATGTCAACCCATCGGCACCCCATGATCATGTGATGGGGCACCGATGGGCAGGATTTGTGACGTGATTCTGGTAAGCATGAGTTAAATGCCACTGCCAGAGATTATTCAGATTAATGGAGCATTTTGTGGATTTACTGCGCTGCTAGACATGACACAAATTCAGTCGTTTATAAAAGAATTGCAGATTTATTCATAGTCCCAATGCGTTTCGAAGTTGGGACTATGAATAAATCTGCAATTCTTTTATGAACGAATGAATCTGTGTCATGTCTAGCAGCGCAGTAAATCCACAAAAAGCTCCATTAATCTGAATATCCTGCGGTCACTGGTTTGACCTGTGGATGTGTGGCAGCTGACTGTCAATTCCATGCGCTTTACCTCTCCTACATCAGGTGGGTGGAATTATAATATTGTCTGTACCCTGTCTATCAGATAAGACCCTATTTGTGCTTTCTCAATTCCTACATTGTGAATCACTGTCAGAGATTAACAGTGGCATTTAACAATTTAACAGCTGTTGGTGGATTGAGATGCCACCTGCGGCTGTTAGGGGCACATGACAGTTCATCAGATCAGCTGTCATGTGCCTGAAAAGTTGCAGGCTCAGCAGCAGAGCCTGCATCAAAGAGATGGAGGCAACCTATGAGGTATCTATACCTCATAGGTCAGACAGGGGTTAAATTGTTAGATTTTTAATTTTTTAAACATTTTTTAATGTACTATATTATCTAGTCTGATTGTGGACCCACTGCACTAGGCTAACCCTGGAGGTGTGTAACTAAGTGACTATCTGTTGTTCACAAGTGCCTCTGATAGTGAGGTTAGGTTTGGCCGCAGGTAGTCACCATGTACCACTCCAGGGCGGTACCCAGGTGTGCAACAGCTGACTGGAGGGTCAGAGGAGCTGTACAGAAGGGCAAATACAAAGCGTGGGCAAACAATCCAAGGTCAGCAGGCAACCCAGGATCAATATGAATAGCCAGGGTCAGGAGTGGAGAGGTCAGACAGGATGGGTAGCTAGCTAGGTCGGTATACAGAATCAGAATACAGGCTAGCATGCACAGGTACAAACTGGGCAGAAACTAATGTTTGGGCAAGGATTGGTGGGAGGAACTGCCAGATATAGAGCCTGCTGACATGGCATAGGCTGAGGAACCTAATCTCTGCAGGACACAGCAAGTTTAAAGGGAATCTGTAACCTATTTTTTAGTATATAGGTGCGGCCATCGCCTTTAGGGGCTCATCTACAGCATTCTGTAATGCTGTAGATAATCCCCCGATGTAACCTGAAAGATAAGAAAAGCGAGTTATATTATACTCACCCAGGGGGGCCGGTCCGGGTCCGATGGGTGTCGCGGTCCGGGTCCGGCGCCTCCCATCTTCTAGCGATGATGTCCTCCTCCTTGCTTCTGTCGTGCTCCTGTGCAGGTGTACTTATCTGCCCTGTTGAGGGCAGAGCAAAGTATTGCAGTGCGCAGGCGTTGGGCCTCTCTGACCTTTCCTGGCGCCTGCGCACTGCAGTACGTGGCTCTGCCCTCAACAAGGGCAGATAAAGTACGTCTGCACAGGAGCGCGACAGAAGCAAGGAGGAGGACATCATCGTTAGAAGATGGGAGGAACCGGACCGCGACACCCATCGGACCGGACCCCAGGGTGAGTTTAATATAACTCGTTTTTTCTTATCTTTCAGATTACTTAGTGGGCTTATCTACAGCATTACAGAATGCTGTATTTAAGCCCCTGAACGCGGTGACCGCATCTTATATATGAAAAAATAGGTGACAGATTCCTTTTATATTCTTGCAGAGCCTGGCCATGTCCCCTAAGGCACAATGGAAACCACTCTAACATGCAGCAATGCTGAAAGAGGCACACTGAGGAGGCATACAGGTTACCACTGTGACAAGTATGTAGGGAAAATGACTTTCTCCTATGAAGCGCAGCCTGTGCCTAGTGGCTGGGCTTCAGAGAAGGACTAAAACGGCAGAGACTGGGGCCGTTAACCTATAAGCACCCCCAAACTCATACTGAGGGAAGAGATGGGTGCATGTGCATACACGCATCGGCAAGTCAGTCATTTAAATTGTGCTGACAGTGACTCACCTCAGAATCTGCCAGCTGCTGTCACTGTTGTTACAGACCGCAGCCTGCACTCATGTGACATATATTTGTTATTTTTCGCAAAATAGGGTGTAAAAAACCCAACATGCTCTAGTGACATAATAGAAATTTTGATTAGCATGGACTTAAGAGAAGCAAGATTCGCAAAATATGCCACACGTTTATCGCATTCCGTGGGATACGCTATAAATACTAATTATTTTTTATTTAAGAATCTTCCCTGGGAGCCACCATACTTGGAATTGGTTATGAACACTTTCTTCTTGCCTTTCCTGTATAGTGTGCACAGAAGAGTGTGTGAGCTGTATGACAGCTGAAATAAATAGGAGTCAAATGATATGGAAATATAATTCTCCAAGAAGTGATTGAATACAGCCACATTCCCCAGAGGCTCAGATATGAGAAAATCAATGATACCTAAGAGAAAATTAGTCCTAATTTATTCACTTTTTTTCATTAGAATATAATCCGCGTTTAGTCTGTATCAGTTTTCACCATCAGGGATCCAGCTGATGAAAAATAAACTGATGTAGGTTTTCAAGTTTCTCCCATTGAGCAGTCCGTAAAAAACAGCACACGGATGACATGTAAGTGTTGTCTGCTTTTTTCCCATGACCCATACACATGCACTGGCGAGTTTGATCCGACACTCTGATCAATATAAGACAAGTCACTGTGCTTTTGTGCTGAGCACTCTGCTCGAAAAACATGGATAGCACTTGTATGAGAAAAATGATGGCTGAATGAGCCCTAAAGGAGTTGCATAAAGAGCCTAAAGGTACTGTCACACTTAGCGATGCACCAACGATCCCGACCAGCGATATGACGCGGTCAGGATCGCTGGTGCATCGCTAAGTGGTCGCTAGTGAGCTGCCACACAGGCAGATCTCACCAGCGACATAGCAGGGGTCGGGGGTCGCTAATTACCTGTCAGACGAGGCGATCCTGACATCCTCCCGCCCGCGTCCACGCGTCGCTCGTCCGCGCCACAGGAAGCTGACGATGAGAAACGGTCCAGGACGTTCTCGCGTGATCAGCGATAACCAGCGGGGGAGCCGTCGGAAGTAAGTATCAGACATAGCGATATCGCTAGCGACGTTAACCAGTGACGTTATAGCGATATTGCTAGCGATATCGCTTAGTGTGACAGGCCCTTAATGTTTACGTGCCACCAGTCTTAGCTGCTATGGATGCAGCCATTTAAGCAAAAACTGTTGGAGACCATCAAATCAACAAGGCTTTATAGGAGAATTATAAAATATCAGAAGTGCTGGAGTTTAAGGGTATATACACATTATCCGGAGTTGCTGTGGGTTTGACGCTGCATGCATATGCCGCATCAAAGCCACAGCGGCCAGCTGTTACAGCATAATGGATGTCTCCACTATACGTCCACGGACGCCCGCGGATTACCTGCAGACATTCACATGTGGCGCGTCTTTCCAGACTGTATCATGTCTATTTCTCGGCAAGAGAAATTTCACTTATACAGTTGTGCTCAAAAGTTTACATACCCCAGTAGAATTTTTGCTTAATTGGCTTTTTTTTATAGAGAACTAGCTGAAGAGCCTGGTGCTGCCTGGGCATAGTAACTAATTACGGTTAGTTATTACAAATTGTAATGATTATATATATATATATATATATATAAAGCTGAGTGTATAGTCCCGCCCATTCCACATAGTCACATTCACTATAATATCCCACATCATTCCATCAGCCAGAGCTACCGGACTACTACCCCTAATATCCCACATCGTCCCGTCAGCCAGAGCCACCAGACAGTTACCACTAATATTCCACATCATCCCGCCAAAGCCACCGGACTACTACCCCTAATATCCCACATCATCCCGTCAGCCATAGCCACCGGACAGTTACCACTATTATTCCACATCATCCCATCACAGCCGCCGGACTACTACCCCTAATATCCCACATCATCCCATCAGCCAGAACCACCTGTCTACTCCCCCTAATATCCCACATCATCCCATCAGCCAGAGCCACCGGACTATTCCCCCTAATATCCCACATCATCCCGTCAGCTAAAGCCACCGGACTACTACCCCTAATATCCCACATCATCCCTTCAGCCTGGGGTCAGAACCAGAGTGCTGAGTTGAATGGCCCTAACTTCTATACCGGGGATCCCTTTAAGAGAGGCCTGGCATCAGAACGAGAGCGCTGAGTGGATTTGCCCTGACTTCCATACCAATGATCCCTTTAATAGAAGCCTGGGGTGAGATTCAGAGCTCTGAGGGATTTACCCTAACTTCCATTCCGGAGATCCCATTAAGAGAGGCCTGAGGTCAGTACCAAAGCGCAGAGTGGGTTTGCCCTCACGTCCATACCTGGGATCCCTTTAAGAGGGGCCTGGGGTCAGAATCAGAGCGCAGAGTGGATTTACCCTCGCTTCCATACCAGGGATCCCTTTAAGAGGGGCCTGGGATCAGAACCAGAGCGCTGAGTGGAATTGCCCTAACTGCCATACCAATGATCCCTTTAAGAGGCTCTGGCGTCAGAACCACAGGGCTGAGTGGAACAGTCCTAACTTCCATACCAGGGATCCCTTTAAGAGAGGCCTGGCGTCAGAACGAGAGCGCTGAGTGGATTTGCCCTGACTTCCATAGCAATGATCCCTTTAATAGAAGTCTGGGGTGAGAATCAGAGCTCTGAGGGATTTACCCTAACTTCTTCCATTCGGGTGATCCTTTTAAGAGAGGCATGGGGTCAGTACCAAAGCGCAGAGTGGATTTGCCCTCACGTCCATACCGGGGATCCCTTTAAGAGAGGCCTGGGATCAGAACGAGAGCGCTGAGTGAAATTACCCTAACTTACATATCAATGATCCATTTAAGAGGCTCTGGGGTCAGAACCACAGGGCTGAGTGGAACGGTCCTAACTTCCATTAGAGGAATCCCTTTAAGAGAGGCCTGGGGTCAAAACCAAATCGTTGGATTGATTTGCCCTGACTTCCATACCAATGATCCCTTTAATAGAGGCCTGGGTTCAGTACCAGAGCACTTGAAGGCAATTGCCCTGACTTCCATACCGGGGATCCCTTTAAGAGAGCCTTGGGTCAGAACCAGAACGCTGAGTGGAACTGCCCTAACTTCCATACCGGGTACCCCTTTAAGAGAGGCCTGGCGTCAGAACCAAAGCGCTGGATGGATTTGCCCTGACTTCCATACCAATGATCCCTTTAAGAGAGGCCTGGGGTCAGTACCAAAGCGCAGAGTGGATTTACCCTCACTTCTGTACCGGGAATCCCTTTAAGAGGGGCCTGGTGTCAGTACAGAGTGCTTAGTGGAATTGCCCTAACTTCCATACCAATGATCCCTTTAAGAGACCCTGGGTTCAGAACCACAGAGCTGAGTGGAATGGTCCTAACATCCATACTAGGGATCCCTTTAAGAGAGGTCTGGGGTCAGAACCAGAGCACTTAGTGCAATTGCCATAACTTCCATACCAATGATCCCTTTAAGAGACCCTGTGGTCAGAATCGCAGCGCTGAGTGGAACGGTCCTATCTTCCATAACGGGGATCCCCTTGAGAGAGGTCTGGGATCAAACCAAAGCGCTTGATGGATTTGCCCTCTCTTCCATACCAATGATCCCTTTAATAGAAGCCTGGGGTCAGAATCAGAGTGCTGAGGGATTTGCCCTAACTTCCATACTGGAGATCCCTTTAAGAGGGAAGATGTGCCTATGGGGTGGAGGATGTGTGATGGGTATATAGGCAGGGAGGGGGGGGGGGATTCATTTCTGTCCACAAATTGAGAAAATAGATATCCGGCACCGTTGTGTGAAAAAATACCCTGAATGTCTGCACATATATTTTTCACATTAATAAAAAACACCTTATTCCCACTTGGAACGGGTGCTCAATCCCATATTGAAAAAACAGAACATTTCATTGTGGAGAAAGAGAAAAAGCAGGATGGCACTCACCGTTCATGTGAATCAAATCACTTTATTTGACATACACAGGGCATCGGCATAGGCACGGGAGCAATGTGCTGGAAGACGGACAACAGCCGTTTCGCGCTCAATACGCTTCAACAGGTCCTCAGATTCATTTCTGTAACGTGCTCTCTGCTGCTTTCTGCGGGACAGACAATGGCTGGGAGCTTATGTTTACGGGGATGCTAGATTTCTCCCACCCGGTCACTGTCTGCTGAGGTGTTGTCGTGGAGTGAGAAAACTGTTGCTCATAGCAACCAATCACAGCTCAGCTTCTTTTAAACATCTCTGGTGAAATGAAAGTGCTTAGTGATTGCAAGGAAAACTGTTTCTCATAGCAACCAATCACAGCTCAGATTCTTTTAAACAGCTCTGGTGAAATGAAAGATGCTTAGTGATTGGTTGCAAGGACAACTGTTGCTCATAGCAACCAATCACAGCTCAGCTTCATTTAAACAGCTCTGGTAAAATGAAAGATGCTTGTGAATGGTTGGTGATACACACACACACATTCAATCTAATATATAAAGCTCAAGTGTGTGTATGTATGTATGTGTGTATGTATGTGTGTATGTCCGGGATTGGCATCCGCACCGTCGCAGCTACAGCCACAAATTTTGGCACAGTCCCACGTCTAGACCCGAGAGTGTCCTAGGCTATGTTGTGAGGCGAAATTTTAACCCTGCGCGTTCCAATTCACCAAACAATTTTGCCCCTATCTACATAATGGGGAAAAAGTGTGTGTATCAAGCCCCGCCCCTCATTATGATGTCATAATGGTTGCCATGGCGACGCTGATGTCATCATAGGTTGCAAGCCCCGCCGCTCATTATGATGTCATAATGGTTGACTATGGGATGGAGGATGTGTGATGGGTATATGGGCACTGGACTATGGGATGGAGGATATGTATGATGGGTATATGGGCACGGGACTATGGGATGGCGGATATGTATGATGGGTATATGGGCACGAGACTATGGGATGGAGGATATGTATAATGGGTATATGGGCATGGAACTATGAGATGAAGGATGTGTGATGGGTATATGGGCACTGGACTATGGGATGGAGGATATGTATGATGGGTATATGGGCACGGGACTATGGGATGGCGGATATGTATGATGGGTATATGGGCACGAGACTATGGGATGGAGGATATGTATAATGGGTATATGGGCATGGAACTATGAGATGAAGGATGTGTGATGGGTATATGGGCACTCGACTATGGGATGGCGAATATGTATGATGGGTATATGGGCATGGGATTATGGGATGAAGGATGTGTGATGGGCATACAGTATGGGCATGGGACAATGGGATGGAGGATGTGTGATGGGTATATGGGCACTCGACTATGGGATGGAGGATATGTATGATGGGTATATGGGCACGGGCCTATGGGATCGTGGATATGTATGATGGGTATATGAGCATGGGACTATGGGATGGAGGATAATTATAATTTGCTATAACTAACCACAGTTAGTTACTATGCCTGGGCAGCGCCGGGCTCTTCAGCTAGTTTTATATATATGTAGATATGAATGATAACACCAAAACCTTTTTTCCACTCGTGATTAGTGGGTTAGTGAAACCATTTATTTTCAAACTACTCTGTTTTCTCTTTTTAAATCATAATGACAATCCAGAACATCCAAATGACCCTGATCAAAAGTTTACATACCGCATTTCTTAATACAGTGTATTGCCCCCTCTAACATTAATGACAGCTTGAAGTCTTTTGTGGTAGTTGTGGATGAGGTTCTTTATTTTCTCAGATGGTAAAGGTGCCCACTCATCTTGGCAAAAAGCCTCCATTTCCTGTAAATTCGCACTTGAAATCTCCCCAGAGTGGCTCAATGATTTTGAGGTCAGGAGACTGAGATGACCACTCCAGAACCTTCATTTTGTTCTGCTGTAGCCAATGACAGGTTTACTTGGTCTTGTGTTTTGGATTGTTGTCATGTTGAAACTTCCAGTATTTGCTGATTACGTACTGCATTCATCTTTCCTTCAACTTTGACCAAGTTTCCCGTGCCTTTGTAGCTCACACATCCCCAAAACATCAGCGATCCACCTCCGTGCTTTACAGTAGGAATGGTGTTCCTTTCATTGTATGTCTTGTTGACCATTCTCCAAATGTAATGTTTATTATGTAACGTTTATTTATGGTTGTGGCCAAAAAGTTCAATTTTGGTCTCATCACTCCAAATTACCTTGTTTCAGAAGTTTAGAGGCTTTTCTCTATGCTGTTTTGTGTATTGTAGGCAAGATACTTTGTGGCATTTGCGTAGTAATTGCTTTTTTCTGGCGACTCGACTATGCAGCCCATTTTTCTTCAAGTGCCTCCTTATTGTGCATCTGAAACAGCCACACTGCTAGTTTTTCCAGTATTTCAGCTGAAGTTATTTGTGGGTTTTTCTTTGCATCCCAAACAATTTTCTTGGCAGTTATGGATGAAATTTTTGTTGGTCTACCTGACCGTGGTTTTGTTTTTACAGATTTCCTGATTTTCCATTTGTTAATCACAGTTTGAACACTGCTGACTGGCATTATCAATTCCTTGGATTTCTTTTGTATCCCTTTCCTGTTTCATAAAACTCACCAACTTTTCCCGTAGATCTGTTGATAATTCTTTTGCTTTCCCCATGAGTCACAATCCAGAAACCTCAGTGGCTGGATGAAAGATGCAAGAGTTTGTCCGAATCCCAGAAACTCACACAGCTTTTTTGCACACACTGATTACAAGCAAACAGGTCACAGGTGAGGATGTTACCTTTAGTAGCCATTCAAACCCATTTGTGTCAACTTCTGTGCATGTCATCAGGCCAAAATCACCAGGGTATGTGAACTTTTGTTCAGGATCATTTGGATGTTTTGGTTTATGTAAGGCAGCGATTACTGCATGTGTTGGGGGACACTCGCTTGGCAACAGGATTAATGCACACAGTGAAGTTTTTTTCCACTAAAACAGTCCATGCGGTTTATTATACACTCATAAACCACTGTATGCCATGTTATATATCACAGACCTAACACATAGTCCATAGCACTTCATAGTTCACGGCTTTAACTCGCAGTCACTGAACACGTCGGACTTCTCTTTGTCCAGTTACCATGGGCGACCACACGCCGTGCCAATGTCTCTTTCACAATTTTACTTCATGACACACAACATTAGATTGCAGTCTCTAAACATCTAAACACTCTGGACCTCACTTCGTCCAGTTACCGTGGGTGACCACACAGTTCATTAACTGACCCTTGTCGGTGCACACAGCCCCCCCATACTCTGGGGTGCCTTCTTGGAGCTCTGCTCCACACGCTGACTTCTTGTCAGTCCTAGCTTCTGGAGAAGCTGCTTAACTGCGATGACTGTCCCGGCGATGACATGTACCTCCGGCCAAACCCAGCAGTCCAGACACTCAGCAGGACGGTAGCTTACCCACCACAGTTAGCCGACACAGGCTCTGCCGGTCCATGGCCTCAACATGTGCTCTTCAGGAATCTGGTCCACTCACAGGACCTTCCAACACAGAGACCAACCAGAACCTTACAACACCGATCATGTGACCAAACCACAGTCACATTGTGTAGCTGATATCAAGTATGTTGTGGCACAGCTGTGTCGGTTCTCAAAAATAGGTTCCCACACCAGAACAAAAATAGAGTAAATTTTTGGCACTCAACTTGAGAATAAATGAAGGATTTTATTTGCAGTCAAAGGCAGTAAACGTTTCGGTCAATACATCTGACCTTCATCAATACACAGACTGCTCCTGTATGGTCCGTGAACATGGAGTAGAAGAATAACACTGAAATGGAGAGAATCATAGACTCCTACAATACCCCTGCTGTGGAGAGTTATTCTGTTTAGTAAGGTCCTGTGACAGCTGGTTAAGAATACTGGGTGTATCAATAATGTATAAGGATCTTCTGTTATGTGTTAATGTTCTGTGACAGCTAAACCAGAATGACAGGTATTTCCAAAGTGCTGTCCACGGACTCAATCTGTCCAGTGGTGAATAGTGGTGCTGCCTGCCAATCAGTAACACGGCTTCCACCGCTTGTTCCCAGGCCCAGTACTCTTAACCAGCTGTTACAGGACCTTACTAAACAGAATAACTCTCCACAGCATATTGTAACCCCATAGGAGTCCATGATTCTCTCCATTTCAGTGTTATTCTTCTACTCCATGTTCACGGACCACACAAGAGCAGTCTGTGTATTGATGAAGGTCAGATGTATTGACCGAAACATTTACTGCCTTTGACTGCAAATAAAATCCTTCATTTATTCTCAAGTTGAGAGCCAAAAATTTACTTTAACATTGTTTAGCTGAAACCACCCTCATAGGTGGGAGGTGTGTGTGGGTAGCCAGTCCCGCCCAGCTCTCTGGGTAACCCTGTAAGCCCCTCTTTGTAAAGCAAAACAAGGCTCGTGGACCTTCGGGTCCCAGAGCAACATTTCAGGCTTACAGTGCAGAGGACCTCTTCCGCTGCGACACATACCGGTCATTTACAACCATGCCGGTCACTGTCTCATAGTTGTGATTATGATTTAAAAAGAGAAAACAAAGTAGTTTAACAATAAATGGCTTCACCCAATCACTAATCATGAGTGGAGAAAAAGTTTTGGTGTTATCATTCATATTCTCTAGAAAAAGGCCAAGAGAGCAAAAGTAAACTTTTGAGCACAACTGTATATGGGGCGGACCTGCAATTGATCACTGTGCTATGCTTGTGATTTATTCCTGTGCTGACAGTGGTTCTGGTGCTGTATTATCAATGGTGGTTTTGGCACTGCATTCATATACTGTGGTGGTTCTGATCAGGTAGTAATCTATAGCAAGCTTCATGTTAAAATTGAAAATTCCTCAAAACTTAGTTTTGAGATGAGGATGATTTGGTTGATTTTCTGCTACAAAAGCTCAGAATAAGTTTGGGTGTGTTCACACTGATTTTTTTGGAGCAGAAATTCTCCAAATTCTCAAATACTCAAAACTTGTTTTTCATAATGTACTATTACCCTTTCGTGACTCGGCCAATTGCCGTTTTTTGTTTTTTCCTCCCCTTATCCCAGAACCATAACTCTTTTATTTTTTTGACCACTAGACATACAGTATGAGGACTTGTTTTTTTGTGGGACTAGTTGTACGTTTGAGTGATACCATTCATTTTACTATATAATGTACTGCAAAATGGGAAAAAAAATTCCAAGTGGGAAGAAATTGTGAAAAAAATAATTGTGACATTGTTCCTTTGAGAATTGTTTTAACAGTATACATTTTGTGATAAAAATGACTTTGCAATACAATTCTGCTTAACATTATGGTTAGAACAATACCAAAGATGTCCAGGTTTTTTAAAATTATTTTAGTTATCAAAAAAAAAATGTTGAGGGTTAAGTTGCCATTTTACCCTCCACTTTTCATTATACTATCACACTCCTTTCTATGCACGTCACACTGACTTGTGACGTGCAGTTGTAGCTCCGGAATCCCGTGCAGGCGCCCTGCACTTGTTTGTCACTCTGTACCTTTTCCTTCTCTCTATGGTCAGTGTATTCAGTGTTCTTGTGCACCTGCGCCTGAAGAAGGAAAAGATTGAGTGTTGACCCCTTGCGAGGGGTGTAATTTCCAAAATGGTGTCACTTGTGGGAAGTTTCCACTATTTAGGCACATCAGGTGCTCTCCAAATGCGATATGGCATCCACCATCGATTCCAGCTATTTTTACGTTCAAAAAGTCAAATGATGCTCTTTACCTTCCAAGCCCTGCCATGTGCCTAAGCAGTAGTTTTCCCCCACATACAGTTGTGGCCAAAAGTATTGACACACCTGCAATTCTGTCAGATAATACTCAGTTTCTTCCTGAAAATGATTGCAAACACAAATTTTTTGGTATTATTATCTTCATTTAATTTGTCTTAAATGAAAAAACACAAAAAGAATTGTCCTAAAGCCAAATTGGATATAATTCCACACCAAACATAAAAAAGAGGGTGGACAAAAGTATTGGCACTGTTCGAAAAATCATGTGATTCTTCTCTAATTTGTGTAATTAACAGCACCTGTAACTTACCTGTGGCACCTAACAGGTGTTGGCAATAACTAAATCACACTTGTAGCCAGTTGACATGGATTAAAGTTGACTCAACCTCTGTCCTGTGTCCTTGTGTGTACCACGTTGAGCATGGAGAAAAGAAAGAAGACCAAAGAACTGTCTGAGGACTTGAGAAACCAAATTGTGAGGAAGCATGAGCAATCTCAAGGCTACAAGTCCATCTCCAAAGACCTGAATGTTCCTGTGTCTACCATGCGCAGTGTCATCAATAAGTTTAAAGCTCATGGCACTGTGGATAACCTCCCTAGATGTGGACAGAAAAGAAAAATTGACAAGCGATTTCAACGCAAGATTGTGAGGATGTTGGATAAAGAACCTCGACTAACATCCAAACAAGTTCAAGCTGCCCTGCAGTCCGAGGGTACAACAGTGTCAACCCGTACTATCCGTCGGCGTCTGAATGAAAAGGGACTGTATAGTAGGAGACCCAGGAAGACCCCACTTCTTACCCCGAGACATAAAAAAGCCAGGCTGGAGTTTGCCAAAACTTACCTGAAAAAGCCTAAAACATTTTGGAAGAATGTTCTCTGGTCAGATGAGACAAAAGTAGAGCTTTTTGGGCAAAGGCATCAACATAGAGTTTACAGGAGAAAAAAAAGAGGCATTCAAAGAAAAGAACACGGTCCCTACAGTCAAACATGGCGGAGGTTCCCTGATGTTTTGGGGTTGCTTTGATGCCTCTGGCACTGGACTGCTTGACCGTGTGCATGGTATTATGAAGTCAGAAGACTACCAACAAATTTTGCAGCATAATGTAGGGCCCAGTGTGAGAAAGCTGGGTCTCCCTCAGAGGTCATGGGTCTTCCAGCAGGACAATGACCCAAAACACACTTCAAAAAACACTAGAAAATGGTTTGAGAGAAAGCACTGGAGACTTCTAAGGTGGCCAGCAATGAGTCCAGACCTGAATCCCATAGAACACTTGTGGAGAGATCTAAAAATGGCAGTTTGGAGAAGGTACCCTTCAAATATCAGGGACCTGGAGCAGTTTGCCAAAGAAGAATGGTCTAAAATTCCAGCAGAGCATTGTAAGAAACTCATTGATAGTTACCGGAAGCGGTTGGTCGCAGTTATTTTGGCTAAAGGTTGTGCAACCAAGTATTAGGCTGAGGGTGCCAATACTTTTGTCTGGCCCATTTTTGGAGTTTTGTGTGAAATGATCAATGTTTTGCTTTTTGCTTCAATCTCTTTTGTGTTTTTTCATTTAAGACAAATTAAATGAAGATAATAATACCAAACAATTTGTGTTTGCAATCATTTTCAGGAAGAAACGGAGTATTATCTGACAGAATTGCAGGGGTGTCAGTACTTTTGGCCACAACTGTATGGGGTATCGGGGTACTCAGGGGAAATTGCACAACAAATCTTTAGGTCCATTTTCTCCTGTTATCTTTGTGAAAGTGAAAACATTTGGGGCTCAAGCAACATTTCTGTAAAAAAAAAGTAAACTATTCATTTTTTCCTTCCACATTCTGTTAATTCCCGCGAAGCACCTGAAGGGTTAATAAACTTCTTGAATGTGTTTTTGAGTGGTGCATTTTTTTTTTTAATGTTTCAAAAATTGTGTTGATGTAAAGTATACATGTGGAAAATGTTATTTATTAATTATGTGTGCATAACTATCTGATTTAAAAATGTAAAGTTTGAAAATTGAAACATTTTCAATTTTTTGGCCAAATTTTCATTGTTCTCATAAATATATGCAAATTATAACAACCTAAATATTCTCCATACCGTGCTTCCCTACTCATGTTCTCCATATTGTGCTTTCCCCCTCATGTTTTCCATGCCGTGCTTCCCCCTTATGTTCTCCATACTCTGCTTACCCCCCATGTTATCCATATTGTTTCCCCCTCATGTTTTCCATACTGTGCTCCCCACTCATGTTCTCCATACTGAGCTTCTCCCCATGGTCTCATTACCATGCTTCTCCCCCTCATGTTCTCCATACCGTGTTCCTCCTCATGTTCTGCATACTCATACTTTGTTTCCCCGCAGTTTCTCCTTATCGTGCTTCTCCCCCATGTTCTTCATGCTGTGCTCCCCCCCTCATATTCTCCATACCATGCTTCCCCGTCCTCATGTTCTCCATACTGAAGCTTGCCCACCCTCCACCTGCCAGGCTGCATCTTCGGCTCTGTGAGCGCTTACCTGATCCAGGATTCAGCTCGTCCTCTCTGCAGCACTCTGCATTGATGTTTGCAATGTAATGACGTCTCCTCATCGAGCTGCTGTGATGTCAGCAGTGTGCGCATGCCACTGCATGTTAGGTCAGGGAGCCGGTTGAAGCTCCACTGACCCTTTAAAGATGCAAATACAAGTGAATCCGGTGGTCACCCTCCTCCAGAAAGATGCAGATTTTCTGGCAGAGGAAGGGGACTTAAAATTTTTTTTTTTTAATCTTGACCCTGGCGCTGCCCTTTGCAAAACATTGCTCTAGGCACCAGACCACAAGTGACTAGTGCCAAATAAGGGCCTGGTTTTAGTGAAACTTTAGGGTGTTGGATGTCGGGCTGGCTTTCAGATTTTAGCCTGAGGGGCAAGCACACAGCAGTGGCACATGAGTAGCGGCCCATCCCTAAAGGGGTTGTAAGATCTTAAGCTACATGTCTACAGTCACTATGTGTAAATCCTCATAGCGTGTGCACTGTGCGCTGTGTGGATTCTCTGGTGCCGGCGCCGGGAACAGGTGGTCTTGTGACCGCAAGCATGCGATATATACAGTGTGTTCGTAAAGTCATGGTGCACTTTTGATCAATCACAGGAAAGTATACAGTATACAATCCCCGGATCTGACGCCCTTAGACCTCTACTTTTGGGGTTATGTGAAGCAACATGTATACATAAAATAAAAAATAAAATCTTTATTTTTATATAGCGCTAACATATTCCGCAGCGCTTTACAGTTTGCACACATTATCATCACTGTCCCCAATGGGGCTCACAATCTAAATTCCCTATCAGTATGTCTTTGGAATGTGGGAGGAAACCGGAGTACCCGGAGGAAACCCACGCAAACACAGGGAGAACATACAAACTCCTTGCAGATGTTGTCCTTGGTGGGATTCGAACCCAGGACCCCACCCCAGCGCTATTGAACGTATACATTGAACGTATCAACGACATTAATCACTTAAAACAGAATCACAGACGTTATTTGCATTGTTACGCCAAACGTCCTTACCCGTGTGTGACAAGAACTTCACTATCGTTTGGTTGTGTATAGGGCAACAGATGGAGCCCACTTCAATCTGCGTTTAATAGGTATGAAACTGGGAGAGTTTTTCTTTTATTTGGAGCAGATTTCACATTTCTATCGTCTTTTGTTGCTTTCCAGTGACTGGTCAAAAGTGCACCATGACTTTATGGACACACTGTATATATTCCTAGCCACATTCCGACTAGACTGTTTCTGGCCTTGCTCAATACAGTTGCATTAGGCCATGCAAGTCTAGTCGGTGTTACGGTACTGCAGCACAGGACTAGGGTAGGAGGAGGAAAAACTGACCCTGCACTGCAACTAGGCTGATACCCTACGATGGAGTGGGCGACCCATTCCTAGCGAATAGACCCACCGACGATCCTAGGTTAATCTCAAGCGAAGACCTATACATAGGGGGTCCCTGAAAGATCTAAGGACTGGGTACAAAATGGGTCACCTCCTAATAGAAAACAAAGAGAAGGCTGCAGAAGCAAGCTGAAAACAGAAACTAAGACTAGCAGAACCAGGGGTCTCAGAACTGCACTAATTAAACACACAGAGGGCAAAGCAAAGCTCCAAGCCAGAACTCAAGCGGATTAACACTGTTGTCCAGCAAGGAATGGGAGACAGGTGCAGGTTAATAAAGGGTGATACAATCACCTGACCCAAGACAAACCCAGCACCAGAGGAAAAAGACCAGCAGTCACAACACTACAAGAAAATGGCCGATAGTTACAAACTGAACAGATTCTAACAGTCGGCATGTGACCGCATGTATGCAAATCACAAACTTGCAGTCACACACCCGCCGAATAACCACAGCACTGCAAGCAATTTTTTTAAAATGACTTTCCGGATAAACTTTAACAAATTACCGTATATACTCGCGTATAAGCTGAGATTTTCAGCCCTTTTTTGGGCTGAAAGTCCCCCTCTCGGCTTATACGCGAGTCATATACCAGGGGGTCAGCGGGGGAGGGGGAGCGGGGGTGTCAGGTCATACTTACCTCCCCTGGCGCGGTCTCTGCAGCCCCCCTGCTTTTCCCAGTCTCAGGCTCCTTCCTTCAGCGGTCACATGGTACCGTCATTAAAGTCATGAACATGGGAATGTTTAGTTTGCAAAACAGAAGACTGAGAGGAGACTTAATAGCTGTCTACAAATATCTAAAGGGCTGTCACATTGTAGAAGGATCAACTTTATTCTCATTTGCACAAGGAAAGACTAGAAGCAATGGGATGAAACTGAATGGGAGGAGACACAGATTAGATATTAGAAAAAACTTTTTGACAGTTAGAGTGATCAATGAGTGGAACAGGCTGCCACGAGAAGTGGTGAGTTCTCCTTCAATGGAAGTCTTCAAACAGAGGCTGGACAGACATCTGACTGGGATGATTTAGCGAATCCTGCTTTGAGCAGGGGGTTGGACCAGATGGCCCAGGAGGTCCCTTCCAACTCTACGATTCTATGATTCTATGATTCTATGATTCTATGCGCATATTCATGACTTTATTAAGCGGTACCACGTGACCCCTGAAGGAAGGAGCCTGAGACCGGGAGAAGCAGGGGGCTGCAGAGACCGCGCCAGGAGGGGGTAAGTATAAGCTATATTCACCTGTCCCCGGTCCATCGCTGCGCACTGCTGTCCTCTCCCACGTCCTCTGTGATGTTCAGTTCAGAGGGCACGGTGACATAGTTAGTGTGCGCCACGCCCTCTGCCTAAACGTCACTGACAGAGCGACACGCAGCCATGGGGATCGGTAAATATCGCCAGTGCCGGGGTCCTGAGCCAGCAGAGACACCAGAACCTGTCACCGCCTGCTCAGGACACCCGCACCAGGCCCCCAGGACAAGAGGTTGAGTATGTCATTTTTTTTTATTTGCAGCGGCAGCAGCAATATATGGGGGCATAATTATGGAGCAGCATATGGGGGCATAATAATGGAGCAGCATATGGGGACATAAACTATGGAGCAGCATATGGGGGCATAATCTATGGAGCTGCATATGGGGCCATAAACTATGGAGCAGCATATGGGGCATAAACTATGGAGCAGCATATGGGGGCATAATCTATGGAGCAGCATATGGGGGCATAATGTATGAAGCAGCATATGGGGGCATAATTATGGAGCAACATATGGGGGCATAATCATGGAGCAGCTTATAGGGGCATAATCTATGGAGCAGCATATGAGGCGTAATC
Source organism: Dendrobates tinctorius (assembly GCF_039654945.1). NCBI lineage: Eukaryota > Metazoa > Chordata > Amphibia > Anura > Dendrobatidae > Dendrobates > Dendrobates tinctorius. The sequence continues at coordinate 21,153,399 of NW_027361829.1, read as the reverse complement.
TATGGAGCAGCATATGGGGCGCAATCTAAGGAGCAGCATATGGGGCGTAATCTATGGAGCAGCTTATGGGGCGTAATCTATGGAGCAGCATATGAGGCGTAATCTATGGAGCAGCATATGGGGGCATAAACTATGGAGCATTTTATGGGGGCATAATCTATTGAGCATCTTATGGGGCAGCATATGGGGCATAATCTGTGGAGCTTCTTATGGGGGCATAATCTATGGAGCATTTTATGGGGGCATAATCTATGGAGTATTTTATGGGGGCATAATCTATGGAATATCTTATGGGGCCATAACCTTTATGGGGCAGCATAAGAGGCATTATTAACCTTTGTGCAGCATTATATGTGGCGTGTATTTGTACAGAGCATCTTATGGGGCCATCATGGACTGTATAGAGCATTATATGGGGCTCCTGATTCAATATGGATATTCAAAAACATTTAACCTACTGATGTCTCAATTAATTTTACTTTTATTGGTATCTATTTTTATTTTTGAAATTTACCAGTAGCTGCTGCATTTTCCACCCTAGGCTTATACGCGAGTCAATACGTTTTCCCAGTTTTTTGTGGCAAATTTAGGGGGGTCGGCTTATACACGGGTCGGCTTATACATGAGTATATACGATATTTATATACACAGTACATATGCAATCAGGCTGCAGCGCAGAGGCCACCACTGGCGTCTGCCAGCATAAGGGGATTTATTTTTCCCAATATATCAATATATATATATAATATTCATTATGTAAACTAGGGGGCATGGCAGTGAGGGATCAGTGACCTGTCAGCAGGCTGCATTATACCATAATACTAATCAGAGCACCACATGAAGACCCCCACAGGCCGCCCCGAAGCACAAGCATATCATTAACACAAAACTGAAAATAAAGATTAAACACGAACCACAAGATGGATTTCGTCACCCCAGGTATTATTGTAAGGCCAGGATCTCACAGGCGAGAAACTCGGACGAGTCTCGCATGTTAATACCCGGGAATGCCGCCAACACTCAGATTGGAGCATGCAGCTGCATAGCAATACATGCAGTCGCAGGCTCTGCTCCCGAGTGCCGGCAGCAGTGCCGGGTATTAACATGCGAGACTCGCCCATGTTTCTCGCATGTGTGAACCCGGCCTAATCAGTGTAACGGTGCCAACCTGACATTGTGTGTAGGTTACTGCGCACAATCCTTCTGACAGGGGCACTTTAATTATGCCGTTTATGCCACAAGGGATACGCCGGGGCCGACAACTATCCACCACGTGGGTTCCATCATGCCCGACCACTATTCGCCATGCAGGATACACTGGGGCCGACCACTATTCGCCACGTGGGATACACTGGGGCCGACCACTAATCGTCACATGGGATACGCTGGGGCCGACGACTATCCGCCATACTGTAGGACTGATACATTTACATTACAAATTTGATATTTGAAAGTGAAATTATGGGCTGTCCACACGCTTGCACACATGCACGCTTGCACACATGCACACTCAAAGACAGCAAAAACACATGCACACACACATTTGGGAAAACACATATACCCGGGAAACCACACACACAGGAAAATACACACACACATACATACGCCCAGGAAAAAACACACACACATTCAGGAAAAGCACATACACATCCAGGAAAAACACACACACCCGCACACCCAGGAAAAACACACATCCAGGAAAAACAGACACACACCCAGGAAAAACACACACACACACCACACACACACACACACACACACCCAAGAAAACCACACAGGAAAAACACACACCCAGAAAAAAAAACCACACACACACACAGGAAATACACACACACACCCAGGAAAACATACACATACCCAGGAAAAACACACACACACAGGAAAACACACATCCAGGAAAACACACACACCCAGGAAAACACACACGCAGGAAAAACACACACATCCAAGAAAACACACCCACACCACCCAGGAAAACACACACATCCAGGAAAACACACACCCACTCACACCCAGGAAAACACACACACACATCCAGGAAAATAAACAGACACCCAGGAAAACACACACCCACACACACAGGAAAACACACACCCACACACACAGGAAAACACACACACAGGAAAACAAAACACACACATCTTCCCAGGAAAATACATACACACAACCAGGAAAATACACGCACACCCACCCAGGAAAACACACACACCCACCTAGGAAAATACACACACACAAACAGCAAAATATACATAGGAAAGCGTACATACCCAGAAAAAGAACACATACTCTAACCTGCCATGTTTAATTTGTCAAATGCCCTCCTCCCACCTGCTACTTAGCACAGCAAAATTTGAGTTAGGAAGCTGGAGAGGTTACCTCATATGTGCTGGTCATTGGGCACACAAGGCAGCTACCTCTCATCTTGTCCTGGGCTGCCGCTGTGCATGCTGCTGCTCCTCCCCCTCCTGGTCCTGGCTGATCGGGCATCAGAGACAGAGCTGCACATAGAAGAGGAGGATGCTGCGTGCGATCACTATGTAAGTAACGCACCCTCCTCTTCTTAGTTGCGTGCCAGGAACTACTCCCTCTGACCGCTGCGTGCCCCCTTCCACGGCCTGCTCATCACATACTGCTGCAGCCTGCGTGTCGGGCCGGCTGGCGGGAGGAGGCGACTGCGCACCTACCGGTGTGCTATGTATTAAAATCACTTCTGGTCCTCCAGCGGCCCTGTGCAGCTGCTTAGGCACCGGCCCGGGGGGGACATATGTATTCCTGCCACCCGGCCCAGCCTGCCCCTATTATGCCTGTGATAGAATACTGTAAAGTGGCAACACTTCAGCTGCATGAGACCTCTCCAAAAGTAAGTGTAAACAGTAATTGATTCTACTACATGATCATTAGACTCCACGCCATACAGTACCAACAGTTTTGGAAAGTGAACTTAGTAACTGGTTGTAACGTTCATCAAAGTATAATCTAAGGTCATTCACTGACAGGCCATAACCCTTGAACACGATCTGTGTGATGTAGATTTAGCATATGAACTGTGTATGCTTAGCAGTATTATGTGACATTCATATATAATGAAATATTAGATTAACCTTTACCTTCACAACCAATTTTCATTTTTACACTTGCATATTTCCCTCCCTTTCTTCAGAGTTTTCATTTTTCTATCAATACAGACATATGAGGTTTTTTTTTGCAGGACAAGTTGTATAGTTTTGAAGAACACCATCCAATTTACCATACAATGTACTGAAAGACAGGAAAAACTTTCAAGTGGGATGATAGTGTAAAAACTGCAATTCCACAAATGTTCTTTTGTTTTGTTTCTACGGTATTCATTTTTTGGAAAAAAATAACCTGGAAACATGATTCTCCATGCCAATATGATTACAGTGATACCAAACTTGTTTAGATTTTTTTTTTTACCTTTAACCCCTTTACCTCCGAGGGTGGTTTGCACGTTAATGACCAGGCCAATTTTTACAATTCTGACCACTGTACCTTTATGAGGTAATAACTTTGGAATGCTTCAACGGATCTTGGCGATTCTGAGACTGTTTTTTCGTGACATATTGTACTTCATGTTAGTGGTAAAATTTATTTGTTATATCTTGCGTTTATTTGTGTAAAAACCGGAAATTTGGCGAAGATTTGGAAAATGTAGCAATTTTCAAACTTTGAATTTTTATGCCCTTAAAGCAGAGAAATATGTCACACAAAATATTTAATAAATAACATTTCCCACATGTCTACTTTACATCAGCACAATTTTGGAAACAACATTTTTGTTTGTTAGGAAGTTATATAAGGGTTAAAAGTTGACCAGCGATTTCTCATTTTTACAACAAAATTTACAAAACCATTTTTTTTAGGGACCACCACACATTTGAAGTCACTTTGAGGGGTCTATATGGCAGAAAATATCCAAAAGTGACACCATTCTAAAAACTGCACCCCTCAAGCTGATCAAAACCACATTCAAGAAGTTTATTAATGGGTCGCCCTCCCAGGGCTTTGGGGTACTCGGTACCGGGCCGGTGTCAGGGGGATGTGTCACAGCAGCAGTGACCCGGTCCGTGGCCCTGGGCGCCCAAGTCAATGGCGGAATGTATATGTAGTTAATGGAATGGAATAGTTCGTGACGCCACCTGTGGTGCTCGGCAAGGGAGGTGTTAAGCTGACGCTGCAGACAGATCCTCTGGGACAGATGGTAGGATGCAGCAGTGATGGTATAGCCCTCCACAGGCAGGGCTGATGTCCCAGAGCAGTGTAGTTGTAATGATTGTGGAAAGGCGCAGGCAGTGTAAAAGATGGTACCCAGATGTAGCGGTGCTGAGTAGATTGGCGCAAGAATGAATGGAGGACACCGAGGCTTGCAGTTCCAAAGCTTTACTCACAGTCTGCAGTACATGAGGGTGCCTGCCTCCGGGCCGTGTCCTCCGGGCCAGAGACTCAGCCAACCTCCAGGCCAGATGGAAAGCTCCTCTCCAACACTCCGCCAACATGTACCTTTCCTGAACGACTCCTCAATTGCGCCTTAAGGTGTGGAGATCTCCAGTACCGTGGTACTCTGGAGTTCCTCCTGTCAGATGTTTCTAACAATTCTACTCGTATGGCAGACAGCTGTAGCCTCTCTCGGGGACCCCTTTCTCCGGAGTCCTGGCTCTCTATTCAGTTGCTGTTGTGCCCCAAGTCTTAGAGAGAAAACTGAGCAAAGCTCCAAAAAAAGCGACTATAAGTCCATTGTAAAGTCAAAAAGTTTTTTATTTTAATTAAGACACATCCAGATACAAATGGGGAGAGTGGGCAATAAAGTGCGAAACCGCACACCGCATGGATAAAAAAAGGATTGTTGTACAACCAGAACCTATGCAGTGCCAAGACATACATAAAGTTACTAAATTGTCACAAAGTGCATATGGTGCATGGCAATGTATGGCAATTAAGAATGGACCACCAAACAAGTCTTAAAGGTTGGGAGTAGTGCATTTACAGCCAACTACTCCACCGGTGTCTGCTGCAGAACCATAAGTGTCCATACAACCTCGGGGACCGGGCCCCGACCTTGCGCTGAGAACCTATAGGCAGGGTTCCTCTTCCAACCCACGTCTCCTCTCTGTTCTCCTACTCCTTCGTTCCGTACTGATCCTTCTCTCTCTTATGGAAGCTTAGGTTGCAGTTCTGCGTCTTTCTCCTTCTGTTCCTTTCCCGTGCCAGCTGGCTCAGATTACTGAGGCAGCTGCAGCACTCCTTCCTTCATCCCTTCTTCCAGGGATCCCCACTCCTCCCGAGTGGCTTCCTTCCTCGCTGACCTTCTGTGAGACTGAACCCCCAATCCTACACTTTTCCACTCTTTTATATATCTAAACTCCACCCAACTCCCAGCACATCCAGTGTTCCATGCAGGGAACCACCAGTGGTGCTCTACTACTCTCCAAGCACTGAGTCGCAATGTGGTTGTGCAGAACTACCCTGTTGTGTGGGGTGCGAGTGTTGGAGCGTGGAAAGAAGTTCCCACTTTACCTGGATGGTGGGGCACTACACTTTAGGAGAAGGTGCAGTACCTCTGTGGCGACTGAGCCTCAGCCTCAGGGGCGCCACATTAACCCTTCAGGTGTTTCACAGGACCAGAAGCAACGTCGAAGGAAAAAATGAACATTTATCTTTTTAGTCACAAAAATGTTATTTTAGCAACAATTTTTTTATTTTCACAAGGTTAAAAGGAGAAAATGGGGGGCGTGGCCTGAGCTGTCTGAATATATGAAGCAGGAGCTCTAAGCTCCCACAGTGACATCCCAAAGCGACTAAAATAAGCTTACATAGGGTTTATCAAAACAACATCGCTGGATCCTACCCTTTTTCTGAACTGTTGGTGCTTAATTTGGGACTAAAAATCAGGATTCTGGTCCAAAGGAGACTGAAGAAAAAGCACTTTGAAACTGTGAACAACGGCGGTGCAGGAGAAGCGGAAGGACACTATCCCCCATCACCAGCCTCCTTGTGAGGAGAAAGGAGCATCAGTGCGGGCTTTTTTGAAGTCAGAAGTGGCCTGGAGGTCCATTACCGGCACCAAGGACCTCACCGGTACCCTCTGGGGTAAGGCACAATCGAAAATCAGCTGCCAGCACCACCGGGTGCCTGCTTTGTGAAGGAGATAACGGCGGGATGAGGTGGAGGGATACGGCTCCTTACATTACCACTCCGGACGTTTAGAGAGCAAATGCACCTGAAATCCTACTGCTGATCTACTGTGGAGGGGACTGCTGGGTCCAAGGAGGATGCCCGCACGTTTTCCTACGTGGCACACCGGAGAAACTAGCAGAAATCACCGGCAGGGACGCTTTCCTCATAGCGCTGCTGAAGATGCGGAGGGGTCCATCAAGGCACTACTCACCTGCTTGAAAGAACGGCTGTGTGCTGCTGAATAAAGCCTCTCAAGTGACTGGACAGTCACAGCCAGCACCGGGGACCCTCCGCAGTCAATAGAGGTGAGGCATATCCAGGCTGGGTGAGCGGGGATCGGCGGGTGAACGGCGCTCAAAGCCGCACATAGAGACTGGGGGGAAGTAGTTCCGGCCGCTCGCTGACTGGCAGCGGTGAAGAAACTAAGCTCTCCGAAATTGGCAGCCCCCGGTCGGTGGCCTCCCACACTGTATACCTATACTAAGAGTGCTGCACTGCAGAGGAGTAACCCTTTCTACTCAGGGGACTGGGACTGAGGCAGCGGTGAGGCTTTGCTTTTCCTCCACACAGATAAACAGAGAATTTAATCACACAAATAGTCCTAACATATAATGATAATCCCTAATTGAATGGGACTCATCCCCTACAAATACTGATTAATCACACAACATTTCTTCTACACAAAATAGAAATACACAGGGATGTGAATAAAATAATTTCCTTTATTCAAATATCACTATCAATAATTTAAGGGATACTAATTTTACAAAAATGCAGGGACATTCCACCATAGAGTACCAACTGTGCACACCATTCTAAAAGATTATACATAACACCAATGCCATAAAAATAAGATAATTAAATCCGCTAAAAAAGGTACCATTCATATAACCTTAATGCAATGGTAAGATGTGGGAGATCATATTCATACATACCCTCATCCTGCAAATAACTCCTACATATAAAATAATTAACATAATATCAAAATGGCTATTACTGCCATATATTTATTAAACATGCCCCATTATATAAGGGCATAATATGCCTAAAATGGCCACAATTATGTGGAGATATATTATTAGGAAAAATGTATGGCGCCCAACAATTGCATTAGACTCATGAAAACATGAAAAAAAGCGTGCCTGTATCTGGACCCAATGAAAGGTCAATATTAGCGGAGCCTAACGCTATTAAATGACCATGCTACAAAAAAAGGGGGTAAAGAACCTTTACCTATAAAGTGCACGTGGAAAGTCCCGGCGTCCCTGCTGCCCCGATGCGCGTTTCAAAATCCTTTGTCAAGAGGCGTGTCAGAGCAGGGGGCACGCCAGGTTTAAATAATAACAAACTCATTATGATAGGGTAAAGTGTTGAAACAATTTATAACACCACCAATAGAAACATGTATCGTGGATAAGATCGGCATTTAAACCAGACATGACAACACGCCGCTATCCCACTGGATAAAACCTCAGCGCATGCGCTGAACAAGTAGGACCACGATTGTTGCTAAGTGTGGAAAAAAACCAACGGCGCCTGCGTCGCTCGTGTCAAATAAATGTATTGTGGAGATAACCGGCGCATGCATCAGCTCGACTAACCCATAATACTAATGGAGAATGGAAGCCGCGGTCACGTGGGATAAGATGGACCGTCATGAAATGATGTGACTCTAAGACCCAACTAGACGACCGCAGATTGCATTCCAATAGGTTTGCGGCCAACGCACACTCACAACTCCTACAAACAAAGATATCCAATACAATATATAAATAAAACATTTCATAATAATACAATGTCCTAGCATGAAAATAAACAGACTGTATATATAAACATTTTTTTAAAAAAGATGATTTTTTTCTTCCTTCCAATCTTGACTTGTGACTTGAAATGGAGTTATCATATATTAGTAATAAGGATCCAAACACAACTTTGGAAATCCATGCGCAGTTCAATGTGATACATCTGCTTCACCAACTCCGACATATCCGTTACAAATGTCATGGATAAGACACACCAATAGGAATAATGGATGGACTGAAGAAAATAAGCAACAAATTATTAGAATACTAAAATATAATAATAAAATAGCAATAAATTTTTATAAACATACAATCTATATAAACAAAAAAAAAACCCCACCCAAAACTCTGCAATGTTCAATATATTTTACTTGTAATGTAAGTAGGAAGCCACCATATTATTGTAAGAAGGCCCCAAACCCAAAGCTTTCATTGAGACCTTGGGGTACCAAGGTCCCCAATCTGTATATCCACTGACATTCCTTTTTAGCCAACCTTTTATGAATATCGCCCCCCCTGAAACCTAAATTAACTACATCAATCCCCTTGACTGTAAGTAAATGGGGGTTACTTTGATGGAATTTTTTGAAATGTCGGGGTAATGTTTTTAGCAAAGTCATGTCCTGTATATTTTTAGATTTCTCAATGTCCAGGCAATGTTCCCGCACCCGTATTTGTTCACGACTCGTCAATCCAATATAAATTTTCTTGCAGGGACATTCAGCAAAATATATTACCCCTTTACTAGACCAGGTAATATGGGCTCTGATCTCAAAATTCCTAGTATGGTCAAAATTACAAAAGGTATGGCTTTTCCTCATATTGGCACATCCCTTGCATAAACCACAAGGAAAGAATCCTTTTTTACTTTGAAACCCCTGCTTTTCAACATTCCTTTTAGGTTCATATGTGCTATGTGTGAGGATGTCACGTAGATTTGGGGCACGTCTTGCCACCATTGAAGGCGGCAAAGGTAAATTGGATCTCAAAGAATGGTCCGTAAAGAAAATGGACCAATGTCTCTGAATAATATTTTTGAGATCATACCAATTATTCAAAAAATTTGTAATAAATCTTACCTGATTTTCTTCCTGAATTTTAGGGTTAATAGACTGATTTTTATGTAATAACTGGTCCCGAGATGTATTCTTGGCACGAGTGTAGCCCCTATTGATTCTCCTACGGCTATATCCTCTTTCTTGAAACCGTACTTTGAGTTCTTTGGACTGAATTTCAAATTGATGATCATCGTAACAAATTCTCCGGACTCTTAAAAATTGGCCAATGGGTATGCCATTGATAGTAGACTTGAGATGAGAGGAAGACGCGTGTAAAAGGGAATTAGTTGCAGTGGGTTTTCGATATACCGTTGTACCCAAACGGCCATCAGACTGTACTGAAATTGATAAGTCAAGAAATTCAATATTCCTGCCTGATTTAAAAGTCAAAATAATATTTTGGTTGTTATTATTCAATCTTGTCATAAACATCTGTAGGTCCTCCACTGATCCCTCCCAAATAAACATGATGTCATCTATAAATCTCATCCAATTATGGACATGTTCTATACCCAGAATTTCCTCCTCCTGAAAGATTGACCACTCCCATGCTCCCATAAACAGGTTGGCACATGAGGGGGTGCATGCCGCCCCTATAGCCGTGCCCTGTAATTGAAGGTAAATTTTTCCATTAAAAGTAAATGCATTATGGGTTATCACAAATTCCAATAGAATGATGATCAACTCCGACATTTCTTTGCTAATGTTACTGGATGATAGATATCGGGACACTGCCCTCAAACCATCAGAATGTCTGATGGATGAGTACAATGCCTCCACATCAGCAGTAACTAGGAGCATATTTTCCATCATTTGAACATCTTCAATATGTCCCAAAGCAGCAGTAGTATAGTATATTTAATGAAAGAAGGGAGTTGGGTCACCAATGGGTTTAAAAAATATTCAATGATCTTACAGATCACTTCACATAACCCCTCATTTGCAGCTACAATGGGTCTCCCCGGGGGATCCATAGGATCCTTATGCACTTTGGGAATAAGGTAAAAAGTGGCCAGTCTCGGACAAGCCTTCAAATGTAGATCAAGTAACTTTTTAGGGATGATGCCATTTTCAAAGGCGGCCGACAATATATTGACCAATTCAGCTTGAAATTTAGTCATGGGATTAAACGTGAGCATTTTATAATCCCTCTGGTTATTAAGTAATTTGTACGCTTGTGTTTCATACATCTCATTGGGCCAGATAACAATATTGCCACCCTTGTCGGCCATCTTGAAAACAACATCATCCCATGTAGTAAGTTCCCTCAAGGCCTCTCTTTCTACCACAGAGAGATTACCATGTCTCTTAACCCTCTCTTTGGCTAAATTTTCTATATCATTGGACACCATTTTCGTAAAGGTGTCCACAGCTGGAACCAAAGAGAGAGGAGGAAATTTAGTGGATTTATTAATTAAGTTAAGTGGAAACTTACATGCTGAGCCTATATTTTCCTCAAGAAGTGATTCAAGAGTCTCCACTGCTTCTCTTTCCTCATTACTTAAATTAAAATCAGGATCATTTCCTTTATGATGCAATTTTTTCAAGGCCAACTTTCTTGAAAATAAATGGAGATCCTTTATCGTGGAAAATGTGTCTATATTAGAAAAAGGGGAAAATGTCAATCCCTTTTGTAAAACCTCCGTTTGTGAATCTGTGAGAACATGAGTTGATAAATTAATTACCTTTACTGTATCTGCTCTTCGATTCCCTTCAAAGAAGGACCTCCCTGACGTTTTCTTTTTAGAAAATTGTCGTGTCCTAGGACCACGTATATCCTCTTGACATAATTCACCCCTCTCACTCATAGATGACAATGAGACTGATGAGGCAATTCTAGATACATTCTTTGGCAGCGGGATCTTACGGATCTGCCAGCGAAATATTTTATTTGATTCAAAATCACTCAAATCCCGTTCATATTTCTTCCGTTTATCCTGGCTGATCGTGCTCTCCCATTTCTCAAGATCTTTATCTAAATTTTTAATCATTTCTTGAAAACACTCAGCTTTAAGTTCCTTAAGCAATTGTTTCTGTAATACATCAATTTCCTCTTAATTTTTTTTGAGGTTAACAGAATTCTTTTCGATAACACTGGTCAACAGCATTTTTGGTGCCAAAGATATTTCATCGAATTTAGGGTATTTTTGGGGTGCTGATTCTGAATATGTCATCAGTTTTGCCAGATTGGCTCAAGTTTTTGAGATTTTTGGTATCTTATTTATAGCACTTGTTGGTAAATGCGACGCATCATCTCATTAATTTCTTTGGATTAGTACTTGAACTGAGCAGTTCTCAATATAGTTTTGTGTTAATTAGTGTTCTAAAAGTTTGTTCATAGCTTGATTTTTGCACTAACTTTATGTTGTTGTCTGTTTTCCAGTGAAAAGCATGAACTCATCATGAAGAAGTTGTCTTAACGATCCAGACTCATTCTGTTACATTTGTGGTGAATATACACTGCCAAAACATAGAAGAAACATAACACACTTCGTAAAAAAAGTGTATTTTGCCTATTTTGGGGTTATGCTTGGGGACCAAGACAAGTTTTGGGCACCACACATAGTGTGCAAAGCATGTATCGAATTATTACGAAAATGGAGCAAAGGACAAAGAAAAAGCTTCAAATTTGGTGTTCCAATGGTGTGGAGAGAGCCAAAAAATCATCATGATGACTGTTATTTCTGTGCAGTGCAAGTGCAAGGATTCAATAAGCATAAGAAACGAAAATGGGAGTAACATGGAATCTGCAAGAAGGCCTGTCCCTCATTGTGAAGATGTGCCTGTACCTGTGTTTACCATAAATAACAGTCATCATGATGATTTTTTGGCTCTCTCCACACCATTGGAACACCAAATTTGAAGCTTTTTCTTTGTCCTTTGCTCCATTTTCGTAATAATTCGATACATGCTTTGCACACTATGTGTGGTGCCCAAAACTTGTCTTGGTCCCCAAGCATAACCCCAAAATAGGCAAAATACACTTTTTTTACGAAGTGTGTTATGTTTCTTCTATGTTTTGGCAGTGTATATTCACCACAAATGTAACAGAATGAGTCTGGATCGTTAAGACAACTTCTTCATGATGAGTTCATGCTTTTCACTGGAAAACAGACAACAACATAAAGTTAGTGCAAAAATCAAGCTATGAACAAACTTTTAGAACACTAATTAACACAAAACTATATTGAGAACTGCTCAGTTCAAGTACTAATCCAAAGAAATTAATGAGATGATGCGTCGCATTTACCAACAAGTGCTATAAATAAGATACCAAAAATCTCAAAAACTTGAGCCAATCTGGCAAAACTGATGACATATTCAGAATCAGCACCCCAAAAATACCCCAAATTCATTAAAATATTTTGGACACCAGAAAAAAAATTTTTTTTCGTTGACCTGTGTAATGATGTTTATAAATTCTAATGAGCAATTATTGGCAGCTTTAATCCACCTATTAATCAAATCCTCATCTTCCAAATCAAATGTGGGAAAGGTATGTATTCTTAATCCTCTATGGATGATTTTTTGAGACACATAATTCTCCAAGGTGGTCTTAGTCCACTAGATTTTAGTTTTCCTATGTACAGCATTCCTATATTTCTTAACATTTTCTTGTTGAACATTGCCAGCCGATTTGTACGTAAATTCAGACCCTTTCTTAAATATATCCGAAGCCTTTATTTGCCAGGAATTCTCCATAGCTTTAAAATCCATATTAAACGGACTCTGTTTAAACAACAGTAAACCAATAATTTAATCACACAAATAGTCCTAACATATAATGATAATCCCTAATTGAATGGGACTCATCCCCTACAAATACTGATTAATCACACAACATTTCTTCTACACAAAATAGAAATACACAGGGATGTGAATAAAATAATTTCCTTTATTCAAATATCACTATCAATAATAAAAGGGATACTGATTTTACAAAAATGCAGGGACATTCCACCATAGAGTACCAACTGTGCACACCATTCTAATAAGATTATACATAACACCAATGCCATAAAAATAAGATAATTAAATCCGCTAGAAAAGGCACCATTCATATAACCTTAATGCAATGGTAAGATGTGGGAGATCATATTCATACATACCCTCATCCTGCAAATAACTCCTACATATAAAATAATTAACATAATATCAAAATGGCTATTACTGCCATATACAGTCATATGTTAAAGTTTGGGCACCCCTATTAATGTTAACCTTTTTTCTTTATAACAATTTTGTTTTTTGCAACAGCTATTTCAGTTTCATATATCTAATAACTGATGGACTCAGTTAAACTTCTGGATTCAAATGAGGTTTATTGTACTAACAGAATATGTGCAATCTGCATTTTAACAAAATTTGACCGGTGCAAAAGTATGGGCATCTCAACATAAAAGTGACATTAATATTTCGTAGATCCTCCTTTTGCAAAAATAACAGCCTCTAGTCGCTTCCTGTAGCTATTAATGAGTTCCTGGATCCTCGATGAAGGTATTTGTGACCATTCCTGTTTACAAAACAATTCCAGTTCAGTTTAGTTTGATGGTCGCCGAGCATGGACAGCCCGCTTCAAATCATCCCACAGATGTTCAATGATATTCAGGTCTGGGGACTGGGATGACCATTCCAGAACATTGTAATTGTTCCTCTGCATGAATGCCTGAGTAGATTTGGAGCGGTGTTTTGGATCATTGTCTTGCTGAAATATCCATCCCCTGCTTAACTTCAACTTCGTCACTGATTCTTGCACATTATTGTCAAGAATCTGCTGAAACTGAGTTGAATCCATGCGACCCTCAACTTTAACAAGATTCCCGGTGCTGGCATTGGCCACACAGCCCCAAAGCATGATGGAAATTTTACTGTGGGTAGCAAGTGTTTTTCTTGGAATGCTATGTTTTTTAGCCTCCATGCGTAACACCTTTTTGTATGACCAAACAACTCAATCTTTGTTTCATCAGTCCACAGGACCTTCTTCCAAAATGTAACTGGCTTGTCCAAATCTGCTTTTGCATACCTCAGGCGACTCTGTTTGTGGCGTGCTTGCAGAAACGGCTTCTTTCACATCACTCTCCCATACAGCTTCTCCTGCAAAGTACGCTGTGTTGTTGACCGATGCACAGTGACACCATCTGCAGCAAGATGATGCTGCAGGTCTTTGGAGGTGGTCTGTGGATTGTCCTTGACTGTTCTCACCATTCTTCTTCTCTGCCTTTCTGATATTTTTCTTGGCCTGCCACTTCTGGGCTTAACAAGAACTGTACCTGTGTTCTTCCATTTCCTTACTATGTTCCTCACAGCGGAAACTGACAGGTTAAATCTCTGAGACAACTTTTTGTATCCTTCCCCTGAAAAGCTATGTTAAATAATCTTTGTTTTCAGATCATTTGAGAGTTGTTTTGAGAAGCCCATGATGCCACTCTTCATAGGAGAATCAAATAGGAGAACTACTTGCAAGTGGCCACCTTAAATACCTTTTCTCATGATTTGATACTCCATTTCAAGTCACAAGTGAAGATTGGAAGGAAGAAAAAATCATCTTTTTAAAAAAATGTTTATATATACAGTCTGTTTATTTTCATGCTAGGACATTGTATTATTATGAAATGTTTTATTCATATATTGTATTGGATATCTTTGTTTGTAGGAGTTGTGCGCGTGTGTTGGCCGCAAACCTATTGGAATGCAATCTGCGGTCATCTAGTTGGGTCTTAGAGTCACGTCATTTCATGACGGTCCATCTTCTCCCACGTGACCGCGGCTTCCATTCTCCATTAGCATTATGGGTTAGTCAAGCTGACGCATGCGCCGGTTATCTCCACAATACATTGATTTGACACAAGCGGCGCAGGCGCCGTTGGTTTTTCTCTGCACTTAGCAACAATCGTGGTCCTACTTGTTCAGCGCATGCGCTGAGGTTTTCTCCAGTGGGATAGCGGCATGTTGTCATGTCCGATTTAAATGCCGGTCTTATCCATTGGTGGTGTTATAAATTGTTTCAACACTTTACCCTATCACAATGAGTTTGTTATTATTTAAACCTGGCGTGCCCCCTGCTCTGACACGCCTCCTGACGAAGGATTTTGAAACGCGCGTCGGGGCAGCAGGGACGCGTTTCCACGTGCATTTTATAGGTAAAGGTTCTTTACCCCCTTTTTTGTAGCATGGTCATTTAATAGCGTTAGGCTCCGATAATATGGACCTTTCATTGGGTCCAGATACAGGCACGCTTTTTTTCATGTTTTCATGAGTCTAATGCAATTGTTGGGGGCTATACATTTTTCCTAATAATATATCTCCACATGATTGTGGCCATTTTAGGCATATTATGCCCTTATATAATGGGGCATGTTTAATGAATATATGGCAGTAATAGCCATTTTGATATTATGTTAATTATTTTATATGTAGGAGTTATTTGCAGGATGAGGGTATGTATGAATATGATCTCCCACATCTTACCATTGCATTAAGGTTATATGAATGGTGCCTTTTTTAGCGGATTTAATTATCTTATTTTTATGGCATTGGTGTTATGTATAATCTTTTAGAATGGTGTGCACAGTTGGTACTCTATGGTGGAATGTCCCTGCATTTTTGTAAAATCAGTATCCCTTTTATTATTGATAGTGATATTTGAATAAAGGAAATTATTTTATTCACATCCCTGTGTTTTTCTATTTTGTGTAGAAGAAATGTTGTGTGATTAAACAGATAAACAGAGGAATTATAACTTGCCATTCTCTGCCTGCTGTTGTCCAGAACACATGTAATCCCCTGTCAGTGGCATTTTGTGCTCCCAGTTCAAGGGGACAGTGGGGTACTGTGGGAGTTTGGCCCCTTACATGCAGGAGAAGGACTACAGAGCGGTGAATAACCCTGTGTGCACTCCCATCATATCAGCCTGCATATTTATAACAAATGGTGACATCCCCTTTAAATGTGGCTCACAATAAATCATAGAACTCTGACACTGCTTTAAATATCCAGTGCCATACAATTTATTTAAATTAACAGTGCCTTGATGAGTCAGTGGATCTACACCTCAGGGGATATTCTCTCAGTACCTCTTCAGAGAGAACTGTCATTTTCTCACAAGGAAAAGGGGAGTTTTTCCACATTGAATTGCCTTCTTGGAACCCCAAGAACTCTCTATATCCTTCAGGGGGTGGTCTACAGGAAAGCCTTCACACCTACACACCGGAGTATCCTGCAGCAATTTTCATTAAGGGCTGCTGAGTTTATTACATTGTGATATTGTCATTCAAATATCTCGGTTTTTCTTCTTTTCACAGCTAGATCTACCTAATTGTATTATTTTGTGTGTCAAATCACATTGTTTTTTTTTTTCTTCTCCTTAGCCTTATTGCCAGAGGGTTGCCCTGCTGACTCATCTTGGGGTATCCTCTACAATTCAACCCATTTATTGTTACTGACTAGCTGATCTGACTGGGCGGAGGGTCTCGGGGCTTGGGGAAACCTATCTGTGATTCTCTTGGTGGTAAATTCCTGAAAATACCAATTTAAGATGTACTCAGGCAGAGGCAGGGTTAGTTCACACAGCTGGGGGCATTCTCAAGATCCTATGAGGACTTCCCTAGTCTTTTAAGTCCCACAAAGTCAAGATCACCTCTGAAAAGGGATGAGCCAAAGCAGAAGCCATCTCATTTAAAGCAAACTCACATCCATATACTTAGTAAAGTTACAGGGGGGATGGGCACCAAAAACCCACAGTCCAAAGCACAACCCGGAACATTGCCTAAAGGGGACAACCAGGGGAGTCCCCTCCTCCAACTCCTCCAACTGAGTCACTCTCAGAGGAGATGGACACCTCAAAATCAATCAAAAGGAAAGGGCCTGGTGAACAGAGAAATACAGGGGGTCCCCCTACAGAGGACTCCGACAGTACCTCAGGCGACTACACCCCAAACACAAGCCCGGAAAGACAGAGACCCAAAAGAGACTCTGGGGCTTCACTCCCTTCATTTGAGGCTCCACCCCATCCATTAATCCGGAGGACTACAAGGGGTCCAATAAACAAGCCAGGAATTCCTGGTGAATCTCTTTCAATCCTTTAGTGATGCCCTAAAAGTGGGATTCGAGACTCAAGCTAAGGACTTACAAGAAACAAGCAGGAGTCTTAGTCAAAAGGTTGAAAAATACGAGGAAAGGATGGTACAGGTGGAGAGAGATGCAATCTATCTTTCAAAAGAGAATTCACTCCTTAAAACAGAGGTTATGTCCCTCAAAAACAAACTAACGGATCTGGATGACCGCAGTAGAAGAAACAACCTAAAAATACTAGGTATTCCAGAGTCGGTCTCTCAGTCCGATCTCTCAACTGTCACCAAATCTATCAGACTTGGAACTAAACATTGACCGCATTCACCGCCTTCCACGTCCAAAAGGGGTCCCACAGGAAAAACCCAGAGACACTATCCTTAGAGTTCATTTTTTCGAAACTAAGGAAAGGGTCCTAAGAACCTTGATAGAGTGAGGTTCCCCTCCAGAGCCGTATAAGGATATAAAAATCTTCCAAGATTTCTCTAAAGAGACAATGGACTCAAGAAGGTCCTTTAGAGATTTGACCTCTAAACTCAGAGAGCTGAGAGTGCCTTATAGATGGGGCTTTCCTACCAAGCTCTCAATCTGGCACAATAACAAAAACTACCCCATCGGTACACCACATGAGGGTCAGAGGTTTATTAAATTTCTTATGGATGAACCAGCATACAGAGATAATAATAATAATAATAATAATCTTTATTTATATAGCGCCAACATATTCCGCAGCGCTTTACAGTTGAACAGTTTCAAACACAAGAGTCATAAGTAACAACGTTAACAATACAATAATTAAAGCGAAATAAGACGACCCTGCTTGTGGAGCTTACAATCTACAATGAGGTGGGGGAGATACAAAGCATAGGTTTGTATTTACAATTATGTATTTACAATGACGGTCCAGCCATCTTCAGGGGGTGGGGGTTAGATGGAGATAGTGAATGGGCTACACACACACAAACATAACATGACTTTGATTACTGAATGTGATAGGCCGCTCTGAACAAATGCGTTTTGAGAGAGCGCCTAAAACTATGCAAATTGTGGATGATCCTAATATCTTGGGGTAGAGCATTCCAGAGGATTGGCGCAGCACGGGAGAAGTCTTGGAGTCGGGAGTGGGAGGTACGGATTAGGGCAGAGGTTAGTCGAAAGTCATTTGCAGAGCGCAGTGGTCGGTTAGGCCGATAGACAGAAATGAGGGAGGAGATGTAAGGGGGTGCCGCACTGTGGAGAGCTTTGTGGGTGAGAACAAGTACTTTGAATTGTACCCTGTAATGAATTGGCAGCCAGTGTAACGACTGGCGAAGAGCGGACGCGTCTGAGTAACGATTAGCCAGATGGACAACCCTGGCTGCTGCATTAAGGATAGACTGGAGAGGGGAGAGTCGAGTGAGAGGGAGGCCAATTAATAGAGCATTACAGTAGTCCAGGCGGGAGTGGATCAGGGCGACAGTGAGAGTTTTTGTTGTTTCCATGGTGAGAAAAGGGCGGATTCTAGAGATGTTCTTTAGGTGTAAGCGGCATGAGCGGGCAAGAGATTGTATATGGGAGATGAAGGAGAGATCGGAGTCGAACATAACACCCAGACAGCGTGCCTGCTGTCGGGGTGTTATTATGGTGCCACCCACAGAGAGGGAAATGTCAGATTTAGGGAGGTTAGTAGATGGTGGGAGCAGAAGAAGTTCAGTTTTGGAGAGGTTGAGTTTCAGATAGAGAGCAGACATGATGTTGGAGACTGCAGACAGACAGTCAGTGGCGTTCTGTAGTACAGCGGAGGTAAGGTCAGGGGATGATGTGTACAGTTGTGTGTCATCAGCATAAAGATGGTACTGAAAGCCAAATCTGCTGATGGTCTGTCCAATTGGGGCCGTATAGAGAGAGAAGAGAAGGGGGCCAAGGACTGAGCCCTGAGGTACCCCAACAGTGAGAGGAAGAGGAGATGAAGTGGAGCCAGAAAACAGAACACTGAAGGAGTGGTCGGAAAGATAGGAGGAGAACCAGGAAAGAGCAGTGTCCTTAATGCCTAGTGACTGGAGCCTAGAGAGTAGGAGAGGATGGTCAACAGTGTCGAAAGCTGCAGAAAGGTCGAGAAGAATGAGCAGAGAGTGGTCACCATTACGTTTTGCTGTCAGAAGGTCATTGGTCACTTTGATGAGTGTAGTTTCTGTCGAATGTAGGGGGCGGAAACCGGACTGTGAAGGGTCTAGGAGGGAGTGAGTGGAGAGGTAACGGGTAAGGCGTGAGTATATCAGGCGCTCCAAGAGTTTAGAGATGAAGGGGAGATTGGAGACTGGTCTGTAGTTGTTTGTGCAGGATGGGTCGAGGGTGGGTTTCTTTAGTAATGGAGTAATGATAGAGTGTTTGAAGGAGGAGGGGAAAATGCCAGAGGAGAGGGAGAGATTAAAGATTGTAGTTAGGTGAGTTGTGACGACTGGGGAGAGAGACTGGAGGAGATGTGAGGGAATGGGGTCGGTTGTGCATGTAGTCGGACGAGAAGAGGAGAGGAGCCTGGAGACTTCTTCTTCTGTGATGGGATCGAATGTGGAGAGTGAGCCAGGGGGAATGCAGGGAGGGATGGGAGTCACTGAATTTGGTGATTGGGAGCAGATTTCCTGACGGATATTGTCTATTTTCTCTATAAAGTGGGAGGCAAGGTCATCAGCGCGAATGTCTGTGATAGGGGCTTGTGCTTTTGGCCTGAGGAGGGAGTGAAAGGTGTCAAAAAGTTTCTTGGGGTTGTTGGATAGTGAGGAGATCAGGGTGGTGAAGTAGGTCTGTTTGGCGAGGTGAAGGGCAGAGTTATATGTCCTTAACATAAATTTGAAGTGTATGAAGTCTTCTGGTGTGTGCGTTTTCCTCCATAAGCGTTCAGCACACCTAGAGCATCGCTGGAGAAATCGGGTTTGCGATGTGAGCCAGGGCTGTTTCACTCTGTGTTTGGAGGTTCTGAGGGTGAGGGGAGCTACTTGGTCAAGGGTGCTTCTAAGAGTGTCATTGAAGTGATGTACAGCCAGATCAGGACAGGACAAAGAAGAGATTGGGGACAGTGATGAGTGTAGGGAGTCTGAAAGTGTATGAGGGTTAATGGCTTGAAGATTTCTGGCTGAATGGTAGGTAGGAGGGTGCTGGGGTGAGCGAGGATTTGTGAGTGTAAAGGAGAGAATGTTGTGGTCAGAGAGGGGAAGCGGTGAGTTATCTATGTAGGAGATTGAGCAGAGCCGGGCGAAAACCAGGTCCAGGGTGTTACCGTCTTTGTGTGTTTCAGAGGTTGAGAGCTGAGAGAGGCCTAGAGAAGTGGTTAGTGATAGAAGCTGGGATGCAGATGTGGAAGTGGGGCTGTTAATGGGGATGTTGAAGTCTCCCAGGATAAGGGTTGGTAGTTCTGAGGACATGAAGTGCGGCAGCCAGGCAGAGAAATGGTCCAGGTAGTGGGTGGGTGAGCCTGGCGGCCGGTATATGACCGCTACTCTGAGGGAGAGGGGATGAAAGAGCCTGATGGTGTGGACTTCAAAAGAAGGGAATGAGAGTGATGGAACTGGGGGGATGACCTGGAAAGTGCATTGTGGGGACAGGAGTATGCCGACTCCACCACCAGGTCTGTTTGTCGGTCTCGGGGAATGGGAGAATTGTAAGCCACCATGGGAAATGGCAGCAGGAGAGACAGTGTCAGAATCCTGAATCCAGGTTTCTGTGAGGGCCAACAGATTCAGAGAGTTTTTCAGAAAGTAATTGTGTAGGAAAGGAAGCTTGTTGCATACAGACCGTGGATTCCAAAGGGCACAATTGAAAGAAGGAGATGAAGGAGTGCAAGTGATATTAGTAAGATTATTAAGGTTTCGATGTGAGGTAGGGTAGGGGTTGAGGTTGGGGGATGGTGGACCGGGGTTGGGGGAGATGTCCCCTGAAATCAGTAGGAGCAGGAAGATAAAGAGCAAGTAGTTTTTGGAATTGTATGAAGATTTTTTGTGCAGTGTGTTTGGGCAAGATGGGCTGAGGTTTTTTAAGAAGGTGAGAAGTGCATGGGAGCTGTACATGGGAGAAGGAAAGAAAGATAGGGATTAGGATTGGTTATAACTAATAATCTCTTTTTCTTGATTATTAGTAGTGTAGCTAATTAACCCGTATATATATCTCAATGATGTCTCTGTGGGAACTAAAATTTCTTATTTATTTCCCCACACTAAGGTGAGACACCAACGGGTTTGGAGTCCTCCAGGAGAACTCCCTAGTACTTAATCTATCTGTATTTGTAAAATATTTGCCTGTTTATTTTCCCCTGTTTTGCCATTGTGTACTGACAATGAAAATCTTGTCTTACAATGTTAAGGGTCTCAACAGCCCAAACAAAAGGTTTGCTCTGTGGAGAGAGATCACTCGATCCCACGCTGAATTGGTGTGCCTGCAGGAGGTAAAATTTGCTTTTGATCGTCTTCCAACACAAGAATTTCCCTCACATTTTCAAGTCATTGTCCACAAAGAAGAAGGCCGGGGTTATCACACTGGTGGGTCGTGCCGTTCCTTTTCAGCTTATCAAAGAGATTCCAGACTCCTTGGGCAGATACAACATACTTGTATGCTTACTCCAGAACTGGCTCTGCACAATAGTGAATGTTTACGTCCCAAATAAAAGACATATTCAATTTCTGAATAGATTAATTAAAAAGATAGACGAGGTCAAGACAAGTGACCTTATTTTGTTGGGGGTGTGGTATAGTGACCACTGTGTCTGCTAGGGGGCGCTGTGTGGGTGTCCCAGGAGAGAGGATGAGTGGGAGGATGCTGAATGGTCGTTATGTATCCCAAGGTAGGTGGCCTTGGGATGGTAGCTTGAATATGTGTGTTGATCAGCAGAGGTACTGCGGAGCTTCTGTTACATTGTGTCAGGGAGAAGCTTTCCAGGCAGCTGGTGAGACGGGCGGACCCACCTGCAAATCCACCTGGGGTATGTCTAGAAATACCTATAGTAAAGACTATGTGTGAATGCTTGTAGGACCTGTGATGAGGTCATAGCCATGTAATGCGGTGGGCGTGGCTACGGACCATATAAGGTGGCCAGGGTAGGTCACATGAGAGAATGCTTGGACCCGGTTGGTCCGTATGAAAGGTCTCGTCTGGGCTGACGTGAGACCAAATGAGGAAGATGTGGCTGCCTTCCTAACAGCATGTGTGGACTCTGTGTTTAATGGCTGCAAGTGCCTGAGAGTTCCCAGGGGAGGGAATGAACGTCTGCAGTATGGAGAAGCAGCCATGAGGTAACCCTGATGGGGTGAGATAACTGTGAGGCTAGAAAGCCTGCGTATTGGACATTGCTAACAGAGTGGAGCTCTGTCATGGACACTATGCTGTTTGATTTGAACTTTATGTTGCTGCTCATGGTTTATGATTCCTGAATAAACCGCATGGACTGTTATTGTTTTATGGAAAACCCGTGCCGGATCTGATTATTTGGCTGCCAAGCGAGTGTCCCCAACCTTAATGACAAGTGCTACCTTACAATTGGTGGAGAATGCTATGGGCAGTGTTGTAGCCTTGTTGCTAAGGGCAATGGAAGAGGACTGCAAAATTCGGTTGCTAAGGGCAATGGTTTCCAAAAGCACATGTTGCAGTGCTGGCAACGCTGATCCAGGAGGGGTCCGAGAACCTGCGCGGCCGGCAGGTGACGGTCGTGAAAGCCGTGTGGTATGCTGACCGGGGTCAGAGAAAGAGACTGTGGATTGCTATAGGGTGCCTCTGTGGATAAGAGGTACCCGAGAACCTGTGTGGCCGATACAGGTAACGGACAGGTGTTCTTGTTGTACTGACCTGGGTCAGTGAGCAAGACTGTGTACCTGTAAGGTTCAGTGAGCAAGGTCCTGGAGGGTCAGTGTTAGGAGGTTCTAGGAGAAGAATCGGATCCCTGGAACACGTGCTGTGACCTTGGACCTGGTGAGGTGTGAGTGTTGGGCAGTCTCAGGAGGAGACGGATGTCCTGAAGAGCACCCGCTGAGCCCCTGGACCTGGTGAGGCCGGTGTGTTTGACGGTCTCAGGAGGAGACGGACATCCTGAAGAGCACACAGACAGGACACGTGAGTTTTGTGTTGTGTGTGTTTTTTTTCTTTTCCCTTTCAAGTCAGCGTGCGGTGGCTCAGTGGGGTCAAGAAGGTGACAAGCGGCTTGCTTTAACTCAGTGGGGTTACGAAGGTGACAAGCGGCTTGCTGTAACTCAGCGGGGTTACGAAGGTGACAAGCGGCTTCCTGTAACTCGGTGGGGTTACGAAGGTGATACCAGCAGCTGTGTGTGAACGGCAGCCGGAGGTGTTGTAGATCGGTGACAGCAGGAGCTGTGGTGGTGCCAACAAGAACTTGTGTGGTATCTTTAAAGAGACAACTGTGAACTGTGGTGTAAGGAGACCTGTAGAAAGGACATGGGGAAATCCCAAAAGAGGGCGGTGACCCAAATCGGAGTGGTAACCCAAAAAGGGGTGGAGTCCCAGAGGGGGGCGGTGGCCCAAATTGGGATGATGGTCCAGAAAGGGCCCGAGTTTTCAAAAGGGGCAGCACTGGGTACCTCAGTGGACATGTCTGGGGAACCGCAATGTGTGTATGACTTCTTCGGAGTCAATGTATTTTCTAGATAATGATGGGCCACAGGTGTGTACTGTGATGCTGCACCGGGAAGGAGTCTCTGGTAGGCTGGACTCAAAGAGTCAGGTGACTCTGACAGGAACTCCTCTTGTTTTATCTCTGACCGAGAAAAACGTCAGGCTTCGCTGCGACCATGGGGTCATTGTGAACTATACGGTGGATAGAGTCATGATTGAGATGACAAAGGGGGTTGAGTGCCAAGGTGGTAGTATGCCACCAAACTAAGTGCATCCCTTTGAGAGGGGCCGGGACTTTGTCATGTTTGATGATGTATGGCAGTGGGATGGAGACGTTTCTACCGTTGGGCTAACAGACGTCGAGACTGTGACACCTCCTAAAGTGGACAGGTCTGCTGTAGAAGTGACCAGAAGAAGGGGTACATCTGCCCAACTGATGGACCTGACGTCTCATGACATGACTGATGGTGACTTGATTGATAAGACGGCTGAAGTATTAACATGGTTAGACGGTAACAGGAGGGTTCACTCGGCTGACGGGACTGACCCAGTGGTACCCTTTGACAATATAATCAAAGAAGTAGTGGTGCGACACGTGCTGGTCAAAAGAGAACAAGACCATGAGATACAGTTGATAAAGAGACAGTAGAAGAACATCTCGAACGAGAAAGGGTCCTGAGACAAATGGCCGAGCACAGGGTGGAGAGGCTCAAGAAAGAAGTCTTGGAGCTCAGAGGTCACCTGTCCACCCGGCAAAGCGTGAACAAGACCCTTAGGGAAGAGATGGAAGAACTCAGAGGAGTAGTTAAAGGTCTTCTGCGGGAGAAGAGCTTGGACGAAGATTTACAGCGGCCGGGCCCAAGTGATAACAAGACGCAACTGCCAGTACCCATCTTGGCAAAGGGTCATGAAGCGATAAAATCAAATGAAGTTTGTGAGCTAAGAAATGAAGAAGACAGTCGCCCGGTCGGGTCAACTGTAGTGAGGGAAGTGGCCGTGGTAAAGCCAGAGCCTTCTGTCCAGGAAGAGAGCAAGACCACAAACTTTAATTCTGTAATCGAAGTACCTGAAGACATGCAAGAAGCCTGTGCTGAGGAAGGTGTGCATGAAGCTTTTAAGGAGGCAGTCAAAGCGTGTAAGGTGCACTGGGCACCTGAGACTCGGCAGTTGGTGATAATATCAGCCAGAGAAGATACAGCAAACCGGGTATCTGTCCTGAAAGAGATGCATTTGCAATGTCTCCACATCAAACAGCTGGTCAGGCGGAGTAATATGAAAGCTGCTCGATGCCTAGGGAGGCTACGGATCGGCTGAGTTTGCGGAAAGATGTAGTTCTGGTACCCAAAGGTCTGATTGGGAGAGTCATTGGAAGATTCGAGAAGGTAATGCAAGACATTGTAAATATCTCCGGTGTGGTGAGGGTGAGGATCCCTCCTAATGATGAGGGCCAGGCATCCAGTGAAGAGGGTAGAATCCCCATCATGGTGGTTGGCTCCGTGGAAAGCCTGAGAAACTTTTGGATGCACTTGGAGTTTCAAGTGGGGTACCTGCAAGAGATTGAGCAGTTGAGGCTGGACCGTCGACGGATCAATAAAGAGGTACTGAACACCAGGTGGCGGCCGCCTTCACCTCAAGATGTAAGGACCCGAAGGGTTCCTCCAAGAGGTGACATGGCAGGAGGCGGAAGAATGTCAGCAAGTGGCAGTTCGACAGGCCGTATGAGGCTGAGAGACCTTAGTTCCTGTGAGATGCTGACTGGGTCAGACTCAGGCCAGACAGTAGGCTCGACTAAGACTTATGACTGCACCAACCGGGAGAGCCGGTCGGGGAACGGAGCGCACTGGACGAGTGTGATGACTAAGCAGTGTCTGATGACGCAGACAGACTGTGACTGGAGGGCCAAAGATCAAGGCCGATTTTCTGACTGCTGGGGGCGGGTGAGGCCTAACGTAGGGATGAGGCCATATGACAGACGGAGATGGTTCTCTCGACCTGTTGGGCAAGGTGTAATGAGTGCCCGGTCTCGAGATCCCGAGATAATGTGTGTTCAACCCCACAAGTTTGAACAGAGGGGGGAGGTATGTGGTGTAGTGACCACTGTGTCCGCTAGGGGGCGCTGTGTGGGTGTCCCAGGAGAGAGGATGAGTGGCAGGATGCTGAATGGTCATTATGTATCCCAAGGTAGGTGGCCTTGGGATGGAAGCTTGAATGTGTGTTGATCAGCAGAGGTACTCTTGAGCTTCTGTTACATTGTGTCAGGGAGAAGCTTTCCAGGTAGCTGGTGAGACAGGCGGAATGAGCTACCTACAAATCCACCTAGGGGTGTGTCTAGAAACACCTATAGTAAAGACTATGTGTGAATGATTGTAGGACCTGTGATGAGGTCATAGCCATGTGATGCAGCGGGCATGGCTACGGACCATATAAGGTGGCCAGGGTAGGTCACATGAGAGAATGCTTGGACCCGGTTGGTCCATATGAAAGGTCTCGTCTCGGCTGACGTGAGACCGATTGAGGAAGATGTGGCTGCCTTCCTAACAGCAGAACGTCTGCAGTATGGAGAAGCAGCCATGAGGTAACCCTGACGGGGTGAGATAACTGTAAGGCTAGAAAGCCTGCGTATTGGACATTGCTAACAGATTGGAGCTCTGTCATGGGCGCTATGCTGTTTGATATGAACTTTATGTTGCTGCTCATGGTTTATGATGCCTGAATAAACCACATGGACTGTTATTGTTTTATGGAAAACCTGTGCCGGATCTGATTATTTGGCTGCCAAGCGAATGTCCCCAACCTTAATGACAAGCACTACTTTACAGAGGATTTTAATATAATTCCAGATAGCAGCCTGGACTCGTCCTCGTCTGTTCGTCATAATGTTCCCGTACTCAAAAATTGGTTAGTCCAAAATGAGCTCTATGATGTCTTCCGTTGCCTGAACACATTGTCTCGTGAGTATTCTCACTTCTCCGATGTACATAAGACTGCTTCCCGAATTGATTTACTGCTCAACAAAATATTTACGTTGCCCAAATTCAAAGACATATGTTTTTTGCCGAAAACCATTTCGGACCACACCCCAGTTATCGCTGAGTTTCTTTCAGGCCCCCTCGTTGACAAATCATTTTGGTGGAAAAATAACCCAGCCTTGTTCAACATTCCCGAATTCAAGCATGAGATAGAAAACCTCATTTTAAACTACCGTATATATTCGAATATAAGCCGAGATTTTCAGCCCATTTTTTTGGGCTGAACGTCCCCCTCTCGGCTTATATTCAAGTCATATACCTGGGAGTCGGCGGGGGAGGGTGAGCGGGGGTGTCACAGATCATACTTACCCTGTCCTGGCTCGGTCTCTGCAGCCCCCCGCTTCTCCACGGTCTCCCTTCAGTGGTCACGTGGTACCGCTCATTAAACTCATGAATATGCGCATATTCATGAGTTTAATGAGCGGTACCACGTGACCGCTGAAGGCAGGAAGGAAGACTGTGGGAGAGCGGGACTGCAGAGACCGAGCCAGGACGGGGTAAGTATAGGCTATATTCACCTGTTCCCGGTCCATCGGTGCTTGCTGCTGTCTGATGTGTCCTCTTGTCATCTGGCAGTGACAGTCAGCAGAAGGCGCGGTGATGTGGTTAGTGCGCGCCCTGCCCTCTGCTGCCTGAACGTCACTGACAGATGATGCGGCAGACAGCGGCGGCCGGTGAGCAGTGATGAATGCAGGACAGGTGAATGTCTTTGGTGCCGGTTCCTGAGGCAGCAGCGACAACGGCACCTGGCACCCAGCGACGGAGAGGTGAGTATGTCATTTTTTTAACTTTTATTAGCAGCGACAGCATATGGGGGCATAATGTATGGAGCATCTTATGGGGGCAGCATATGGGGGCATGATATATGGAGCAGCATATGGGGAATGATATGTGGAGCAGCATATGGGGACAACATATGGGGGCATGATATATGGAGCATCTTGTGGGGGCAGCATATGGGGGCATAATCTATGGAGAAGCATATGGGGGTATAATGTATGGAGCATCATATGGGGGCAGCATATGGGGGCATAATCTATGGAGCATCTTATGGGGGCATAATCAGCATATGGAGGCATAATATATGAAGCAGCATACAGTATGGGGCATAATCCATGGAGCAGCATATGGGTGCAGCATATGGGGGCATAATCTATGGAGCATCTTATGGGGGCAGCATATGGGGGCATGATCTATGGCGCATCTTATGGGGCAGCATATGGGGGCATAATCTATAGAGCATCTTATGGGGCAGCCTATTCTATGGAGCATCTTATGGGGTAGCATATGGGGCATAATCTATGGAGCATCTTATGGGGCCATAACCTATATGGAGCAGCATATGGGGCATATTATTCTAGGGAGCATCTTATGGGGCCATTATTAACCTTTGTGCAGCATTATATGGGGTGTATTTTGTATGAAGCATCTTATGGGGCCCATCATGAACTGTATGGAGCATTATATGGGGCTCCTGATTCAATATGGCTATTCAAAAACATTTATCCTACTGATGTCTCAATTAATTTTACTTTTATTGGTATCAATCTTTATTTTTGAAATTTACCAGTAGCTGCTGCATTTTCCACCCTTGGCTTATACTCGAGTCAATAAGTTTTCCCAGTTTTTTGTGGCAAAATTAGGGGGGTCGGCTTATACTCAGGTCGGTTTATACTCAAGTATATACGGTATATTAAAACATCCGAGGAAGTAGATTCATTTACTATATGGAATGCCCATAAGTCTGTATTAAAGGGTAATCTTATGCAAATTCTCTCTAGATATAAGAAAAGGAATAGAGAGAAAATTGTAAATTTACAAGCCCAAATAAGTGAAAAGGAAGAGCAGCAAATTAAATTGAAAGTTCCATCCTCAACTATCCAGGCAGAGATTCTGAGACTCAGACAGAGTTTGAGGTCCGAAATCTTTCAGGAATATGATGCGGTTATTAAGGTATCTAAATATAAATCATACATATTTCTCAACAAACCTACAAAGTATGTGATGAGGAAACTAAAAAAGGAAAGAATCAGCAGAAGGATAATTAGGATTACCTCTCCCTCGGGTGAAGTTAAAACTCACCCAAGGGATATTGTTTGCTCATTTTCAAAAATTTTTAGAGACTCGTATAACCTGAAAGATGATCCTTTACACCTACAGTTAACTCGAACCTGGTTGATTCCCTTCTACAAGGTATTGACCTCCCAAAGTTTTGTGAATCTGTCTTGGAATGTATCAATGGCCCTTTCTCAGAGAATGAGATAATTAGTACTATCAATAAATTACAAATTCAAAAATCACCTGGGCCGGATGGCTTTTCTGGTGCATACTATAGGTCCTTCTCAAAACTTTTGGCACCACATTTGGCTTCCATTTTTGATCTGGCATCCTCTCGGGGTTCATTCCCAAATGAGGTGTTGGAGGCAACAATTGTCATGATTCCAAAGGCAGGGGAGGACCCCGAGAGGATAAAGAATTACAGACCGATATCGCTCATTAACAGCGACATTAAAATTTACTCAAAAATTATTGCAAATTGCCTAAAGAACATTCTTCCATGTCTGTTGTCAGACGACCAAATAGGTTTCACGAAGGGCCGACAGGCTTCGGTCGGAACAAGAATGGTGTTGAACTTGATACTCAGGAACTCAATCTGCTTTTCTGGCACTGGACGCCGAGAAGGCCTTTGACAGACTAAACTGGTTATACTTGAGAACAACCCTCGCCAAATTTGGTTTGATAAGAAATTCCTGTCAACAGTCTTTGCTTTGTACTCGGGTCCCAGTGCCAGAATTTATCTCAACAATTTTTTATCTGACTCGTTCAACATCACCAATGGTACGAGACAGGAATTCCCACTATCCCCCCTCCTGTTTACTCTCGCCATCGAGCCCTTGGCTGAAAAAATTAGACTAAATAAGGAAATTAAGGGCTTTAGACTACCATCTCGTTACTTCAAAATTGCGTTGTTAGCGGACAATTTATTTCTTACATTGCTCGACCCCTCAAACTCCATTAAAGCCCTTTCACTGGACTTAGAAAGATTTTCTAGAGCATCTTATTTCAGGATAAATTTTCACAAATCCAAATTCATAACCTTTAATATGAAACCACCTGAAATCGATGAATTAAGGACCCAAACTGAGTTCACTTGGGAGGAAAAAGAAATAGGGATCAAAATAGCTGGACCAACTCAAACTACAGTTAGGGCTAACCTGGATAGTCTCCTCAAGACTATCACGAGTGATCTATCCTTTTTTGCACAATTAGAGGTCTCCATTTTTTGGAGAATACTATCTGTTAAAACATTTATCTTGCCTAAAATCTTGTACATTTTTAGGACCTTGCCAGTTAGTCTTCCACACCAAACTATTCGTAAAATTCAGGAGCTGATTCAATCATTTGTGTGGAAAGGCAAGAAAGCTAGAATATCAGCGGACATACTGTACAAACACAAATATCATGGGGGTGCAGGACTGCCTAACATATATGCTTATCACATGGCCTCACTAGTTAAACAGAGTTGGCATTGATTTGTTGACAACAAGCAGCATCCAGCCTGGTTTTCTCTGGAAGGGGACATTAGTGGTAGGGATTCAGTTCGGAGGTTTTTTTTTTTACTTTCTTCTACAAAAGAAGTGTAGGAACCCATCACATCCCATTTTTCGGTCGATGATCTCTGCCTGGAGGGTGCTTATCAAACCGCATAAAACTCCAAACAAACGAAAGAAATTTCAAAACTACCCCTATCCTCATTAGCTTTGTTGGTTGATTTTATTATGCCAGAAGTTTGGGGGAAATCTGGAATTAAAAAAGTCGGGGACGTCAATATTGAAGGCAAATTCCTGACATTCAGCGAGATCAGGGCCAAATATAACTTATCGTCGTCCGAGTTTGTTTTCTACACTATGTTAAAAGGCAAAATTCTGAAGATTATAAATGGGAAATCATTAAACTACGAAGTCCTTTCTTCACTGTTGTGTAACCTTAACAATAAAAATATCTGGAGTCTGCGTAGCCTGTATGGATCTTTCGTTAAGGACCTGACGAGTTACCAAAACATATATATGAAAAGATGGGAGTCTGACTTAGGTACTGACATCCAGATAAAGAACTGGGACGGCGCTATCCAAAATACCTACAGGTCTGGGCCTACATGAGGGTTATTTTAAATTGATGAATAGATGGTACTACACCCCGATCTGACTATCACACATCAATTCAGAGCATTCTCCTTTGTGCTGGTGGGGCTGTGGCCATCAGGGAAATCTACCATTTGTTCTGGAGCTGCCCAAGAATTAAGGGCCTTTGGCTCCAGGTCTCCCAGCACATCAGTCTTTTCCATAAAGATTTTAAGATCACAACCGAAAGAGCACTTCTGTCCCTAGATATGGAACAATTTGATTGCTCGGTCAGATATGTCACCATACATACATATCTTTTTAGTGGTCATGACTATCTTGGCACAATGGTGGAAGAAACCTGAGGTACCCAAATTCACTGATATATTAGATAGGATAGGCCAACACAGTGACCTAGAACGAAGAATCACGGTCATTAATAACAACAATAAATACTTTAGAAAATGGAAGACTTGGAACAATAAATTTCATAATAAGCAGGTATGCTAGATCTCTTATCTATGCTGATACCTACATCTGCGGACTTGGTGTCGTGTTGTTGTATCTCTTTCTGCAGAGCTCCTTGTAAATGGGTCTGGTGACTTAACTTTTTTTTCTTTTTTTCTCTTCTTATTTCCAATTTCTTGTTGTGTTAATTTTCAGAGACTGAGGGTTCTCTATTTTTTAATCCCTCTACCTGTATAAGGTTTATTACCCTTACCCCTCCTTTTATTCTGTCCCTTTCCCCATCCCAGTTTAAATAAAAAATCCATTAAAAATATTTAAAAAGAAAAAAAAAGGAGAAAATGGACAGATAAAGTTGTTGTACAATTTCTCCTGAGTACACTGATACCCCATATGTTGGGGAAAAACACGGTTTGGGGGCACCGCAGGGCTTGGAAGTAATGAGCTCCGTTTGACTTTTTCAAACCAAAATTGGCTGGAATTGAGATCGGATGCCATGTCGCGTTTGGAGAGCCCCTGATGTGCCTAAACAGTGGAAACCACCCACAAGTGACCCCATTTTGGAAACTAGACCCCCCCAAGTAACTTATCTAGATGTGTTGTGAGCACTTTGAACCCCCAAGTGTTTCACTAAAGTTTATAATACCTGGGCGTGAAAATAAAAAATCATATTTTTTCCACAAACATGATCTTTTAGTCCCCATTTTTTTATTTTCTCAAGGGTATCAGGAGAAATTGGACCCCAAAAGTTGGAGTCCAATTTGTCCTGAGCACGCTGGTACCCCATCTGTGGGAGGAAACTACTGTTTGGGCACATGTCGTGGTTTGGAAGGGAAGTAATGATGTTTTGGAATGCAGACTTTGATGGAATGGTCTGCGGGTGTCATGTTCAGTTTGCAGAGCCCCTGATGTGCCTAAACAGTAGCAACCCCCCACAAGTGACTGCATTTTGGAAACTAGACCCCCTAAGGAACTTATCTAGATGTGTGGTGAAAACTTTGAACCCAAAAGTGTTTAAATAAAGTTTATATCGCCTGGCCGTGAACATAAAAAATCCTATTTTTTTCCCACAAAAATGATATTTTAGTCCCCAATTTTTAATTTTCCAAAGGGTAGCAGGAGAAATTGGACCCCAAAATTTGTCCAATTTGTCCAGAGTACGCTGGTACCCCATATGTGGGAGAAAACTACTGTTTGGGCACACGTCGGGGCTCGGAAGGGAATTAGTGATGTTTTAGAATGCAGACTTTGATGGAATGGTCTGAGGGCGTCATCTTCCATTTGCAGAGCCCCTGATGTGGCTAAACAGTGAAAAAGAAACCACAAGTGACATCATTCTGGAAACTAGACCCCCAAAGAACTTATCCAGATGTGCCTAAACAGTGGCAATGTCCAACAAGTTCCCCCATTTTTGGAAACTAGACCCTCAATGAACTTATCTAGATGTGCCTAAACAGTGGCAATGCCCAACAAGTGCCCCCTTTTTGGAAACTAGACCCTCAATGAACTTATCTAGATGTGCCCTCTTTTTGGAACTAATCTATTGTTTCCTGTTATGTAAATTTTAGTAAATTACTATCGCATGGAGGTGTGGTAGAGGTTAAAGCAATCTTTCATACACAGGTCAGGTTTTTTGGGGCAGGTGTCGCATTAATAAATGGTGTCCTTGCGTATTCCCCTTTTGTAACACACTTGGCACCTCTTTTGCGACTTACCTCTTTTTCCAGTTTGCGGGATCACCCCCGGGAAATGCTGATCTGGTACAATACGAGCGCCTTCAGTTCTGGAAGTACTGGGGCCCGCTCCTTCCTGAGTGCCAAATATCAGGGCCTTAATCACTACCTCCTGAAACTGACAGTATGACATATCGGTGTGGCCTGCTCATTGTAACAGCAGGAAAGCATTGAGCATTGCCATTTGTACGATGTGCATGGCCAGCTTTTTGTACCACACCTTGGTCTTTCTCAAAACACTGTACAGTTGGAGGAGTTGATCAGAGAGATCAACGCCCTCCATGTTTTTGTTGTACCCCACCAGTACACAGTCCGGTTTGCAGACCTGTATAAGGTACCTCGTACAGTGCTGAGGGTGCTGCCATCACTGTGTATGGTGGTCAAGAGAAGGACATCCCTCTTGTCCTTGTACTTGACGACCATCAGGTGGTCGCTACATTGGGCTCTGCTGTCTCCCCTTCTGAGCATCTGCCCAACTTACGTTTTTGGGAGGCCTCTCTGATTTTTGCGGACAGTACCACAGACTGCGGTACATGGCGCAGAGAGGGATTTGAAAAGTGGGATGCTGGTATAAAAGTTATTGGTGTTGACGTGATAACCTTTATCCAGCAATGGGTGCACCAAATCCCACATAATTTTCCCACTCACTCCCAGGACAGGGGGACATTCAGGAGGTTCAATCCTGGTGTCCTTCCCTTTGTGAACTCTAAACCTGTGGGTGTACCCTGAGGTACTCTCACACAGCTTATAGAGTTTGATTCCGTACCTGGCCCTCTTGCTGGGCAGGTACTGATGGAATCTGAGCTTTCCCTTAAAATCAACTAAGGACTCATCCACGCAGATGTCTCTTTGGGGCACATACATTTCAGCAAACTTTTTGTTGAAGTGTTCGATGACCACCCAAACTTTGAACAGACAGTCACAGTTGGGGTCATCTTGTGGGGGACTCTGTGGATTATCGGTATAATGCAGGAATTTGTGGATTGCTTCTAGACACGTCTGGGCCATGACCATTCGGAACACTGGAGTGTTGTATAAAATATCAACACTCCAATATTGCCAAAGTTCTAGCTTCTTCAGGATCCCCATGTGAAGGACCAAGCCCCAAAACTGCATCATTTCAACTATGTCTACAGGAGACCAGTTAGAAAATGATGAACCGGGGTTTTGTGCCAAAAATTGATGAGCATATAAATTAGTTTGGCCCACCATGAGATTAACAAAATCCTCAGAGAAAAAGATTTTGAAAAAGTCTATTTCTGTGAGGCCGGTGGGGTCAAACTTGATTCTTGATTCTGCCACATAGTCAGGAATCAGTGGCTTGTAATTTTCGGGGGGCAAGGTCCATATGGGGTCCGCAATGGGGTGCGCTGGTTCATCTTCATCTTCTGCAATGGTGGGCACTGCCTCATCTTCTGTCATGGGACATCTGCCTGGCAGTTCTGCAGGACCCGAGGAGGAAGATGAGAAGGATAAAAGGAAGAGAGGATGAGGATGAAGAATCTGAGAAATAATGAAATGTGGGATCCTCTCCTTCGCTATCAGTGTGGGGGGCAAGGAAAGCCTATGCTTCCTCCCCTGAATAGTGCTGTTGGGACAAATGTGACGAGCGGGAAATTTTTTTTGTGAATATGGTGCTTGTGTGAAGTACTTTATTTTTAACTTTTTGTGTATGTGTAGAGGGGATAGTGCTTGGTGCAAACATGACTGAAAAGAAAAAGTTAAAAGAAAAAAACAACCAGGGAGAAATAAATGTCTGTGAAAAGAAGAGTACAAAAAAAGAGCAGGCAAGAGCTCTTATGAGTTAACTGTTTCACTTATCAAAGTTCGGCGGCTGCTGGATGTGCGCACGGAGGTGGCGAGAAAGAAAAGTGTCTAAAACAGCAGGCACAAGCTCTGATAAGTGAACTGTATTATTTATCAAAGTTCGGCAGCTGCTGGAAGTGCGCACTGAGGTGGCACAAAGGGGGGTGAGAAAGATAAGCGAGCATGAGTGTTGATCCGTGAACTGCGTCACCAATCAACGCTCGGCGACTGCAAAATGTGCACACAGAGGCGGCGCAAAGGGGGGTGGAGGGGGGTAAAAAGAGGGGGAAAGGGAAGGGGGATTGGGGTGGATAAAGAGAGATCGAGTAGGGATCAAGGATCAAAACACTTACAGTTGTAGTCTCTCTTCTTTCTGCTGTCTTGTCCTCTTTCTTCTTTCTTTTTTTTCAGCAGGGATTGTGGTGTCACAGGCTTCTGTGGCACCACAAGGCCCAGCACAGCAGTGTCACAGCCCTGCAGGAATCCTCAGCTAGTGTGAGGACAAGCAGAGCAGTCACGTCACAGAGCGGTCATACCGCTGCTGTGACCTGTCATTGGTGTGATCGATGATGACATCGATCACACCAATCAGAGCTTGCCCAGTCACTGATTGGGACTGAACAGTCAATCACAGCGATTGTGAGTGCGGGTGGGCAGGGACACCCCCCAGGATGCCGACACCATCTTCCCAGAGGTAAGATGGCGCCAGAATTCTAATGCGATCACCGCGTCTTCGGTCGCAGTGTCGCATTAAAGGACATGACGTACTATTCCGTCCATGATCAGACAGGCCCAGGTCACATGGACGGAATAGTACGTCAGCTGTCAGAAAGGGGTTAACTGTTAAAAAAATTACAAATTTTGCAAAATTTTGTATTTTATTAATTACAATTTGGGGTACACAAGACATTTTGATCATTTTTATGACATTGCTTTTTATATAAAAAAGGACACAAACCGAATACAAGAGTCTGTAGCATGAACAGGTATACTGTATCTTTAGTTGTAACATAAAAATTTAAATTTGAAAGGGGTGGGAAAGAATGACCAGGTGGAAAACGGACGTGATGACCAGGGACTATTACATAGTATAATATAAATAAATATAGTTGATAAAAAATAGGGGTTCAGGGGTTCAGCTCAGCGGGGCAAAACATCTGAGTGGGCCCCTAACAGGAGGACATATCATTGGTGCAACCTGCGCGGCCGCACATGGGCACAAGAGGTAAGGGGGCCCATTTCTACCTACAATTTTGCATTTTTAGGAGCTCATGGGCTGCAAAGGGATCATATATTGTGCTTGCACAGGGGCTTTTCTGTCTGTGTCCGTCTGCGGCCCCTAACCTGGTAATCATGATTATGACTATGGTGGTATAGGGGAACTTCAGGAGATGACCGCACTGTTATTGAAAATAAAACTCTATACAAAGACAAGCACTGATATTACTGCCAAATGGGAACATATTGTGGTAGATACCAGTCTTGCAGGACATATAGAGATTACTGCTCAGTTATAGATGGTGACTTACAGATAACATTCATTCTGGTGGAGTAATTCACTTTTCCCGTCTATTCCATTTGGCCCAGACCGACATGTCGACTTCTCCAGCCAGGACTCATCTGCAGAGATTACAACAAAAACACATCTGTCTTCTCACATTTCCAGCACTGTTCACATGTAGAATTTTAGAGTCCTAGAATGTTTGCGTTGGAAGGGACCTCCGGGGTCATCGTGTCCAACCCCCTGCTCAATGCAGGATTCAGTAAAACATCTCAGACAGATGTCTGTCCAGCCTTTGTGTGAACAATTCCATTGAAGGAGAACTCACCACCTCTCGTGGCAGCCTGTTCCACTCATTGCTCACCCTCACTGTCAAAAAGTTTTTTCTAATATCTAATGTGTATCTTCTCCCATTCAGTTTCACCCCATTGCTTCTTGTGTTTCCATGTGCAAATGTATTCCCAACCTGCACAAACTCTTCATCCTGCTGATACCCCAATGCTAAGCTGCTGCTGTATGTGTCCCTATTACTGCACCTGCTGTGTGGTATAAAAACAGCTCCTCTTGGTGCCCCACATATTAAATCCAAAACTGTGCCCCTTACCTCGTAATAATGCCTCCTTTGTGCTCTCTAGATGGTAAAATTGCCCCTTAGAAAATATTATTCCTGTGCATACTCCTCAAAATTTTGTCCCTAGAAAGTAATAATACTCCATGGGCAACTTTGATGGTCACAATACTGAGAGCCCCTATAACAATAATGTTTATGTGCCCACTAGAGTTGAGCGATACCGTCCGATACTTCAAAGTATCGGATCGGAATGGATCGGCCGATCTTTAAAAAAAGTATCGGTATCGCCGATTCCGATACCGGAAGTCCCATTCAAGTCTATGGGACTTCCGGTATCGGAATAAGAAAAACCCTGTTTTTGCCTTGTACAGCCTCTCTGGGGTCTGTACGGGCCTTTCGGGGGGCTGTGCCGGCCTGCCAGGGGGTCTGTGCAGGCTCCGGTGGGCTGTGCCGGCCTGCCGGGGGGCTGTGCCGGCCTGCCGGGGGGCTGTGCAGGCTCCGGGGGGCTGTGCCGGCCTGCCGGTGGTCTGTGCAGGCTCCGGGGGGCTGTGCCGGCCTGCCGGGGGGCTGTGCCGGCCTGCCGGTGGTCTGTGCAGGCTTCGGGGGTCTGTGCAGGCATCGTCCGATGGGACTACAAGTCCCATCGGGCGATGCCTGCTACCATGACAGTGATTGACACATTAGCCAATGATGGGACAGTAGTAGTCCCATCATCCGGCTAATGTGTTGAATGTAAAAAAAAATAAAAAAATTACATGCTACATACATAAAACATGCATACTACATACATGCTACATTCATACTACATACTACATACATGCTACATTCATACTACATACTACATACATGCTACATTCATACTACATATATACTACATGCAACATACATACTACATATATACTACATACATACTACATATATACTACATGCATGCTACATACATACTGCATGCTACATACATACTACATGCTACATACATACCACATATATACTACATACATACTACATGCATGCTACATACATACCACATACATACTACATACATACTACATACATACTACATGCATGCTACATACATAACACATATATACTACATGCATGCTACATACATACTACATGCTACATACATACCACATACATACTACATGCATGCTACATACATACTACATGCATGCTACATACATACTACATGCTACATACTACATATATACTACATGCATGCTACATACATACTACATGCTACATACATACTACATACATACTACATGCATGCTACATACATACTACATGCTACATACATACTACATATATACTACATGCATGCTACATACATACTACATGCTACATACATACTACATATATACTACATGCATGCTACATACATACTACATGCTACATACATACTACATATATACTACATGCATGCTACATACATACTACATGCTACATACATACTACATATATACTACATGCATGCTACATACATACTACATGCTACATACATACTACATATATACTACATGCATGCTACATACATACTACATGCTACATACATACTACATATATACTACATGCATGCTACATACATACTACATGCTACATACATACTACATATATACTACATGCATGCTACATACATACTACATGCTACATACATACTACATATATACTACATGCATGCTACATACATACTACATGCTACATACATACTACATGCATGCTACATACATACTACATGCTACATACATACTACATATATACTACATGCATGGTACATACTACATGCTACATACATACTACATATATACTACATGCATGCTACATACATACTACATACATACTACATGCATGCTACATACATACTACATGCATGCTACATACATACTACATGCTACATACATACC
The DNA here is from genome assembly GCF_039654945.1 of Dendrobates tinctorius. Lineage (NCBI taxonomy): Eukaryota > Metazoa > Chordata > Amphibia > Anura > Dendrobatidae > Dendrobates > Dendrobates tinctorius. Next base: position 21,114,562 of record NW_027361829.1, on the reverse strand, counting down.
ACATACATACTACATATATACTACATGCATGCTACATACATACTGCATGCTACATGCATGCTACATACATACTACATACATACTACATGCTACATACATACTACATACATACTACATACATACTACATACAATACATTCATATAATACATACATAGACATACAGTACATATAACATAGAGTAACATACTTACCAATACTTGTCACATTGTTCCCCGAAGCCATTGTCTTTTCCGGAATAAATATTAACATAACAAACCACAAAAATACTCACCCACGATCCGAAGCAGTCCACGAATGTGTCCCACGACGATCTTGGGTAGAGAACTGCAGCATCAGCTGATGCTGCCGTTCTCTACGGGCTGCAGGAATCCAATGACGGAAGGTAGGTATCCTTCCGCACTGTATTCCTCCGCCACTTAAAAAAAAAAAGTCCCTAGTCTCACTTTATGCCATTGCTGTGTGGGAATTTCCCACGCAGCAATGGCATAAAGTGAGACTAGGGACTTTTTTTTTTAAGTGGCGGAGGAATACAGTGCGGAAGGATACCTACCTTCCGTCATTGGATTCCTGCAGCCCGTAGAGAACGGCAGCATCATCTGATGCTGCTGTTCTCTACCCAAGATCGTCGTGGGACACACTCGTGGACTGCTTCGGATCGTGGGTGAGTATTTTTGTGGTTTGTTATGTTAATATTTATTCCGGAAAAGACAATGGCTTCGGGGAACAATGTGACAAGTATTGGTAAGTATGTTACTCTATGTTATATGTACTGTATGTCTATGTATGTATTGTATGAATGTATTGTATGTATGTAGTATATATGTGGTATGTATGTAGCATGTAGTATGTATGTAGTATGTATGTAGCATGCATGTAGCATGTAGTATGTATGTAGCATGCATGTAGTATATATGTAGTATGTATGTAGCATGTAGTATATATGTAGTATGTATGTATGTAGTATGTATGTGGTATGTATGTAGCATGTAGTATGTATGTAGCATGCATGTAGTATATATGTAGTATGTATGTAGCATGTAGTATGTATGTAGTATGTATGTAGTATGTATTGTATGTATGTAGTATATATGTGGTATGTATGTAGCATGTAGTATGTATGTAGCATGTAGTATGTATGTAGCATGCATGTAGTATGTATGTAGTATGTATGTAGTATTTTTTTTTTTTTTTTTTTTAACATTTAACACATTAGCCGGATGATGGGACTACTACTGTTCCATCATTGGCTAATGTGTCAATCACTGTCATGGCCGATATGTAGCATGCATGTAGCATGCAGTATGTATGTAGCATGCATGTAGTATATATGTAGTATGTATGTAGCATGCATGTAGTATATATGTAGTATGTATGTAGCATGTAGCATGTATGTAGTATGTATGTGGTATGTATGTAGCATGTAGTATGTATGTAGCATGCATGTAGTATATATGTAGTATGTATGTAGCATGTAGTATGTATGTAGTATGTATGTAGTATGTATGTGGTATGTATGTAGCATGCATGTAGCATGCATGTAGTATGTATGTAGCATGCATGTAGTATGTATGTAGTATGTATGTAGTATGTATGTAGCATGCATGTAGTATGTATGTAGTATGTATGTAGTATATATGTAGTATGTATGTAGCATGTAGCATGTATGTAGTATGTATGTGGTATGTATGTAGCATGTAGTATGTATGTAGCATGCATGTAGTATATATGTAGTATGTATGTAGCATGTAGTATGTATGTAGTATGTATGTGGTATGTATGTAGCATGTAGTATGTATGTAGCATGCATGTAGCATGCATGTAGTATGTATGTAGCATGTATGTAGTATGTATGTAGTATGTATGTAGTATGTATGTAGTATGTATGTAGCATGCAGTATGTATGTATGTAGCATGTATGTAGCATGTATGTAGTATGTATGTAGTATGTATGTAGCATGTAGTATGTATGTAGCATGTAGTATGTATGTAGCATGCATGTAGTATATATGTAGTATGTATGTAGCATTTAGTATGTATGTAGCATGCATGTAGTATATATGTAGTATGTATGTAGCATGTAGTATGTATGTAGCATGTAGTATGTATGTAGCATGCATGTAGTATGTATGTAGTATGTATGTAGTATTTTTTTTTTTTTTTAACATTTAACACATTAGCCGGATGATGGGACTACTACTGTTCCATCATTGGCTAATGTGTCAATCACTGTCATGGTAGCAGGCATCGCCAGATGGGACTTGTAGTCCCATCGGACGATGCTTGCACAGACCCCCGGACATCAGCACAGCCCCCCGGCAGGCCGGCACAGCCCCCCGGCAGGCCGGTACAGACCCCCACAGGGTGCACAGACCACCGGCAGGCCGGAACAGCCCCCCGGCAGGCCGGTACAGACCCCCACAGGGTGCACAGACCACCGGCAGGCCGGCACAGCCCCTCGGCAGGCTGGTACAGACCCCGGGCAGTCCACACAGCCCCCCGGCAGGCCGGCAGAGACCCCCGGAAGGCCCGAAATGACGGCGCATCATGATGCGCACACACCGCGCATCATGATGACGTCAGGCTGTCAATCAACTTTGAACTTCCGATTCCGATGCCGAATTCCGATATTGAAAAAATATCGGAAGTCGGTATCGGAATTCCGATACAGCAAGTATCGGCCGATACCCGATACTTGCGGTATCGGAATGCTCAACACTAGTGCCCACTTAATATTTAATAATGTCCCTTGAGTTCCCCATGTATAATTCCTCTATATACACTATGCTGAGCCCACCGCTCCCCTATACACCGTATGATAATCCCACAGCTCCCCTATACACAGTATGGTAGGCCCACAGCTCCCTTATGTACAGTTTGATGGGCCAGCAGCTCCCTTAAATACAGTATGACGTCCCCCAGAGTTCCCCTATACATATAATGATGTCCCCACTGCTCCTCCAAAACACAGTGTAATAGTTAATAGCGTTCTGACACGGTGCGGCGCATGCACTGAGAGCCCCTTTACCGAGAGTAACTTTATTCCTCCCGACAGCCTTGCTTTTCCAGTCATAAGGGTTGTGCTGGCACGGTTTCAGTCACCGCTCTGTGTATAGAGAGTGGCGGTTGTAACTGCACCCCGGCACTGACTGAAAGCAGCCTCAGGACCGTCTGTCACCCAGTAGTTACCCTACTGGTGCCCCTATAAATAATAATGCTTTTTAAATGTCCACTTAATATTAACTGAGTCCCCCTATGTACAGTAGTAATGGTCTCAGAAGCTGGGGCCTTCACCCAATTATTTTCTATTGAGTGAAGTCAAACTAATCTAGTCGAAACGTGCAAATAGCAATCGTGGTCGCATGACCACCTGATCGCACCAATGGTCTTGGGGTCTCATGACGGCAGACGCACCCCATCATGATTTTGCGGTATGTACAGTAGTCTGAGAGTGACTGCAGACAATTATCCCAAGCTTTTTTTTAACTTTATAATAATACATTTCTTATTATTAAATAAAATGCAGCTCCTGGTTGCTGTATGATTATACTTGTTAGAAACAGACAGACGGACGTATTTCTCGTGCGAGGATTGGATCGCAATCCTCAGACTGACTGTCAGGTCTCCACACCTGAGTTTGACAGCTGCATAGGTATCCATCATACTCATGTCCTGACAGTACCAGCCAGTCCGAGGATTGCGGTGCAATCCTTGCATGAGTTATACAGCATCTGTCTGTGCCCTTGTTATAGTAATACTGAAATATTAATCTATTATTAAAGTATTAACGAGCTCACAAGTAAAAGAAAAGCCCTCTCCCTCACCCTTGTCCCCCTCCCACACCCCAACAGCCAATACGCTCACATGCATCCCTCAGTGCTCTGTTCCCCTGACCCCCAATCCCCCATCTTACATTCACCCCCAGTGCTCTGTCCCCCCATCCACCACAATACCCTCATAATCTTACATTCACCCCCAGTGACCTGTCCCCCCTCCCCAAAATACCCCCATCCTCTCATATTCACCCCAGTGCTCTGTCTCCCTCCTCACAATACCCCCAGTGCTCTGTTCCCCCTCCCCCACAATCCCCCATCCTCTCACATTCACCCCCTGTGCCCTGTCCCCCTGCCTCACAATATCCCCATCCTCTCACATTCACCCCCAGTGCCCTGTCCCCCCTGCCTCACAATACCCCCATCTTTTCACATTCACCCCCTGTGCCCTGTCCCCCTGCATCACAATACCCCCATCCTCTCACATTGTGCAAGAAGAGTTGTATCCAGCGACCACAGGAGATATGAGTCTTAAAACTTGACTTTTAGTTAGTCGTTATATTAAAAAGCACAGATATGCAGAAAAGAGCAATCCCTGTGCAGGGAACGCATCCCACATGTTTCAACCTACATGGTCTTAATCATGGTTAAGATTTCCCATGTGAGGTGTTTAGTTGGACTAGGCTGATGGACAGGTTTGGTCACATGCTCCTCCATCAGCTGCCTTTTTGTGGTTAGGAGAGCACTGTACTCTTGGATGATAGTTGCACTAACAAGTGCAGGAGGAGAACCTGTAATTCCTATGATAGTCAGGGCCATATTTGCCACTAGGCACTTGAGGGCACGTGCCTAGGGTGCCAGGATGAGGGGGGGTGGCACCTGAGCACTGGGCAAGGTTTTTTTTTTTTTAAAGTCGGGGGTTCATCAGCCCATCCGCCCGCCCACCTCAGTCTTCCGGCTCCTGGGCTGTCACTGATCTCAGCACATCCTCCCTCCGTCCACTGTCCCTGTCTGTCTCTCCTCCTCCTCCCCAGCCATGAGGGAGCTGCCGCTGCTATGAAGGGGAGTGTGCGCGGCTCAGGCTGCAGCCTCCCCTCTTCATGCATAATTTAGCCACGTCTTCGTGAACTCCTCAGTGACAAACTTTCCCGGGACGGTGGCTGTACGGAGCCAGGTAAGAGGACGGCGGGAGGGAGCGGCGCTAAACTTCCTCTGTCCCATCACACCCAAGCCACTGTTTTCCCTTCTGTTCCGGCCCCGGGGTGTATATGGCTGCAGTCATGTAGTGTCCTGACTCGTTCACTGTGGTAACAAGTGAAGGAGACGAGCTCAGCCCCCACTGTCACTCAGTAACCGGAGAGGAGGTGCTGAATATTTCATGAGGTGTGGGGAAGCCTGTTTAAACTTTCCACCCACATCCTGCACTGGGGAAATGGGGGCACTGGGGAGATGGCTGCACTGAGGAGATGGGTGCACTGGGGAGATGGCTGCACTAGGGAGAATGGCAAAAATCGCTGATGTGAAAGTAGCCTTAAGGCCTGTTTCACACTTCCGTTTTTTCAAATCCGTCAAAATCCGTTGTTTTACGTAAAAAAACGGATCCGCCATTTTTTGCAGGATCCGTTTTTTTTGTCCCATAGACTTCCATTACGGTTACCGCGGATCCGTCAAAAAAACGGATCCGTTTTTAAAAAAAACGGATCCGTTTGCATCAGTTTCCGTCAAAAAAACGGAAACGGATCCGTTTGGCGGACACAAAAACGGAAGTGTGAAACAGGCCTAAGGCTGTGGGCATACGCTGCGGATTAGGTGCGGATTCATCCGTGCGGATTTTGTAAAATCCGCAGGTGAAACTGCAGGTCAAAATACCTGCGGTTTTACCTGCGGATTGCTCTGCGGTTTTGCCCTGCGGTTTTTCATCTCCTCAATGGAGGAGATGGTAAACCACAGCAGAATCCGCAGAAAGAATTGACATGTCAATTCTTTCTGCGGATTGAAAACCGCAGATAATCCGCGCGGAAAATTCCGCACCGTCTGTATTGCGGTTTTTGATTCCCATAGGGAATCATGGTACTGTACTCCGCAGCGGCCAATACCGCTGCGGAACCGCAGCAAAATCCGCAGCGTGTGCACACAGCCTAAGTGTCTGCATTAGTCATACTCTCCAATGGGGAGGCAGCACTAAAAGTGCCTAGGGCAGCATACAGAAAACTCTAAATATGGCCCTGATGATAGTAAATATACACAAAATTATGTTATCATATCAGTCAAAATAGACCCATTAACAGAGTTTAGTATGTTTTTCTTTGAGCAATATTGCTGCTTTTGAGAATAGCTCTATTTTTCATGAAACAGATTGATTATGACATAGTCAAATTAGGGAACATCTGATAACTTAGAAGCAGGAGAACAAGAATGCAATTTTAAATCTCTGTGGTTAAACCACAGTTTCCAAGATGTCTTTGCAACTTGCCTGAACAATACTACTGGAAGCAATCAATTTATACAGAGAAGCAAATTTATGCATGAAAATACCACTTTAGGCCAGGTTCACACACTTTTAAACACTCTTTTCATTTTATGCATTTGGAATCACTCCATTGAGCACCTTCTAAAGCACTTGTAGCGTCCTAAGGGTATGTGCACATGCTGCGGTTTTGGCTCTGCGGGTCCGCAGCAGATTCTGCTGCGTTGTACAGTACCTTTATTTCCTATGGGGAAAAAAATGCTGTGCACATGCTGCGGATTTTTCTGCGCGGATTTTCTGCAGGTTACAATCCGCAGCATGTCAATTCTTTGTGCGGTTTCCGCTGCAGTTGCACACCTTATCATTATGAGGTGTGAATCCGCAGGGCAAAACTGCAGGGTAATCCGCAGATAAACAGCAGGACTTTTGTCATGCGGATTTACCTGCTGATTTTTCAACAAAATCCACACAACCTAAAAACTACGTGTGCACTTATCCTAAGGTTTAGACAGGAATCTGTGAGGCAATTTATGATGTCCAAGCTGCAAACAACATAAATTGCAGCCTGGCTGCACAATTTCAGCCAGGTATAGTACGCTCTAAAATGCTCCAACATTTCAGAGAAAATGTACTTTGAAGATCCTGAGATGAGACGACTAGTCCGGATCCGACCATCTTCCAGCACCACTGCAGATGATTGACTGGTCTCTCCCTCATGTTTACATAGGGAAAGACATGTCAATCATCTGCTGCAGCATTGGATATTTTCTTTCAAATTCTGGAGCATTTCAGACAATAATATACTTGGCTGCAATCATACAGCCAGGCTGCAATTCAGGCCTGTGGTTTGTGAATCGCCACACAGGTTTCCTCTAAATGGGGAGTGAGGCTGTGATTATACCCTTTCTGAGGAAGCTATCAGCAAAACATATGTTAGAGGGTTCAGGCTTTTAAATATACTTTACTATATATTTCTAAAATGTTTTATATTTTATATGTTCCTTATGTTGGGGAAGTGCATTTTCTGAGCATGTAATTCATGCAGTTCGCAGTTACACAAGAAAAAACCTTCCCTGCCAATACGTATGGGAATCTCTTGAATACTCCCTCTTTCTTGTACAGAACGTTTTCCATTCTATTTATTACTTATTTAGATCCAACCATGTATTCCTGCTCATATTTGTGTAGACTTTGGAGGTGCATCTTTGCTTCAATTAAGTTATGTGCACATGATGTCGTTTTCAGGTAGGTGTACCAAGTATTCTAAGAAGACATTTTAGGAAACACCAGCATATTTTTTTCTAAAGTTTTGGGTGTTTCATGATGGCTTTTTCAATGTTTTTGACTGTTGGTGGTTTTTGTAAGGCTATGTGCACACGTTGCGGAATTCCATTCCGCGGGAAAATTGCATTTTAAATTCCCGCAATTTTCCCGCAGAAAAACTAGAGATTTAGCTTGCAGAATGCTAGCATTTTCAAAGCTATCTGTAGGATCGCTTGGAGAACTGATTGACAGGTTGGTCACACTCGTCAAACATAGTGTTTGACGAGTGTGACCAACTTTTTACTATTGAGGCTGCCTATGCAGCATCAGTAGTAAAAAGATCTAATGTTAAAAATAATAAAAAAAATAAAAAATTGGGTTATATTCACCTTCCGGCGTCCCGCGCAGCCTTCCCGGGCCTCAGCGATGCTCCTGTTCCCAGTAATGCCTTGCGAGACCTATGATGACTTCGCGGTCTTGCAATACTGTAGCGATCTCGCGAGGAATAGGGACCGCTACAGTATCGCGGGATGCCAGAAGGTGAATATAACCCGATTTTTTTTATTTTTTATTCTATTTTTTACAGGGATATGGTACCTACAGCCTGGAGAGTCTCCTCTTCTCCACCCCCTGGGTACCATCCGCAGATGTTCTGCTTACTTTTCACATGGTGAGCACAGCCACATGCAGAAAGTAAGCAGAACAATGCATTCCTATGTGGGCGGAATCCCCGCGATTCCGCAACATTAATGAGCATGCTGCAGATTTTTCCGCGATGCAATTCCGCCGCGGGAAAATCTGCAGCATTAGCACAGCATTGCGGAATCCCATAGGAATGCATGGGATGCTGTTTTTTTGCGTTTTCGCGGCAAAAACACGTGTTAAAAACCGCAGCGAAATCGCGAAAAAACCACGACGTGTGAACGTAGCCTAAATGTCTTTCCAGCATTTTTGTGGCGTCTTTTCTACTTCCGCTTTTTAACTCCACATTCAACAATGAAAAAAAGGCTGAAAAGGTGCTCGGGAAAATGATGAGCCTTCCTATTGACTTCCGTTATAAAGTATACAGCGTCTTCAGAGCGGAAAACGCCTTGAGAATGATCAGCTCGCTTCTGATATATTTGGCAACCTGAAGCTTTTAAAAAACTGAACATATGAACAGCAAGTTATTCTACAAATATCCATATGTTCATTTTCGTGTGTTTAATTAGCGCTTTGCAGGTGGTTTGAATTGGTCATGTGTTCTCTGTGTCTGTCGCTGTATATCATCCTGGCAGATATAGGTTTGGGAGGGGTTGTAGCATTCTGTGGGTTGTGCCCCATTTTAGCTCACACCTGTTTGTGAGTTTTTGTATCAAGTATGGAGCACTTTTAATCATCATAACTTTCTTGTCTGTCTTTTCAAATGAATAATAAAATACTCTGATTGTGTGCCATACCATACAGATCTTCTGAGTTCCTTCCTTTATACACATACAGCTTTCTCTGGTGCATGTAATTTGCTGCGGTTTCTGTATATAGGAATTATTAACTGCCTTATGTGGTGCTAGGTTATATGGTGGTGAACACCCTCTTTGGCTTTTACCTTTGTGTTCGCATATTCTTCATGATGTCATTTTAAAATTCTTTTCTAGTAGTGCTTTTGTAATTTACTGGTTTCACTATTACTGAAAATGCATAGTATTAGAAAGTGCTGGTGCGGCACTCACCAGTACTGACTGTGCTTAGTCTTGAGAAATCCAAGAGCAGGTCCTGTTTTTAAGTACCGTAATAAATTTAAACGGAGTCTAACATCCCCCCAAATGCATTTTAAATGGCCTACTGAACCTATTACTGATACAGAACCTGAGAAAATAACTTTTAATTCATTTTCTAATGAGGGGCCTGTTGTACACCTTTTGTTTGACCAATAGTTTGTTGTACCATTACGCCTCTTCATTTTCATATTGGGGCCTTACCCAACTTCTGATTGACAGTCCTTGATTCACACAGTGAACACTGTATGCTGCTGGCATGTGTACTGACACTGCCTGTCCCCCAGCACCTCCACACCATGGGTGGGCATGTTCTCCTCCTTGTTGTCAGGAACACCGCACTGCACTTGCTCACTGAACCAGTGACAAACTGTGCTCAGCGATACCTGTGGAGCGGGCAGCAGCAGAGAAGGTGCGTGCTTCAGACCAGCAGGACCTAAAGCACGTGACTGCTGGGGGCATGGCCTAAACCTCAGAGAGCTAGGAGCTGCAGGAAAACTCCTAGCAGGGTAACTACGGGACAAAATTACCAAGGAGCATAGAAAGGCTGGGGTCAAAGCACGAGATAGCACGACAAAACCAGAGGATAGACAGAATGGGGAGTCAGGACATAGCCAATGAGTCATACATGGAGATAGCTGCTAAGTACAAGAGAGGCAAGCAAAGAATAGTCAGGTCACAGGCAAGGAGTCATACACAGAGAGGGTAGCACAGTACAGAATCAACAGGCAAACTCACAACGGGGGACAGAACCGGGTCAGAATCATATAAGCAAGCTAGAAGACAATGAACAGGCACAGGCACACAGGGGTCAACACACTCGGCCAAAGGCAAAAGTATAACTGACGGGGATTGGAGTTTCCCAGGGCTACAAGAAGCACTCCCTGAACCAAAGAGAGGCCACAATAATTAACCCCAGGCATGCAGGTTAAATCCTGCACTGGGCTCATGACATTAACCCCTAATGTGCAGGTCAAAACCTGCTCTGGGATCATGACACTTGTATTCTTTCTGCTGATGCCACTTGCTACACTAATACACCTGGAAGTGTATGCAAATGAGGAAGCTTAATGTCAAATGTGCACCGAACTGTGCTCATTTTCATATGAATTAAAAGCTATTTTTTCAGGCACTATTCTAGTAACAGTCCCCTACAACACTGTATAGCCCATTTACCATGCATTTTGGGGGTGACCCCTGTAATGTATAATGATTTGACCTGTCTCTTTAAGAAAGGAAATCTTGTGACTAGAAGGTTAGAGTCAGGAAGTGGGTTGGGAGAGTTTCAGTGTCAGTTTAGCCTGAGGAGAGAAATGTTATGCTGTGTGCTGGAGGAAGAAGGAGAAGAATAAATTACAGTTAAAGTGTTCTCTCTTGAATTCTTTATACCGTGTGGACATTACATCTGGCTACGAGGATGGGATGCAATCACCTGCTGCTGTGAGTACTAACCCCTGCTTTACCGCTTCACACGCCAGCGCCACTGAGAGACTTCATCATGGCTGACTACTTGCACATGTTCGCACAGTTTGATATGACTGATGTCATTAATCTCTCTCATAACTGGAGAAAATGGCTAAACAGGTTTGAGAATTTCCGGCAACTGCACCAAAACTCTCACTGACTACTTCAACCCCAAACAGAACATCAGATATGAAAGATACAAGTTCAGGATTGCTAAGCAGCTTCCAGAAGAATCCATAGACACCTATGTCACAACGCTAAAAGAGCTAGCACATGGATGTTCATTTACGGATGTAGATGATGAAATTCTAACTCAAGTAATTGTCACCTGCTTGTCTAATAACATAAGGTGCAAAGCACTGCAGCAGGATCTCTCTCTGCATGATTTACTCAAGATGGCCCGTTCTATTGAGATAGCAGATCACCAGGCCACTGCAATGGAGAATGTGGATAATTTACATGTGCATATGTGGCGCCCCTGAGGGTTCAGTTGCCACAGAGGTACTGCACCTCCTCCTGAGGTGTGGTGCCCCACCATCCAGGTAAGTTGGAGGCTCTTGACCACGCTCCAACACCTGCACCCATCATCACAAAGTAGTGTAGCAAAGCCACATTGCGGCCCCTGCTTGGAGTGTAGCAGAGCACCTTTGGTGGCTCCCTGCTTGGAACACGAAACGTGCTGGGAGACGGATGGAGTTAGAATACATAAAAGAGCGGGAAGGTTTAGGATTTCAGTCAGTCAGTCAGTAGTCAGTGAGTAGTCAGTCAGTGAGGAGAGAGGAGATCCCTGAGAGAGGGATGGAGGAAGGAAGTGCTGCAGCAGATCACAGTGACCTGGGTCTGCTGGCACGGGAAAGGAAAGAAAGAGACAGACATTGAAGAGAAACCTGATCTTCCATAAGAAGGAAAGACTAGTACGGAACGTAGGCGTAAAAGGGAACAGAGGACGTGGGTTAGAAGAGAACCCTGCCTAGAAGTTCTAAGCGCAAGGCCGGGGCCCGGTCCCCGAGGTTGTATGGATACTAAGGGTCCTACAGCAGACACCGGTGGAGTAGTGGGCTGTAAATGCACTACTCCCATCTAAGACTTGAGGGAACAACAGCAACATTGATAGTGAGCCGGGACTTAGGAGTAAGGAGTCCCCGAAACAGGCTACAGCTGTCTGCCGTACAAGTATAGTTCTTGGGAACATCTGACAGGAGGAACTCCAGTGTAACTCAGTACTCAGAGTACTTCACTCAAAGGCGCTATAGAGGAGACGTTCAGAAAGGCACATCTTGGCGGAGCGTTGGAAGGGAGCATTCCATCTTGCTTGGAGGTTGACTGAGCCCCTGACCCGGAGAACGCAGCATGGAGGCAGGCACCTGTACGTACTACAGACTGTAAGTAAAGCTTTGGAACTACAAGCCGTTGTGTCCTCCATTCATTCCGGTGCCAACATCCTCAACACTGCTACATTTCTGCACCATCCACGTCTCCCAACTATTATCTCCTTTTTACACTGCCCTGGGACTACAGCTCCACCTGTGGGGAGCTTTAACATCTTTGCTGCACCACACCACCAGTCCCAGAGGATCTGCATGCAGTGTCGGCCTAACACCTCAATTGCCGAACACCACAGGTGGCGTCACAAACTATTCCATCTAATCCATTGCATTTCCACCATTCAATCTCCCCTATTATTTGGGCGCCCAGGGCCACGGACTAGGTCACTGCTGCTGTGACACATCCCGCTGATACCGGCCCGGTACCGAGTACCCCACAGCCCTGGGAGGGCGTCCCACATAATATCAAACATAAAAGTGCACAAGACAAGCAAGCCCCGAAACAGAAGAAATGCTATAGATGTGGACAAGATTTCCCTCACCACCTGAACAAATGTCCAGCTATAGGACAAACATGCAGTAAATGTGGAAAAAGGAACCATTTTGCAGCTGTCTGCAAATCAGCGCACAAGTCTCCTCTGTCTATGACAAAGCCCGCAAACATAAAAATGGTAAATCAGGATGCAGAAGAAATGTCTGTGGCTGAGAACTATGTGTTCAGTACCTCTGTCACTGGCTCAGTGCAGTCTCCCTGCATAACACTCACTATCTGCAATACGGATATCACCTTTACAATAGATACGGGAGCTTCAGTGGATATCATAGACAGCAATGCATATGAACAATTGAAAACAAAGCCAGTCTTACAACAAGTGCATACTAAAATCTTTCCATATGGATCTAAAACACCTCTAATTACAATGGGACAATTTGACGCTGAACTTAGCTATAAAGAAAATAGGCAGAAAACCACTTTTCACACATTACAAGGATCGGGAGGCTGTCTTCTCAGCTATCACACTGCCTTGAAGCTAGGACTGATCCAGATTGTTCATACTATAACCGACCCAGCGGATCTGGATGTACAGGCCATGGTGAACAGCTTTCCCTCCCTATTTAGTGGTTTGGGAAAACTAAAGAACTCTCCAGTGCATCTTCATGTGGATGACAGTTTTCGTCCAGTAGCCCAGTCTCACAGGCATATTCCATTTCACCTAAGAAAGAAGTAGAAAAGGAACTCCAATTGCTCATGAATGAGGACGTTATTGAAACTGTTACTGGTCCCACTCCGTGGGTCTCTCCACTTGTAGTTCCAAAACCAAAGACTCCAAAGCAGGTAAGACTGTGTGTAGACATGCGCCTGCCCAACACCGCTTCTCAAAGTGAAAGACATATCTCACCTACAATTGATGACATTCATTTATTAAATGGAGCAACCGTATTTTCAAAGCTTGACCTCAATAAGGGCTTTCATCAATTAGAATTGAGTCCTGAATCCAGATACCTGACAACATTTTCCACCCATGTGGGTCTCAGAAGAAACAAAAGATTGACTTTTGGGGTCTGCTCAGCAGTGGAAATTTTTCAAGACACGATAAGGAGCGCCATTCAACCCATTCCAAATGCCTTTAATTATATTGATGACATACTGTTTTTTTGGAAAACTCAAGCTGAACACAATCGTGCTCTATATGCTATCTCCGAATGCCTGCTCTCTGCTGGACTTACTTTAACAAAGAGAAATGTGAATTTGAAAAAAGTTCATTGGAGTTCTATGGTCACATCTTCTCGGCGGAAGGAGTACGACCTGATCCCAAGAAAGTGGAATCCATCAGAGCAGCCTCAATTCCACAGAATGCCAGTGAAGTGCGCTCTTTTCTTGGAATGGCTAGCTACTGTGCTAGATACATTCCAAATTTTTCAACAATCAGCACTCCATTAGGGGAACTTACAAAACAAAGTTGTGTTTTTCAATGGTCCCAGGACTGTCAGGCCTCTTTTGAAACAATTAAAAATGAACTCTGCTCAACAACCACCATGGCATATTTTGATCCAGTTCTTCGAACTGAACTGATTGTGGATGCCAGTCCTGTGGGATTGGGTGCTATTTTAGCGCAATACAAGGATGACAATCAAAGTCCCCACATCATTTCTTATGCAAGCAAAAGCCTAGCAAGCACTGAAGGAAAATATTCACATCCTGAAAAAGAAAGCTTGGCAGTTGTCTGGGGATGTGAACACTTTCACTTATTTCTCTATGGAGCTCCCTTCACCATTGTCCCGGATCATCAAGCTCTCCTTACAATTTTTGGAAATCCCTGAGCTAAAATGCCTGCACAGATTGAAGAATGAGGTCTACGTCTAAAGGACTACAATTACAAAATTGTTCACAAACCTGGAAAATATAGCAATCTGGCTGATTATCTTTCAAGACATCCTGTGAATGATGATATACCTGGGCATTCCTCCATGGATGAATATATACGATTTGATGCAGCTCACGCCGTGCCAAAAGCACTTTCTGTTGATCAGTTTGTGAATACAACAATAAGTGACAAGACACTCTGTGCCTTAATACAAATCATCCAAAATCGAAGGTGGCATGAAATTCAAGAGGAAAAATTTCCTGATTCGGGGATTGATCTGAAGGAAATAAAACTATTTTCAAATGTACGTGAGGAATTGTCAGTCACTGAAGAGCATCTCATCTTTCAAGGTACCAAACTGGTTGTACCTAAGGCCTTGCGCAACTTAGTCATATAGATAGCACACGAAGGTCATCTAGGAATTGTTGGTACAAAAAAGTTACTCAGAGAAAAAGTGTGGTTCCCAAATATGGATCAATTGGTGGAAGAGAAGATTAGACACTGCTCCACTTGTCAATTAATTACTCCATCATCAAATTTAGAGCCACTACAAATGTCTCTGTTACACACTGCTGTCTGGGAGGAAGTGGCAGTCCACATACAGTACAGACCAAAAGTTTGGACACACCTCATTCAAAGAGTTTTCTTTGACCTGAGCTTGACAGCTGCATAGTAATCCATCATGCTGTCATGCTCAGGTCAGGAGAGGTGCAGTCAGTCCTTTCAGTGCAATGTGATTATCGCAGGAGAAATACCCCAGTGTGTCTCTGCCCATAGAGTGTCCATCTCGGTCAGCCGTGACCATGTTGCCTCTTCTCTCAGTAACATTATATTTTGCTGGACTATACACAGCTGAGGTTTTGCTGGTTGATCTTTGACTCACAACAACGATATCACCTCTTTTGATGGCACTTGGCTGTGCCCTTCAGCTTCTCTCTGCATAATGTTTCATGGCTTGCTTGTTAGAGAAATTTGCTGATCACACTGAAGAGTCACTTGGTCGGGGATGGCTGGTCACATCATGGATCCGTATACAAAGAGGTCTGCTGAACATTACATGAGATGGAGCAGCATTAGTGGTGGAATGTGGCGTAATTGTGCAAGAATTTGTATAGTGACTGTTTCAGTGGGGTGTGCTCCAGGCTAGCTGCTTTGATTCGTTTCCCCATAGTGGGCATGAAACGTTCTACAATTCCATTGGCTTGCGGCCAGAAAGGTGTGATTTTCCTGTGGCTGAACCCTAAGTACTCAGAAAACTGTGTAAATATATGTCCATTGAATGGAGGTCCATTGTCTGTTTTAACCACTCTTGTAATGCCATATGGAGAGAATATGTCGTCCAGTTCTGGTATGATACTATTAGCAGACATTGAAGAGATGAACGAAATAACAGGGTATCTAGAATATTCAACAATTTTTACTAGAATGTATTGGCCATTTGGTAATGGTCCATATACAGTACAGACCAAAAGTTTGGACACACCTTCTCATTCAAAGAGTTTTATTTATTTTCATGACTATGAAAATTGTAGATTCACTCTGAAGGCATCAAAACTATGAATTAACACATGTGGAATTATATAATTAACAAAAAAGTGTGAAACAACTGAAAATATGTCTTATATTCTAGGTTCTTCAAAGTAGCTACCTTTTGCTTTGATTACTGCTTTGCACACTCTTGGCATTCTCTTGATGAGCTTCAAGAGGTGTTCACCGGAAATCGTTTTCACTTCACAGGTGTGCCCTGTAAGGTTTAATAAGTGGGATTTCTTGCCTTATAAATGGGGTTGGGACCATCAGTTGTGTTGTGCAGAAGTTTGGTGGATACACAGCTGATAGTCCTACTGAATTGACTGTTAGAATTTGTATTATGGCAAGAAAAAAGCAGCTAAATAAAGAAAAACTAGTGGCCATCATTACTTTAAGAATTGAAGGTCAGTCAGTCCGAAAAATTGGGAAAACTTTGAAAGTGTCCCCAAGTGCAGTGTCAAAAACCATCAAGCGCTACAAAGAAACTGGCTCACATGAGGACCACCCCAGGAAAGGAAGACCAAGAGTCACCTCTGCTGCGGAGGATAAGTTCATCCGAGTCATCAGCCTCAGAAATCACAGGTTAACAGCAGCTCAGATTAGAGACCAGCTCAATGCCACCCAGAGTTCTAGCAGCAGACACATCTCTACAACAACTGTTAATAGGAGACTTTGTGCAGCAGGCCTTCATGGAAAAATAGCTGCTAGGAAACCACTGCTAAGGACAGGCAACAAGCAGAAGAGACTTGTTTGGGCTAAAGAACACAAGGAATGGACATTAGACCAGTGGAAATCTGTGCCTTGGTCTGATGAGTATAAATTTGAGATCTTTGGTTCCAACCACTGTGTCTTTGTGCGACGCAGAAAATGTGAACGGATGGACTCTACATGCCTGGTTCCCACCATGAAGCATGGAGGAGGAGGTATGATGGTGTGGGGGTGCTTTGCTGGTGACACTGTTGGGGATTTATTCAAAATTTGAAGGCATACTGAACCAGCATGGCTACCACAGCATCTTGCAGCGGCATGCTATTCCTTCCGGTTTGCGTTTAGTTAGACCATTATTTATTTTTCAACAGGGCAATGACCCCAAACACACCTCCAGGCTGTGTAAGGGCTATTTCACCAAGAAGGAGAGTGATCGGGTGCTACGCCAGATGACCTGGCCTCCACAGTCACCAAATCTGAACCCAATCGAAATGGTTTGTGGTGAGCTGGACCGCAGAGTGAAGGCAAAAGGGCCAACAAGTGCTAAGCATCTCTGGGAACTCCTTCAAGACTGTTGGAAGACCATTTCCGGTGACTACCTCTTGAAGCTCATCAAGAGAATGTCAAGAGTGTGCAAAGCAGTAATCAAAGCAAAACGTGGCTGCTTTGAAGAACCCAGAATATAAGACATATTTTCAGTTGTTTCACACTTTTTTGTTAATTATATAATTCCACATGTGTTAATTCATAGTTTTGATGCCTTCAGAGTGAATCTACAATTTTCATAGTCATGAAAATAAATAAAACTCTTTGAATGAGAAGGTGTGTCCAAACTTTTGGTCTGTACTGTATATGGACCATTACCAAATGGCCAATACATTCTAGTAAAAATTGTTGAATATTCTAGATACCCTGTTATTTCGTTCATCTCTTCAATGTCTGCTAATAGTATCATACCAGAACTGGACGACATATTCTCTCCATATGGCATTACAAGAGTGGTTAAAACAGACAATGGACCTCCATTCAATGGACATATATTTACACAGTTTTCTGAGTACTTAGGGTTCAGCCACAGGAAAATCACACCTTTCTGGCCGCAAGCCAATGGAATTGTAGAACATTTCATGCCCACTATGGGGAAACGAATCAAAGCAGCTAGCCTGGAGCACACCCCACTGAAACAGTCACTATACAAATTCTTGCACAATTACGCCACATTCCACCACTAATGCTGCTCCATCTCATGTAATGTTCAGCAGACCTCTTCGTATACGGATCCATGATGTGACCAGCCATCCCCGACCAAGTGACTCTTCAGTGTGATCAGCAAATTTCTCTAACAAGCAAGCCATGAAACATTATGCAGACAGAAGCTGAAGGGCACAGCCAAGTGCCATCAAAAGAGGTGATATCGTTGTTGTGAGTCAAAGATCAACCAGCAAAACCTCAGCTGTGTATAGTCCAGCAAAATATAATGTTACTGAGAGAAGAGGCAACATGGTCACGGCTGACCGAGATGGACACTCTATGGGCAGAGACACACTGGGGTATTTCTCCTGCGATAATCACATTGCACTGAAAGGACTGACTGCACCTCTCCTGACCTGAGCATGACAGCATGATGGATTACTATGCAGCTGTCAAGCTCAGGTCAGGAGAGCAGACAGCCAGTGCAAGTTTTACAATGCGATTCTCGGACGAAAAATACGGCAGTGTGTCTCTGCCCTATAACACGAAATTCCTCACATATTAAAATCATACCACCGAACAATGGTAATGAACTCCCACCGGTGGAAGATTTGGTACCCGACGGTGGAGAAGGCCAACAGGGGGTAGTTGATCCATCAGCAATGGACACCCCTAATGAACGTAGACATTACCCTACACGGGAAAGAAGGGCTCCATCAAGACTTATTGAAGAGATGTAGTTAAAATGCCTGATTTGGAAATGAACAAATAAGACAATATAGACATATGCCTTTTCTTGGATGTTTTCTTGTTTTCTTTTTTTTCTCTCTTTTCTTTTCTCTTTGTTGCCTTGTCAATATTTTTTTTGAGGTTGTTAGTATATATATATATATATATATATATATATATATATATATATATACAGTATATATATATATATATAAAAAAAAGGGATGATGTAATGTATAATGATTTGACCTGTCTCTTTAAGAAAGGAAATCTTGTGACCAGAAGGTTAGAGTCAGGAAGTGGGTTGGGAGAGTTTCAGTTTCAGTTTAGCCTGAGGAGAGAAATGTTATGCTGTGTGCTGGAGGAAGAAGGAGAAGAATAAATTACAGTTAAAGCATTCTCTCTTGAATTCTTTATACCATGTGGACATTACAATCCCCCCATTGCATGTAACATATGCTCTGTAGGCAGATTCTCATGCAGATCAGGCCCGTAGCTAGGAACAGCTCATTTACATATGGGAAAAATGTGGATATCTCTGGAATAAGACATCAGATCTCCAATATCAAGGTATTTTATTCATCTTCATATGATCAACATGCCCATATAGTCGGCTCAGGAGGATTGATCCAACAGTACAGGTCGGAGCAGAGCTGGCTTCCCCCCATTCATGGGCAGAGGCTGGCATGACAATGGGTTGGAGTAGGTGGGGGCATTAATTAGTGCGATGGCTCTTGGTGGGGTCATTTATTAGGCCAGGTTAGGGGTGAAGCCCCCTTAGTTCCCGCTCTCTGGGGTCAAGTCTGGTCATCCTACCCACACGGCTCACCATTACTGACGTGGAGCGGGTCCTGGAGAGCCTCAGGGCTGCAGCGCTGTCGCAGCCCCATGGCTGGCTGGAGAGGCAGGTAGCCGGCATCATCAGAGGGGGAGCAGTGTTGGCTGAGGAGGTTTCCCCATGCAAGCGACGTCGATGTCAGGTGAGGCCTCCGGAGTGTCTATCGCCGGATGCAGCTCCTCGTGCTCAACGAAGATACAGGAGCCCCTCCGGGGACCCTCTAGGCCGGGCGCCGGTCAGGAAAGGTGCCAGCAGGCCCCAGTCTTGGAGGAATCCTACTGCCAGGCAGTGTCCGGCGGCAGAGAGCAGGCCTTCATCTTGGAGTGTGTTGGGGCGGAGAGTTGGGTGGCCCGCCTCTTCAGCACAGACTGACAGCGCGATTGGACCAGGTTCTCCGGTGGTGGGTGGTATGCACCTGTTGCAGGGATTACTGGCCCTTTCACTCCCCTCGGCGGGGTGCTCCCCTCCTCCTGCTGGAGGTTTTATGGCGGCCTCTTCCCCTTTGCTGCGGAGCGGATCGGACAGTGGGTTGTGTGCTGCAGGGCCCTCAGCGCAGGCACAGCTTGCTGGTTCGGGACATCTGTTGGGATCCCACCATTCCAGTGTGGCTTGGGTTCCCAGGGTATCGTCAACCACGGGGGCACGGCGCTTTGAGCATCAGGCACCGGAAGGCAAAGCGAGTTGGGTCAGCGCGGAGGATAGACGTCATAATTGTGGATTTCCGGCTGGAGGGGTCAAAGCTCACTCACAGCCTGGTGAGTATTACTCAATGTCTTTTCTGTGTCCATAGTTTTTGATGTCTCCTGGGTTAGGTGGGAGTCAGGTAGTGGAAGCAGGGGGGGTGTTAGTGACAGGGTTGGGGTTCAATCAGATTCGGCTATTGTGGGAGTAAGGGCTCGTACTTGCGAGAGACTCGCACGATTCTCTTACGAGCCTCTTACAAGAAAACCTGCAACTGCTGCCGGCACTGGGACCGGAGCATGCGGCTGAATAGGAATACATGTAGCCACACGCTCTGGTCCAAGTGCCGGCAGCAGTGCCGGGTTTTCATGTGAGAGACTTGCACGAGAATCGTGAGAGTCTCTTGCAAGTGAGTATGAGCCCTAAGGGACATTCTTGAAAATGTGCAGGATTTGCTCACCCGGTTGAAAGGGGGAGCTGCAGCACCTGGGCATTTAGCGTTGTGGGTTGGTCTGCAGGTTAGTGGATACGTTTTGCAGAGTAGGGCATTAGAGGTGCCGGGTAGGCTTTCCGATCCAGTGTCAGTGTTGGTGCAGAGAGAAAAAGAAAAGGAGTGCAGGATTCGTTTGGATGATAGGGCGCATGGGGAGGTTTCTGTTTGTTTTGAGAGTCCGTTGGGGGCTAATCTTAAAAAGGAAGTTATGGAAAAGATCTGGAAGGACGAATATGTCGAGATTTTTTTCTAGATTATTTAATCTTGGAAAAAGCAAGAAAGATGACACTAAGGCCGGGTTCAGACTTGCGATAAACTCGCACGAGTCTAACATGTCAATACCCGGCACTGCCACCGGCACTCGGATCGGAATGTTCAGCTGCATAGAAAGACATGCAGCTGAACGTCCGATCCGAGTGTCGGCGGCAGTGCCGGGTATTGATGTGTGAGACTCGTGTGAGTTTCTTGCAAATCTGACCCTGGCCTAAGACGGAGGAGTGGGAGAAGCGCCAGTGGTGTCTGATTCCAAAAACGTTTATCAATTGGCTACAGGCTTTCACCAATTTGGCAAGTGTAATAGGAGAAAAGGCTCCAGAAAATTGCTCTCACCTATTTTGTTACTGGTGAAGCTCATAGGACTTATGGGGTACAAGCAATCAGGCCTGGGATTCTTTGGGATCAAAAGGATATAGGCTTTTGGTTGTGAGTTATGGCTCCGATTATGTTCGGCCATTCCTTTCACGGGGGGGCTGGGAGTGCTGGCCAATTCAATAGTCAGTCCAGCACACAAGGGTCAGCGGGACAATTAGCTAAGTCGGGTGTGCAACAACTGGGCTTATGCTGGCAGTTTTATGAAAGCCAGTGTATGTTTGGAGCCAACTGTAAACTCAAGCATCTCTGCTTGCATTGCAGTTGCTCCTCTCATGAGGCCTCTAGATGTTTTAAGAGAAACAAACCAAAAGCAGGGGGCAGCGATACTATAAGGGGAAGATGCCAGTAAAGCGGGTAGAGATGGTCCCTTATCTAAATATGTATCTGGACAGAGGCAAGTTTTATTTGTTGTCAGGTTTCAAGGACAGTTTTGTAATTCCCGCTCCTTCTTTTGTCATTCCCCGGGTTCTTAAAAATCTTTGGTCGCCGGAGAATTATGGGAACGTGGTTTCAGAAAAGTTGGGTAAGGAGGTCGCCTTGGGCCATATGGCGGGTCCATTTAGTGATCCTCTTGAGGATTTGGTAGTTTCTCCTCTAGGGGTTGTGCCCAAGAAGGAGCCGAATAACTTTCGTCATCATTTGTCGTATCCTCGGGGCATGTCTGTGAATGACGGGATTGATCCAGAGCTTTGCTCTGTGGTCTATACATCATTTGACGAAGCAGCACAATGGGTTAGGAGGTGTGAAAAAGGGGCTCTGATGGCGAAGACAGATATTGAATCTGCATTTCGGTTGTTGCCGGTTCATCCGGATAGTGTTAAATTGTTGGGTTGTTATTGGAAAGGGGAGTTTTTCATTGACAGATGTTTGCCTATGGGCTGTTCTTTCTCGTGTGTTTTCTTTGAGGCGTTTAGTTCTTTTTTGGAATGGGTTGTACGTGATGTTTCAGGTTTTGATTCTCTCATCCATTATTTGGATGATTTTTTGTACATTAGCCCAGGCGATTAGGCTTGCTGTGAAACCTTTCTGAAGGCAACTGAGTGGGTGGCTGAGCATTTTAGAGTGCCATTAGCCCCAGGTAAAATGGAAGGTCCATGTACATGCTTGCATTTCTTGGTTATTGTCATTCACACCATCAAGTGGGAATTCCGATTACCAGAGGAGAAGGTAGTTGCGTTGAGGGAGGAGGTGGCTAGGGAGCGTCGTGTAAAGAAACCGTCTCTGCGTGATCTTCAGTCGCTGTTAGATAAGCTTAGTTTTGCGTGTGAGATTATCCCGATGGGGAGAGTTTTTTCACGGAGCTTAGCCAGCACTACCGCGGGAGTTCGAGCTCCTCACCATTTTGTCCGGCTGTCAGCAGAGCACAGAGTGGATTTGGTGGTTTGGGGTAATTTTTTTGAGCAATATAACGGCCGTTCATTGCTCATGGAGGAGGTGGTGGATAATTGTACTTTGGATTTGTTTAAGTGCAGCAGGAGGAATTGGTTTTGGAGCATACTTTAGGGGTCAGTGGTGTGCAGCAAAATGGCCGGAGGATTGGGTTACATCAGGTTTGATTAGAAATATTGCACTATTGGAAATCTTTCCCATTTTGGTGGCTGTGCATTTGTGGAAACAGGAGTTTCAGGACAGATGGGTACGTTTTAATTTGGACAACATGGGGGTGGTGTGCAGAATTAATAGTCTCACTGCATCGTCACCCTCAGTTATTCAAGTGCTTGATTCTGACGTGCTTGTCGATAAATTCACATGTGACGGCGTCTCACGTGCTGGGGGTTCGGAATGCCATTGCTGATTCTCTTCACAGTGGGACCGTTTTCGGTTGTTGGCCCCAGAGGCGGAGGTCGAGGGGTTGGAGTGCCCGATGAAACTTTGGAGTGTGGTCTCCAGGCCGCGGAGTCCCTAATAGGTCTTCATTGGCTCCCAAGACCTGGGTGGCTTACCAGTCGGTATGGTATGCATGGGAGGGTTTTTTGTCAGCGCGCGTGGGTTAACTGGCGGTTGACGATCAGGTTGGAGTACTATATTGCTTTTGTGGTTAAGTCATGGGGCAGCGGAAGGCTGGTCGTCGGCAAAGGTAACGTAGATTATGGAAGCTCTGGTTTTTGGTTTTAAGTTACAGGGCCAGCAGGATTTGACTAAATCATTTTTAGTAAAGCAGGCAGTAAGGGGTTTCGGAGGAGTAATAGTGATGGGGACGGTAGGCGTCCTGTTTCTCTAGGTTTATTAGAGAGACTGGGGAGGGTGTTGGGAACATTATGCAGCTGGGAATTTAAGGTTTGCCTTTTTAGGTTGGCGTTTTCCCTTGCCTTTTCTGGGGCTTTGAGAGTTGGGGAAGTGGTATCACCAAGCAAAAATAATATAGGAGGTCTCCTTGCTAAGGATGTAGTGGTTACATCTCATGGCTTAGAGTTTTGGATTCAGAGATTGAAGACTGATCAGAAGGGCAAGGGTAAGAGCGTAGTTTTCGGACCAGTAAATGACTATTTTATGTGTCCAGTGCAGTGTTTTCAGCTATTTAGTGCTTTTCAGCCCAGTTAGGAGGGTCCCATGTTGTGTCACGTAGATGGGTCTTTCTTGTCTATGTACCAGTTTACGGCAATATTTAGAAAGGGCTTGCAGTTGCTGAGTTTGGATGAATCGCGCTTTGCACCTCATTCTTTTCGTATTGGGGCAGTGATAGAGAGCAACGTGTGGGCTTGGCGCTGAAGCTGTACGGCAGATTGGGAGGTGGCGTTCTAGGCGTTATCAGAGTTACATTAGGCCTCAGGGGTTAGTTGCGGCATTTTATAGCTGAAGGTTTTCATTTAAAATGTTGTTTTGTTGTGTAGGCAGGTGATTCAAAACCTTGTCTTTCGTTTCAGGTTCCAATCCGTTAGTGTGGATTTTCAGCCATTTGTATGTTCCTTGGGGAGCGTTGCGAGCTGATAGTAGACATCTCGCTTTTCCCAGGAGTACGGCGGTGATCAGGTGGCTTGGTTTTACAGGGTTTGGTTGGAACAGGGTTTTACAAGAGGTACATAGCAGTGCTAGGTTGGACAGGGCTCCTGATATTCTGCTTTTACACATGGGCGATAATGATCTTGGGTTTCGGCCATTTTTACGGAATTGGTAAAAGGCATAAAGCACGATTTGCTAAGGCTTTTGATGTCGTATTCGGGGATCATCACGGTGTAGCCGGAGATCGTGCCACGTAAACATTGGTGAAATGCGAGGTCGGTGGAGAAGATTAATAAAGCCAGAATGAAGGTTAACAGGGCAATGTCCAGTTTTGTTTGTAGGAACTGGGGTGTTTCGGTGTGGCATTTTGAATTGGAAAAAGGGGAGGATGATTTTTTGTTGGCAGATGGGGTTCATTTGAACGCAGTGGGTAGTGATCTTTTGGCACTTGGTTTACAAGATGGCATTGAAAGGGCCATAGCATTTCGGTGTAGGGGGTTTTGGGCCTTTGAGGTGTTTCAAAGACCCTCGTTGTGGCGGTTGGGTGGGTCCTTTAAGTTTATTAAAAATAAATTGGACAGGGGGATCCACTGGGATATGGATTCCTCCTTTTGGGAATTAATATGGTTCAGGATCTGTGGAAATGTGGAGGGGAGTTTCGGCAAGGGTTTGTCGGATCCACAGGAAGTTCAAGTGAACATAGTAACATAGTATTTAAGGTTGAACGGAGACTTTAAGTCCATCTAGTTCAACCCATAGCCTAACATGTTGATCCAAAGTATTGGAACCCTTGTGGTTACGGTGCTCCCGAGCCAGTGGGATAATGGCTGGGAGTGATTGTTGGTATATTTTATGTTCACTTCATGTTTGGTAATCAGTCACCAGAATTTGGGGATCTGGGATTTTAACTCCTCCCAGCGTGTTAATGTTATTTATGCTGTGATGTTTTATTGTATGTTTGTTTTAATTAACGTTGCTGTGGCCATAACTATCCAAAGAATTCTAGTGTCACTGTTTATTTTAAGGGTTAGTAATTAAGGGGTGGTATAGTCAAGGAGTGCCAATTTTTAGGGGTTACCCCCATAAGGAAACTTCAACAATACCAGTGTCATGACAGATTCCCTTTAAGACAGCCATCTCTAGCAATTGTTTTCTTATATCTAAATATACCGTATATACTCGCGTACAAGCCAAGATTTTCAGCCCATTTTTTGGGGGCTGAAAGTCCCCCTTGGCTTTTACGCAAGTCGTATATGGGGGGTTGGCGGGGGAGGGGGAGCAAGGGTGTCAGATCATACTGACCCCACTGGTGCGGTCTCTGCAGCCCCCCCGCTTCTCCCATGGTCTCAGGCACCCTCCTTTAGCGGTCACGTGGTACCTGTCATTAAAGTCATGAATATGCGCATATTCATTACTTTAATGAGCGGTACCACGTGACCTCTGAAGGAAGGAATAGCTGCCGGAGACCGCGCCAGGAGGGGCTGCAGAGACCGCGCCAGTAGGGGGTCAGTTTTTTCCATATTCACCTGTCCCCGGTCCACCGCTGCGGCTGCTCTGCCCTCCGTGTCCTCTGGCTGTGATGTTCAAGTCAGAGGGCGCGTTGACTTAGTCAGTGCGCGCCACGCCCTCTACCTGAACAGTCACTGACAGAGGGACCCGGAAGACAGAACGGCGCGCAGCGATGGACCAGGGACAGGTGAATATCGCCAGTGCCATGGTCCTGAGCCATCGGTGACACCGGCACCTGTCCCCCATAGCGCACTGGTGTCCTGCCTGCTCAGGACACCGGCACCTGGCCCCCAGTGACGAGAGGTGAGTATATAATTTTTTTTTTGTTTGCAGCAGAAGCATATGGTGGCATAATCTATGGAGCATCTTATGGGGCATATTCTATGGAGCATCTTATGGGGCAGCATATGGGGGCATAATGTATGGAGCATCTTATGGGGCATAATGTATGGGGCATCTTATGGGGGCATAATGTATGGGGCATCTTATGGGGGCATAATGTATGGAGCATCTTATGGGGTCATAATGTATGGAGCATCTTATGGGGGCATAATGTATGGAGCATTTTATGGGGGCATAATATATGGAGCATTTTATGGGGACATAATGTATGGAGCATCTAATGGGGCATAATCTATGGAGCATCTTATGCGGCATAATGTATGGAGCATATTATGGGGGCGTAATGTATGGAGCATTTTATTGGGCATAATCTATGGAGCATCTTATGGGGCATAATGTATGGAGCATCTTAAGGGAGCATAATGTATGGAGCATCTTATGGGGTCATAATGTATGGAGCATCTTATGGGGGAATAATGTATGGAGCATTTTATGGGCTAGCATATAGGGCATAATCTATGGAGCATCTTATGGGGCCATAATCTTTATGGTGCAGCATATGGGGCATATTGTTCTATGGAGCATCTTATGGGGCCATTATTAACCTTTGTGCAGCATAATTTGGGGCATTTTTTGTATGGAGCATCTTATGGGGCCATCATGAACTGTATGGAGCATTATATGGGGCTCCTGATTCAATATGGATATTCAAAAACCTTTAACCTACTGATGTCTGAATTAATTTTACTTTTATTGGCATCTATTTTTATTTTTGAAATTTACCAGTAGCTGCTGCATTTTCCACCATTGGCTTATACGCGAGTCAATAAGTTTTTCCAGTTTTTTTTTTGGCAAAATTAGGGGGGGTCGACTTATACTCGGGTCGGCTTATACACGAGTATATACAGTATGTAGTTTAGATATGGTAATCAAGCAAAACCCAGCAGCATAGTAATCCAAGAAGGGGGAAAACGTACTTATTGTGGAGAAGATGTTTTCCCCTAGACACAAATGAACAAGTTTGTAATTCCCAGCTTACTTTCTCCCGTGTGACATCTAATGATTACCTTTATATTTCCACACGGACCACTTATTACAATATTACAAATGAGGCATTGCATGCCAGGAATAATGCAATATATGTGGTATACTTTCACAGCTGTCACTTTACTTTTACCACATCTTTCATTTTCATAGCCGTGTATTATTTTTGTGGTTATGATACTTATCAGCCGCAACTAGTGAATGTTATTTTTAAAAGCATCACCATTAGCTAATTCCTGTACCATCAATTGTCACAACTGTGACTCAGAGGCCCTCTTAGCACCGCTCTGCTCACCATGCAGTTTTCTGCTTATGTCTGGCTGTCCCACTCTGCTGCATGCAGCACTGATGCATTTGCCTGATGTTTCCATTTGGCCTTAGGGGGGTCATGGCAGGTCTTTGCAAGAATTTAACCATTAATGACCAAGAAACCCAGACTCGTAATGATATGTGGACAAAGCGCAATGCACTCAGCCACAGAAAAAACACTCAAAAATAGGCACTGTTATTTAAAAAAGGAGAAACATAAGAGTGTTTAAAAATAGACAAAAAAAAAATCACTTTATTAGCACCTAAAACAATACACACTATGTCACACAGAAAAAGTGCAAAATAAGGACACACAGTAGTGGTTTTCTGCGGATATACAATTAGAAGTAATTGACATACAATCTCAGATTATATCTTAAGGTAGAATATACCATGTGAATTTAACATAATTTTTATGACATGTTGCCTCTACTACGGAATAATAATATATCAGTATCCCTTGTCAAAAAAATCATTGCCCTTTCAAAGGCACAGTCACAATATATGGCGTGTCAAGCTGTCATACAGGATTAACAAATGTGCCATTGAAACATGCACACACTAATAGTGACATGGGTCACCTTACCAAAAAGCAGAGACACCACCGCAGCAACAGTAAATAACCCCAGGTGTTTACTGTTGCTGCTGTGGTGTCTCTGCGATGGAGGCTCTTGTGAAAAGCAGTAGCTTAGTCACGCTCCTCCAGGGAACACTCTGCCCTTGACGTAGTGAGTCCTCACCCACCAGTGTTACACAGTCACTGTGTACCAGTGTTACACCAATCTGCAGGGCCTCTCCAATATATTGGTTGTAAATGAATGAACAATTGAATGATTCATGCTGAAATGTTGAAAGGTGCTGTTTTTTTATTATAGAAGAAAAAGTGTAGTCAGCTTATCGGTCTGTAGTAAAATCCCCCTGCCTGCCAGTCATGAGTAAGACTGTCTAGTTGAAACTCGTCAATCGTTCTTACTGGTGTGCTCGGTGTTTGCTATGCACATATTTTTTTAAAGCACATATATATTTTCAAGTTGTCCAGTATAATTTTGTAAAGCTGCAGCCGCCTTTGTCCTGATCTGGATCACAGTGCTTTTTCCCTGTTTTTTTTTATGACCCATTTTGCAAAGCACAAAAATTACACACACTGATCTCTTCTGTCTGGTTGAAGAACAGAATCCAGACAGATAATTTTTCTGTAAAATAGAAGACGAGGTCAATAGGATGGAATAGAACAGCCAACACTTTCTAAAATAATTTAAGCATAGAAAATCCATTGATGAATAAATCATACATAATGTGTCAATGTGCTATCAGTGAAATAGCCAACAAACACTGACGTGTGACTAAGGCCGGAGTCACACTAGCGATAAAATCGGACGAATGCAGTGCGATAAAAAATCGCATTGCATTCGTCCCAATGTTATTCTATGGTGCTGCTTCCATCATGCGTTTTTTTATCGGATCCGTTCCTCGCTGCGATTGTCACCGATTTTCGGATTGGATTCGACAATGCAAGTCTGTGGATGCGATTAAAAATCGCATTGAAAACGCACCACACGTGTGAATTGTGATTAAATCGCAAGACTTCTCCAGGTCAACAGGAAAGAGCATCAGGCATTGACATTGGATGTCAATTTGATGCTTAGATGCGAATAAAATCGGTTCATCGCCGGAAAATGGGATGACAGACGGATCCCTGGACAAGAATTCTTTGTGCGATTTCGTACCGTTAAAATGGGACCGATGTTTTATTCGTTGTGTGTGACTCCAGCCTAAGACCCACGGCCTTCTCCAAATGCACACATATTTAAAATTGGAAATGCATATAAAAAAGGTATATGTTTTAAAGGTTTTCTATGCTGTTTTTCACATACCGTATATCTTTGTTGGCAATAAAGTGTAATGATAGAAAAATGTCATGCTGAAAAGCGCCCATACACATTAGTCTGAACATGGATGAAACTAATGATTTTGACAGGGTCAGTTGATCATCTAATATCTGTGAGACTTCTTGATTCTCTGTTGTCAGAAGATGCTGAGGGGACAACGTTTGGGCACTTTGATGTCAAATGTTCTATCTTTTTGTTCTGCCATAAAATAAGGCTTTGCCATGGTCTTGATTGCCGTCTATTCAGTGCTTCTATGGCACTGTTATCAGCAGAACTAAACAGACATCAATCTTATACAAGGGGGATGATGCTAGGTGGGCATTAATCTGGAAAACTGATGCACTGACCAGTAATCAGCCTGACCTCAATGCAATTGTTTTATTTACATAATGATTAAAGTTAGTGTCAAGGTTCTACTCCTCAGTGTGTCTAGGATGCAGTTACTGATAGCTCAGCTGTCCTATCTGGTATAGGGGTTTACTGAAGCTATTGGTACTTTCATTGACAGCTTGGCCATCCAGTCTGGTACAGGGGTGTGCTGAGCTGTCAATGTGTTGATTGACAGCTCAGCTATCCAATCTGAGACTGTGAGGTGGCCACCGTCTCCATGTGTTCATTATTCCAGTTACCATATGTACTCGAGTATAAGCCGAGATTTTCAGCCCATTTTTGGGGGGCTGAAAGTCCCCTCTCGGCTTATACTCGAGTCATATACCGGGGGTCGGCGGAGAAAGGGGGAGCGCGGGTGTCAGAGATCATACTCACCCCCTCCTGGCACGGTCTCTGCAGCTCCCCTGCTTCTTCAATGGTCTCGGTGCCCCAGCTCTACCTGCATTCAGTGGTTACATGATATCGCTCACTAAAGTCATGAATATGTGCATATTCATGACTTTAATGAGCAGTACCACATGACCGCTTAAACCTGGAAGAGCTGCTGCTTTGAGACCATGGAAGAAGCAGGGGCTGCGGAGACCGTGCGCCAGGTGGGGGTGAGTATGACGGGGAGGACGGAGAGCAGTGCAATATTCACCTGTCCCCATTTCACCGCCGTGCGCCGCTCTGTCTTCCGTGTCCTCTGTAACGTTTAGGTCAGAGGGCGCGATGACGTAGTCAGTGCGCGCCCTCTGCTGAATGTCACTGCAGAGACCCGGGAGACAGCGTGGCGCGTGGCGGTGGCCCACATAGCATGCCTGTGTTCCCGCCTGCTCAGGACACCAGCACCTGGCCCCAGCGATGACGGTATGTCTTTTTTTTTTTTTTAATAGCAGCAGCAATATATGGGCTGTATTTATCTATGGAGCATCTTCTTGGGCCACCATTAACCCTTGTGCAGCAATATATGCGGGGTATTTATGTATGGAGCATCTTCTTGGGCCACTATTAACCCTTGTGCAGCAATATATGGGGGTATTTATCTATGGAACATGTTCTTGAGCCACCATTAACCCTTGTGCAGCATTTTATGGGGTATTTATCTATGGAGCATCTTCTTGGGCCACCATTAACCCTTGTGCAGCACCACCCTCGGCTTATACTCGAGTCAATACGTTTTCCCATTTTTTTTTTTGTGGCAAAATTGGGGGTCTCGGCTTATACTTGGGTTGGCTCATGCTCGAGTATATACTGTAATTGCTATGCATGGAGGGAGGACTTGGAGCTGCCATGAGATGAATCCAAATTAGACTAGCCAATTCACATGTGGAGGGTGCACGTCCAGGCAAGTTAGCATAGCGGAATCAGAAAAAAAGATTGACGGCACTCCAGGAATAAAGAAAAAAAAATATTTTATTGTGGCAAATCAAGCCATATTAAAAACAAGTTGCCTGACGCGTTTCGAGTGCCTGGTGTGCACTCTTAGTCATAGAATACATAAAACTGGTACAGCCACAATTATATACACATAAATTAACCAATGAAAAACACATGTGCAATAGACAAAGTGAGAAAGCACCAAAGGCACATTCAGCCTGTGAGGTTTTTGTGCTTTCCTGTGCCTTGAGTTCTGCATGCTTGCTCTGTTGTCTGACCTTGGGCTTCGTTTTGAACATCCACCTGTTTAACCCTTTCAGCTCTGATCCGTTATCCTCCTGGTACTCTGACCTTGGATTGTTACCCGACTATGCTTTTGTCTCTTCCTTCTGTTTATGACTTATCCTCCTGGCTTCTGACCTTGGACTCCTTGACCACTCTGGCTCACAGCTTGGCCGTGAGAAGTCACTAGCGTTACAGTTGGTATTTACACCAATGGAATATTCAATTGCAAACAGTAACATCAGTTTGAACTTGTTGTTTTGACCAGGGGCTGGCTGGCACTTTTCAGCCTGGGGGGGCAATCACAAGGCAGTGGCCCTCCAGTTGCGGTGCTTTTGCCCTGCTTATCTCTGGCCGCTGCATTAAAGCAGCAGAGATAACAGGCTTTAATAACAGGCTGGTACATAGATATGGGAACAGAACGGAGCTTGCTGCATATATATGGGAGCTGAACCAAGCTTTCTCCAGAGACATGTGAGCAGAACCAAGTTTGCTGCCTACATAGATACTGTAACAGAAGCAAGCTGACTACATAGACACAAGACCGGAACCAAGATTGCTACGTAGATAAGGAAACTGACTGGAGCTTACTACAGAGATATGGGAGCAGAACCGAGCTACGACAGAGATATGGGAGCAGAACAGAGCTTACAACAGAGATAAGGGAGCAGAACTGAGCTTACTACAGCGATAAGGCAGCAGAACTGAGCTTACTACAGAGATAAGGGAGCAGAACCAAGCATACTACACTACAGAGATATGGGTGCAGAACCAAGCTTACTACAGAGATATGGGAGCAGAACCGAGCTTACTACAGAGATATGGGAGCAGAACCGAGCTTACTACAGATATGGGAGCAGAACCAAGCTTACTACAGAGATATGGGAGCAGAAGTGAGCTTACTACAGAGATGTTGGAGCAGAACAGAGCTTACTGCAGAGATAAGGGAGCAGAACCAAGCTTACCACAGAGATATGGGAGCAGAACAGAGCTTACTACAGAGATAAGGGAGCAGAACTGAGCTTACTACAGAGATAAGGGAGCAGAACCGAGCTTACTACAGAGATATGGGAGCAAAACCGAGCTTACTACAGAGATATGGGAGCAGAACCGAGCTTACTACAGAGATATTGGAGCAGAACAGACCTTACAGCAGAGATAAGGGAGCAGAACCGAGCTTACCACAGAGATATGGGAGCAGAACAGAGCTACGACAGAGATATGGGAGCAGAACAGAGCTTACAACAGAGATAAGGGAGCAGAACTGAGCTTACTACAGTGATAAGGCAGTAGAACAGAGCTTACTACAGAGTTAAGAGAGCAGAACCGAGCTTACGACAGAGATATGGGCGAAGAATAGAGGTTACTACAGAGATAAGGGAGCACAACCGAGTTTACTACAGAGATAAGGGAGCAGAACTGAGCTTACTACAGAAATATGGGAGCAGAACCGAGCTTACTACAGAGATATGGGAGCAGAACCGAGCTTACTACAGAGATATGGGAGCAGAACTGAGCTTACTACATAGATAAGGAAGCAGAACCGAGCTTACCACAGAGATATGGGAGCAGAACAGAGCTTACTACAGAGATATGGGAGCAGAACCGAGCTTACTACAGAGATATTGGAGCAGGACAGAGCTTACTACAGAGATATGGGAGCAGAACCGAGCTTACTACAGAGATATGGGAGCAGAACCGAGCTTACTACAGAGATGTTGGAGCAGAACAGAGCTTACTGCAGAGATAAGGGAGCAGAACCGAGCTTACCACAGAGATATGGGAGCAGAACAGAGCTTACTACAGAGTTAAGGGAGCAGAACCGAGCTTACGACAGAAATATGGGCAAAGAATAGAGGTTATTACAGAGATAAGGGAGCAGAACCGAGTTTACTACAGAGATAAGGGAGCAGAACTGAGCTTACTACAGAAATATGGGAGCAGAACGGAGCTTACTACAGAGATATGGGAGCAGAACCGAGCTTACTACAGAGATATGGGAGCAGAACTGGGCTTACTACATAGATAAGGAAGCAGAACCGAGCTTACCACAGAGATATGGGAGCAGAACAGAGCTTACTACAGAGATAATGGAGAAGATTGAGCTTACTACAAAGATAAGGGAGCAGAACCGAGCTTACTACAGAGATATGGGAGCAGAACCGAGCTTACTACAGAGATATGGGAGCAGAACTGAGCTTACTACAGAGATGTTGGAGCAGAACAGAGCTTACTGCAGAGATAAGGGAGCAGAACCAAGCTTACCACAGAGATATGGGAGCAGAACAGAGCTTACTACAGAGATAAGGGAGCAGAACTGAGCTTACTACAGAGATAAGGGAGCAGAACCGAGCTTACTACAGAGATATGGGAGCAGAACCGAGCTTACTACAGAGATATGGGAGCAGAACCGAGCTTACTGCAGAGATATTGGAGCAGGACAGAGCTTACTACAGAGATATGGGAGCAGAACCGAGCTTACTACAGAGATATGGGAGCAGAACCGAGCTTACTACAGAGATGTTGGAGAAGAACAGAGCTTACTGCAGAGATAAGGGAGCAGAACCGAGCTTACCACAGAGATATGAGAGCAGAACAGAGCTTACTACAGAGTTAAGGGAGCAGAACCGAGCTTACGACAGAGATATGGGCGAATAGAGGTTACTACAGAGATAAGGGAGCAGAACCGAGTTTACTACAGAGATAAGGGAGCAGAAGTGAGCGTACTACAGAAATATGGGAGCAGAACCGAGCTTACTACAGAGATATGGGAGCAGAACCGAGCTTACTACAGAGATATGGGAGCAGAACTGAGCTTACTACATAGATAAGGAAGCAGAACCGAGCTTACCACAGAGATATGGGAGCAGAACAGAGCTTACTACAGAGATAATGGAGAAGACTGAGCTTACTACAAAGATAAGGGAGCAGAACCGAGCTTACTACAGAGATATGGGAGCAGAACCGAGCTTACTACAGAGATATGGGAGTAGAACAGAGCTTACTACAGAGATAAGGGAGCAGAACTGAGCTTACTACAGAGATAAGGGAGCAGAACTGAGCTTACTACAGAGCTAAGGGAGCAGAACCAAGCTTACTACAGAGATATGGGTGCAGAACCAAGCTTACTACAGAGATATGGGAGCCGAACCGAGCTTGCTACAGAGATAAGGGAGCAGAACTGAGCTTACTACAGAGATAAGGGAGCAGAACTGAGCTTACTACAGAGCTAAGGGAGCAGAACCAAGCTTACTACAGAGATATGGGTGCAGAACCAAGCTTACTACAGAGATATGGGAGCAGAACCGAGCTTACTACAGAGATATGGGAGCAGAACCGAGCTTACTACAGATATGGGAGCAGAACCAAGCTTACTACAGAGATATGGGAGCAGAACCGAGCTTACTACAGAGATATGGGAGCAGAACCGAGCTTACTACAGAGATGTTGGAGCAGAACAGAGCTTACTGCAGAGATAAGGGAGCAGAACCGAGCTTACAACAGAGATATGGGAGCAGAACAGAGCTTACTACAGAGAAAAGGGAGCAGAACTGAGCTTACTACAGAGATAAGGGAGCAGAATTGAGCTTAATACAGAGATATGGGAGCAGAACCGAGCTTACTACAGAGATATGGGAGCAGAACCGAGCTTACTACAGAGATATTGGAGCAGGACAGAGCTTACTACAGAGATAAGGGAGCAGAACCGAGCTTACTACAGAGATATGGGAGCAGAACCGAGCTTACTACAGAGATGGGAGCCCAACCGAGCTTACTACAGATATGGGAGCAGAACCGAGCTTACTACAGATATGGGAGCAGAACCAAGCTTACTACAGAGATATGGGAGCAGAACCGAGCTTACTACAGATATGGGAGCAGAACCAAGCTTACTACAGAGATATGGGAGCAGAACCGAGCTTACTACAGAGATATGGGAGCAGAACCGAGCTTACTACAGAGATGTTGGAGCAGAACAGAGCTTACTGCAGAGATAAGGGAGCGGAACCGAGCTTACCACAGAGATATGGGAGCATAACAGAGCTTACTACAGGGTTAAGGGAGCAGAACCGAGCTTACGACAGAGATATGGGCGAAGAATAGAGGTTACTACAGAGATAAGGGAGCAGAACCGAGTTTACTACAGAGATAAGGGAGCAGAACCGAGTTTACTACAGAGATAAGGGAGCAGAACCGAACTTACTACAGAGATATGGGAGCAGAACCGAGCTTACTACAGAGATATGGGAGCAGAACCGAGCTTACTACAGAGATATGGGAGCAGAACCGAGCTTACTACAGAGATATGGGAGCAGAACTGAGCTTACTACAGAGATAAGGAAGCAGAACCGAGCTTACCACAGAGATATGGGAGCAGAACAGAGCTTACTACAGAGATAAGGGAGAAGAACTGAGCTTACTACAAAGATAAGGGAGCAGAACCGAGCTTACTACAAAGATATGGGAGCAGAACCGAGCTAACTACAGAGATATGGGAGCAGAACAGAGCTTACTACAGAGATATTGGAGCAGGACAGAGCTTACTACAGAGATAAGGGAGCAGAACCGAGTTTACTACAGAGATATGGGAGCAGAACCGAGCTTACTAGAGATAAGGGAGCAGAACAGAGCTTATGGCAGAGATATGGGAGCAGAAAAGAGCTTACTACAGAGTTATGGGAGCATAACCTAGATTACTACAGACATATTGGAGCAGAACAGAGCTTACTACAGAGATAAGGGAGCAGAACCGAACTTACGACAGAGATATGGGAGCAGAACGGAGCTTACTACAGGGATATGGGAGCAGAACCGAGCTTACTATAGAGGTATGGGAGCAGAACAGAGCTTACTACAGAGTTATGGGAGCAGAACCGAGCTTACTACAGAGATAAGGGAGCAGAACCAAGCTTTTTCCCCTGGTGCTGGGTTTGTCTCTGGTCAGGTGATTGTATCATCCTTTATTAACCTGCACCTGTCTCCCATTCCTTGCTGGACAACAGTGTTAATCCGCTTGTGTTCTGGCTTGGAGCATTGCTTTCTGTGTGCTTAATTAGTGCCGTGCTGGGACCTCTGGTTCTGCTAGTCTTAGTTTCTTTTTTCAGTTTGTTTCTGCAGCTTTCTCTTTGTTTCCCCCTATCTATAGGTCTTCGCTTGAAATTAACCTAGGATCGTCGGTGGGTCTATTCGCAAGGAATGGGTTGCCCACTCCATCGTAGGGTATCAGCCTAGTCACAGTGCAGGGACAGTTTTCCCCCCCTCCTACCCTAGTCCTGTGCTGCAGAACCATAACAGTTTGTCCAGCCTGAGAAAGTAAAAAAAAAAAAAGACCCTCCCGGATTTCTGCAATATGAACAACGCTCAGGGTCTTGATCAACGCCTGCAACGGTTAACGTTGGAAGTAGTGTTGAGCATTCCGATACCGCAAATATCGGGTATCGGCCGATATTCACGGTATTGGAATTACGATACTGAGTTCCGATACTTTTAGCATATCGAATGCCGGAATCGGAAGTTCCCATAATGCTATGAGCCAGTTTGATTTGATTCAGCCAATGACAATCCTCAGAAGTGTGGCACATCCTGTTAGGCATGTAGACATGTTAAGTAATGACATGGCTGTGATTGGCTGCTGAAATGATGTCATGATACACTCTAAAAGCCGCCGCTGCTGCCATTTCGGGTTCACTCTGCTGTGAATTCAGTTAGGGACAGGCTGCTGTTCAAGACTCTGAGGGACAGTTAGAGATAGCAATTTTCAAAATCATATTGTGCTTTACCCAGGCTACATAAAAAACCACTGTAGCTTTCTTTTGCCTTGCAGCAGTGTTCACAGCTGTCTGCTAGGTCTGTATGAGTGCAGCTCACGCTGAGTAGTGTGTCCTACAGCCACGTCTGGTTGTAGGCCGCTCAGCGTGCGTCACTGCCTCATACATATTTTTCTTTTTTTTGCTGCTCATTTTTCATTCTATTAGTGTGCATCCATCCGTATCCATCTACATTGGTTGGTTGCAAACACTATAGGAGTAGACAGCGGAGCCTCTCTGCAGCCTTTCAGTGCTAGTGCCCAGTTTTCTGCACTTTTCACGGCTGTCTGAGAGGTCTCTGTGTGTGAGTGAAGCTCACGCTGTAGTGTGTCCTGCAGCTACGTCTGGTTGTAGGCCGCTCAGCGTGCGTCACTGCCTCACACATATTTTTCTTTTATTGCAGCTCATTTTTCATTCTCCTATTAGTGTGCATCCATCCGTATCCATATACGTTGGTTGCAAACACTATAGGAGTAGACAGCGGAGCCTTTCTGCAGCCTTTCAGTGCTAGTGCCCACTTATCTGCACTGTTCACGGCTGTCTGAGAGGTCTCTGTGTGTGAGTGCAGCTCACGCTGTAGTGTGTCCTACAGCTACGTCTGGTTGTAGACTGCTCAGCGTGCGTCACTGCCTCATACATATTTTTCTTTTTTTGCTGCTCATTTTACAATCTCCTATTAGTGTGCATCCATCCGTATCCATCTACATTGGTTGGTTGCAAACACTATATAGGAGTAGATAGAGGAGCCTTTTTTCTGGCTTGTGCCCTTCAGCCGCAGCCAGATTAGTATTACCCTTTTTTTTGGAGCCTCATCTTTTGCATTGTAGGTTACCTTCCTGCATTGTAAAAGCTCCAAAAAGTTTGTGATACTATCACTTTCAAATCTTTGTCACATCCTTTTTGTTTTTTTGAAAAAAAAAAACAAAATAAAGTTCACCAAACACTCTATTTGACAGTTGTGTAGGCCACATTAGCTCATATTAAAGTGTAGTCCACACACTTTATAAAATTAGTGTTTCTTATACCTGTTAGCAGCTGTTCAGGAATAAGCACACTAAGCCCCCCCTTTGTACTTTTCTGCCTATCTTTATCAGTCTACCAAGATGAAGAAGGCAGGGAGTAAGGCAGGTAGGCGTGGAGTTTCAGCAGGGAGAGGACGTGGGGATTCTGCAGGGAGAGGACGTGGGGATTCTGTGTCTGCTGCGGACACCAGTGAGTCAGCATCCCACAATTTTAGCAGGCAACAGTCCTTTATGCACAGCTTTGTAGGACCTCGCCGTACCCCACTGCTGCGGGAGGAACAAATTGAAGCCGTTGTCGGATGGATGGCAGCTAACGCATCGACTTCAATGACTTCCACATCCTCTCAGGGCCAGAGCACTGAAGAGCAACCATCTGTCTCTTCACCACCTGCCAAATTGCCCAGGCAGTCAGAGAGCCCTGGACAGGAGCCATCACAGTCTCTACTTCTGTTCTCTGAATCTGTTGGCTTGGAAAGAGGGGGCCAGCCAAGCAGCATTCAAGAATGTGAAGAAGAGGGAGTATGCAGTGATGCGCAACTGCTTTGTCCCTCTGAATCTGAAGAGGCGGGTGGGCCAGTGCCTAGGGTCAGCACACCTCAGTACGCATCAGATGATGACGAGACTCAGGTGCCACTTTCTGGTGCGGACGGTGCTGGCGAGACTACCCAGGAGAAGCAGGTGTTTGAAGAGGGGAGTGTAGATGATGAGGTCCTTGACCCATCATGGCGTGAGGAACAGGAAGGTGGTGGGAGCTGCTCTGAGGAAGAGATTCCCCGAACGGCCAAAACAGGAGGGAGAGGGAGGGGGTAGACCTGGTTGCCTGTAGCCTCCACTTTGGCACCCGTTAGGAGCATTCCTCTTCCAAAAGCCAAAACGGGCGCTCCCAAGACTTGCAGTGCGTGGTCCTTTTTTGACACAGTTGCAGATGATATTTGCTTTGTCAAATGCAAGCTGTGTCATCAGAAAGTCAAAAGAAGGAAAAATGTCAGCAACCTCAATACCTCAAATATGTGGAAACGTGCCGACCAAGCACGTGGTGGAGTTACAGAGACACACTGAAGACGTAGGCCAACCTACAGCACCACCTACCACCTCTTCAGCTCGTGTTGTAGCTTCTTCCTCCAGCTCACACACAGCTGGTTCGGCTTCCTCACAGGATCGCCATGGAAGAACCTCTGGCACTGTTGTCCAGAGACCCAGTGACATTCCACCCACAGCACCACGTTCCTGTAAATCCTCACACTCCCAGGCCACTCTACAGCCATCGGTAGCACAGGCATGGGAGAAAAGGCGGGCATACTCGGCAAACCATCCCCGAGCACAGGCTCTGAATGCTGGCATTGCCAAATTACTGGCCCTTGAAATGCTCTCATTCAGGCTGGTGGAGACTGACACCTTCCGGAACTTCATGGCATTGGCAGTCCCACAATACACCGTGCCCAGCCGCTTTTATTTCAGCAGGCAAGCCGTCCCTGCCCTGCAAAAGCATGTGGAGGGAAAAATTAAACATGCGCTACTAAACGCCGTCAGTAGCAAGGTCCACCTGACCACCGATGCGTGGACCAGTAACCATGGACAGCCGATACCTTTCCCTCACTGCCCATTGGGTCAATATTGTGGAGCCGGGTACAGATCTTGAGTGGCGCTGTACGTGTTCTGCCAACTTCAAGGATTGCAGGAATCCAGTCTGTACACATTGACTCCTCCTCATACTCCATTTCCTCAGAATCAGCGCTGCAGGAGCTTATGACCGATATGAGCACAGCCGTGGCCAAACGTCAACAGGCCATACTGAAATTGATTTCTTTGGGGAATCGAAGCCACACAGCGCAGGAGCTCTGGATTGCCATCAAGCAGGAGAGCGACGTGTGGTTTCTGCCAGCGAATCTCCAGCCAGGCTTGGTAGTGTGTGACAATGGTCGAAATCGGGTGGCAGCTCTGGGCCTAGGCAACCTCACTCACATCCCATGTCTGGCACATGTGCTCAACTTGGTTATGCAGAGCTTTCTGAGGGACTATCCGGATCTTGATGCACTGCTGCACAAGGTCCGCATAGAGTGCGCTCACTTGCGGCGTTCCAGCACGGCAAGATTGCGCATTGCAGCTCTGCAGCGCCGATTACGCCTTCCGGAACATCGCATCATATGTGACCTACCCAGCAGGTGGAATTCAACGTTACATATCTTGTAGCGGTTGTGTGAGCAGCAGGCAGCAGTAATGGAGTACCAGCTGCATCAGGCGCAAACAAGTCGCACTGTGCGCCGGTCACACTTCAGCACCACTGAGTGGGCCTCTATGAAGGACATCTGCCTCGTTTTGCGTGCCTTCGATGATTCCACGCGGATGGCGAGTGCAGATGATGCACTAGTCAGCATGACTGTCCCCCTTATCTGCCTGCTTCACAAAACACTGCAAGCACTAAGGGAGGAGGTTTTGGAAGAGGGGGAGGATGAGAAGTCACAAATGCCATCTGCTTCTGGACAGTCTGCGCTACGTGGTTCCTCACAAAGGCCTAGGCAGAGGACACTTTGTGAGGAGGATGAGGAGGAGTCAATGGAGGAGGAAGACATCTCTCCAGAGGAGGGAGGTACACAATGCTCTAGTCAGTATGTAGAGCGAGGGTGGTGTGATGCAGAGCAGGCAGAGATGATGCCTCAAGCAAGGGAAAAGCGTTTCTTGGGCAGTTGGGAGTCTGCAGCACATGGTTGATTTCATGCTGCAGTGCCTGAGAAACGACCGCCGCATCGCCCACATTCTCAACACAGCTGATTATTGGGTGTACACCCTCCTAGATCCTCGCTACCGGAACAACTTACAAAGCCTCATCACACCGTTGAACTGGGAGCGTAAAATGTGGGAGTACCAAGACACACTGGTGCAGTCCATCTTGTTCTCCATTCCACCCGAGAGCAGTGCTGCTAGTGCTTTACAAAGCAGCTCTGTGCATCGAGGCAGTGGAGGAAGCTCTGCACAAAGAGGGAGTAGAGGCAGCGCCTCAGCACAAGGCAAGACCAGTATGGCCCAAATGTGGCAGTTTTGTGTGCCCGCCACAAATGTCTACACCATCACAGATGGCTCCAGTCAGCAGGAGGCAACGTTTCCGTCAGATGGTGACAGACTACATGTCTTGCCCTGTCAGTGTACTCCCAGACGGCTCTTCCCCCTTCAAGTTTTGGGTCTCTAAGCTGGATACATGGCCAGAGCTTAGCCAGTATGCATTGGAGGTGCTGGCTTGCCCTGCTGCCAGTGTATTATCGGAACGCGTCTTTAGTGCCGCAGGTGGTGTACTAACAGACCGTCGCACACGACTATCCTCCGATAACGTTTACCGGCTTACTTTTCTGAAAATGAACAAGGCCTGGATCTCGCCAGAATTTGCCAGTCCTCTTCCAGAATAAATAATTGGCTGGCAACAGTATCCAGGTCTCCTGTTGTGTTCATGTTTCTACCACCTGAACTGTAATCCCTGGGCTTCAACACAGCCAGTTGTTGCTCAGAAGTTCCGTCTGCACAGAGAAAAACACTAGCTCCTGTGTTAGTGGGGTTCAGTAACGTCAGCTGCTCCCCAGCTGAGTGGACAGCTAAGTCTCCTGCTGCCTCCACATTCAAACTACTACTGATTTTTAACCGTCCTCCACTTAGGCCTCTGGCTTCACTGTCTCTAGTATTTCCCCTGGCCTCCAACCCCGCCAGTTGCTGCTCAGAAGTGGCGTCTGTACAATCCACACTTGTTCCTGTGTTACTGGGGCTCAGTCACGTCAGTTGATCCCCTGATGTGTGCCGGCAATGTCTCCTGCTCTCTCCACATTCCCACTACTAGTAATGGGAATGTGGACAGAGCAGGAGACATTGCCGGACACACATCAGGGGATCAACTGACATGACTGAGCCCCAGTAACACAGGAACAAGTGTGGATTGTGCAGACGCCACTTCTGAGCAGCAACTGGCGGGGTT
Organism: Dendrobates tinctorius; assembly: GCF_039654945.1. Lineage (NCBI taxonomy): Eukaryota > Metazoa > Chordata > Amphibia > Anura > Dendrobatidae > Dendrobates > Dendrobates tinctorius. The sequence continues at coordinate 21,072,483 of NW_027361829.1, read as the reverse complement.
GGAGGCCAGGGGAAATACTAGAGACAGTGAAGCCAGAGGCCTAAGTGGAGCACGGTTACAATCAGTAGTAGTCTACAACCTATATAAAGCTTGCTGCAATTATGCCTCAGCCTGCTCCATGACTGATCCTGGGCTTCAACGCAGCCAGTTGTTGCTCGGAAGTGCCGTCTGCGCAGAGAAAAACACTAGCTCCTGTGCTAGTGGGGTTCAGTAACGTCAGCTGCTCCCCTGCTGTGTGGATGGCAAAGTCTCCTGCTGCCTCCACATTCACACTATATCCGATTTTCTACTTGCTCCAAGTAGGCCTCAGCCTGCTGCATGATTGATCCTGGGCTTCAACGCAGCTAGTTGTCGCTCTGAAGTGCCGTCCGCACAGAGAAAAACACTAGCTCCTGTGTTAGTGGGGTTCAGTAACGTCAGCTTCTCCCCTGCTGTGTGGACGGCAAAGTCTCCTGCTGCCTCCACATTCACACTACATCAGATTTTCTACTTGCTCCAAGTAGGCCTCAGCCTGCTGCATGATTGATCCTGGGCTTCAACGCAGCCAGTTGTCGCTTGGAAGTGCCGTCTGCACAGAGAGAAACACATGCTCCAGTGTTAGTGGGGTTCAGTAATGCCAGCTGCTCCCTTACTGTGTGGATGGCAATATCTCCTGCTGCCTCCACATTCAAACTACATCACCTTTATAACTTTCTGAAATTAGGCCTCAGCCTGCTCCATGACTGATCCTGGGCTTCAACACAGCCAGTTGCTGCTTGGAAGTGCCGTCTGCACAGAGAGAAGCACATGCTCCTGTGTTAGTGGGGTTCAGTAACGTCAGCTGCTCTCCTGCTGTGTGGACGGCAAAGTCTCCTGCTGCCTCCACATTCACACTACATCCGATTTTCTACTTGCTCCAAGTAGGCCTCAGCCTGCTGCATGATTGACCCTGGGCTTCAACGCAGCCAGTTGTTGCTTGGAAGTGCCGTCTGCACAGAGAGAAACACATGCTCCAGTGTTAGTGGGCTTCAGTAATGCCAGCTGCTCCCCTACTGTGTGGATGGCAATATCTCCTGCTGCCTCCACATTCAAACTACATCACCTTTAAAACTTTCTGCAATTAGGCCTCAGCCTGCTCCATGACTGATCCTGGGCTTCAACACAGCCAGTTGCTGCTTGGAAGTGCCGTCTGCACAGAGAGAAGCACATGCTCCAGTGTTAGTGGGGTTCAGTAATGCCAGCTGCTCTCCTGCTGTGTAGACGTCAAAATATCTCCTGCTGCCTCCACATTCAAACTACATCACCTCTAAAACTTGCTGCAATTAGGCCTCAGCCTGCTCCATGACTGATCCTGGGCTTCAACACAGCCAGTTGTTGCCTGGAAGTGCCGTCTGCACAGAGAGAAACACATGCTCCAGTGTTAGTGGGGTTCAGTAATGCCAGCTGCTCCCCTGCTATGTGGACGGCAATATCTCCTGCTGCCTCCACATTCAAACTACATCACCGCTAAAACTTGCTGCAATTAGGCCTCAGCCTGCTCCATGACTGATCCTGGGCTTCAACACAGCCAGTTGTTGCCTGGAAGTGCCGTCTGCACAGAGAGAAACACATGCTCCAGTGTTAGTGGGGTTTAGTAATGCCAGCTGCTCCCTTGCTGTGTGGACAGCAATGTCTTCTGCTGCCTCCACATTCACACCACAACTAGCAGTGGGAATGTGGACAGAGCAGGAGACATTGCTGGACACACATCAGGGGTTCAGCTGACGTTACTGAACCCCAGTAACACAGGAACAAGTGTTGATTGTGCAGACGTCACTTCTGAGCAGCAACTGGCGGGGTTGGAGGCCAGGGGAAATACTAGAGACAGAGTGGAGCCAGAGGCCTAGTTGGAGCAAGTTTGAAATCAGTAGTAGTCTACAACAGATATTAAACTTGATGAAATTAGGCCTCAGCCTACACCCTGATTGACCCTGGGCTCCAGCACCATCAGCTGGTTCTCGGCAGTGCCTTTGGCCGAGGTGCCTCCTTCTCGGTATCCAAGTTCCAGCAACGTCTGCTGGTCCTTGGTAGTGCTTTGCAGCACAGGTACCTCCTGCTTAGTAACCGTGTTCCAGCACCGTCACCTGGTCCACGGTTGTGCCATTGGCTCTTGTTCCTTCAGCTGCCACTCTGGGTTCCAGCACCGTCAGCTGGTCCTCGCTAGTTCCATTTGCTCTTGCAGCTTCTGCTACCCATCCGGGTTCCAGCACCGTCAGCTGGTTCTCGGCAGTGCCTTTGGCCGAGGTGCCTTCTTCTCGGTATCCAAGTTCCAGCAACGTCTGTTGGTCCTTGGTAGTGCTTTGCAGCACAGGTACCTCCTGCTTAGTAACCGTGTTCCAGCACCGTCAGCTGGTCCACGGTTGTGCCATTGGCTCTTGTTCCTTATGCTGCCCCTCCGGGTTCCAGCACCGTCAGCTGGTCCTCGCTAGTTCCATTGACTCTTGTAGCTTCTGCTACCCATCCGCATTCCAGCACCGTCAGCTGGTTCTCGGCAGTGTCTTTGGCACGGGTACTCCCTCCTGCCCATCCTGGTTCCAGCACGCCTGCTGTTTCTGGGTAGTGTCAACGTCACTTTGCCTCCAATACGTTGTCCTGTCGTGTTGCGGTCGGGTCAGCCGAGCCTATGGTGCCTGCAGTTTAGGTGCTTCCTATGTGGGCTGTGGGTTCTGGTAATAAAGGCTGGTTCCGTAGTGCCAATAGGACAAGCACCCCCTGTAGGACTGTGGGTTTTGGTAACTGCGGCCGGCTCGCGGCCTTGCAACTTTGTTTATCATGGGTACCTTCTGCTACCCATCCGGGTTCCAGCACCGGCAGCTGGTTCTCGGCAGTGCCTTTGGCCAAGGTGCCTCCTTCTCGGTATCCAAGTTCCAGCAACGTCTGCTGGTCCTTGGTAGTGCTTTGTAGCACAGGTACCTCCTGCTTAGTAACCATGTTCCAGCACCATCAGCTGGTCCACGGTTGTGCCATTTTCTCTTGTTCCTTATGCTGCCCCTCCGGGTTCCAGCACCGTCAGCTGGTCCTCGCTAGTTCCATTTGCTCTTGTTCCTTCTGCTAACCATCCGGGTTCCAGTGCCGTCAGCTGGTTCTCAGCAGTTCCTCAGCCTTCTTGTACCTTCTGCTACTTTTCCAAGTTCGAGATTGTGGAAATGGTTTTTGGCTCTCACTCTGGATCTCCCTGACGACGACCCTGAAGATGACGACCCTGAAGACCACACCGAAGAAGACTAAAAAGATGACCCTGAAGAAGATGACCAAAAGGACAAAGAACATGAAGACAACCACCAAGATGCTGAACAACAAGAGACAGAAGACCAAGAAGCAGAAAAACCAAAAGCAGAAGAACATTAAGCATAAGACTAAAAATCAGAGCAAATGATATTATCTAAATTATAAGCAGAAGAAGACTAAGCAGTGTATGGGGGTGAGTCCATTCCTCCTCGTCGTGCCCCAGGAAAATGCCTGCTGCTGCAGGCCAAACTGAACGCGGACAAATCCTGTTGTAAATCTTTTGTGACATGCAGAACGGAAGATGTAATCTTCAAACTTTTATAGATAACAACCACAGGAATGACTGTCACATATAAGAATATGATGAAGAAGAAGAATAGGAAGAAGATGAAGAAGTAGAATATGAAGAAGAATAATAGTTGAATAAGAAGAATATGAAGAATGTAAAATAAAAGAATAATAGGAAGAAGCTGAAGAAGAAGAAGATGAATAAGGTGAAGAAGTTCATGAAAAAGATGCTGCTGCTGAGGATGATGAAGGAGAAAGTGTGGGAGAAGTAAAAAAGAAGGTGAAGAGCATGGAAGTAGTGAAACATATATATCTGACAAAATATAAAAAAGGTTAACATAGTCAATATCTTTGTAACTCCGAACGTCTTAAAAAAAAAAAAAATTATTCCTGCTATTCCATTTGATTGAGCTAAACCTCTATGCCTTTAATGTCTCCTCCACCTCCCCCAATACATTCTACATTATTCTTAGTTGTTTTTCTTCATGTAGAATTAACCTCCAAGGAAAGAAAGGGTTTTTTTTAATTCTGATATTTTGGTATCATTGACTTGAATGGGACTTCCGGGATCGGAATCGGCGATACCCGATACTTTTTGGATATCGGCCGATCCAATCCGATCCGATATTTCTCAATATCGGATGGTATCGCTCAACACTAGTTGGAAGTTGCCAGCTTACATCAGCACGTGAGTAATTGCCCAGGAGCCCACCCTGAAGAGCCTAAGGTGAGTGTACCTGAATGTTTTTCTGGTAAACGGCAGGAATTTTTTTCATTTAACCCCTTAGTGACAGAGCCAGTTTGCAGCTTAATGACCAGGCCAATTTTTACAATTCTGACCACTGCCACTGCAGATTCCCGGCGGGCGCACTGCGCATGCCCCCCGCCATTTTGTCCGGATCCAAGATGGCGGCGCCCACCGGAGGACACCGGTGGGACGCAGAACCACAGGAAGTGGACCCTGGACCACGGAGAGGTACGGGGGGGGATCGGGGACCCTATTTCTCTCTCCTCTGATGTGCGATCACATCAGAGGAAAGAGAAATTAAATGCAAAATCGCTGCTTTTTTTTGTGGTCGCCGTTATAGGGTTAATAACGGCAATCACAAAAGCGGGGTCGGCAAAAACTGACCCGATTCGTGTTCTCTGGGGTCCCGGCTACCCCCTGCAGCCGAGACCCCGGAGAAAATCTGACACTGGGGGGTGGTATTTACTTACTCCCCAGCGCCGTGAATTCACGGCGCTGTGGTTTAAGTACCCTTAATTACCGACGTTAAAAGGCGTATCGGCGGTCTTTAAATGGTTAAAAATTCATGTTTACTTTCTTTTCGGCTTAGACCCAGGTCTTCAGGAGCTGAATTACAGCGTGTGGGGATTGTAATGTCCTTATTGCAAGGGGAGCCGCAAGTTTAGGCATTTTCATTGCGTCCAGATGACCCTCTTTTGATGTCAGTAGAAGCGTTTTTTTCTGCTATGGGGTTAATATATGATGATCCAGATCAGGTCACTACAGCTAAGGCAAAACTCAGACGGCTGAAACAGGGTTCTGGTGACGCTGAGGGATATTGTACCCAGTTCAGACAATGGTCTGTAGAAATCAGCTGGAATAATTCAGCACTCAAAACTGAGTTTTTAGCAGGTGTGAATTGCAGGGTTAATGACTTGCTCATTGCATACCCTGCACCTGCTACACTTGAGGCTGCAATGCAGTTAGCCATCAGGGTGGAAAGAAGATTGAGAGACAGGCAGAATGAGGAGAAGGCTTCAATTCTGCTGGATCCTGTCTCTCAAGAGACCGCTGTGGACTATGGAGAACCGATGCAACTTGACGCGATGTCCTCTCGTTCCCAGGAAAGGGAGAGAAGGTTCTCTGAGGGTCTATGCCTTTATTATGGTAAGACTGGCCATTTTATCAAGCAATGTGAAGGTCGTATAAATCAGGAAAAGAAAAAAAGGGGATCAGCGTAACCCCGTTTGTTTTGCATTTTTACGGTCCGCAGGAGTTTCTTTTTCTGGTAGTTCTATCTGTCATGGTCATACTATGGATTTTCAAGTGATGGTGGACTGTGGGTCGGCGCTGAATTTGATCGATCAACAATTTATAGACAAGTATAAGATTGAGTCTGTAGCTTTATCATCTCCTTTTCCTGTAGTGGCGATTGGTAACACTCCGCTAGAGAATGGGTGCGTTTCCCGAAAGGTCACTGGGTTTCCACTTACTGTGAATATGGAGCACCAGGAATCTTTAGATTTGTTTGTACTTGATAAATTGCCTTTTCCAGTCGTTCTGGAGTTACCCTGGTTAAAAGTGCACAATCCTGTAGTGGACTGGTCGTCAAATACTATAAGATCCTGCGGTCAGGGGTGTTATGGGAAATGTTTTGATGTACACATCGCTGCTGTGGTGAAAAATGAGCTACCTGAAGCCATTCAGGAATTCTGGAAAGTATTTTCTGAAGTTGAGTCACAAACTCTACCACCTTATAGAGATTACGATTGCGCTATTGAGTTCGTCCCAGGTGCTACTCTCCCTAAGAGTCGTTTATTTAATCTGACGATCCCCGAGAGGGAGGCCTTAAAGGAATACCTGCAGACTAGTCTTGCTTCAGGTCATATACAGTCATATGTAAAAGTTTGGGCACCCCTATTAATGTTAACCTTTTTTCTTTATAACAATTTTGGTTTTTGCAACAGGTATTTCAGTTTCATATGTCTAATAACTGATGGACTCAGTTATATTTCTGGATTCAAATGAGGTTTATTGTACTAACAGAAAATGTGCAATCTGCATTTAAGCAAAATTTGACCGGTGCAAAAGTATGGGCACCCTTATCATTTTCTTGATTTGAACACTCCTAACTACTTTTTACTGACTTCCTGAAGCCCTCAATTGGTTTTGTAACCTCATTGAGCTTTGAACTTCATAGCCAGGTGTATCAAATCATGAGAAAAGGTATTTAAAGTGGCCACTTGCAAGTAGTTCTCCTATTTGATTCTCCTATGAAGAGTGGCATCATGGGCTCCTCAAAACAATTCTCAAATGATCTGAAAACAAAGATTATTCAACATAGCTTTTCAGGGGAAGGATACAAAAAGTTGTCTCAGAGATTTAACCTGTCAGTTTCCACTGTGAGGAACATAGTAAGGAAATGGAAGAACACAGGTACAGTTCTTGTTAAGCCCAGAAGTGGCAGGCCAAGAAAAATATCAGAAAGGCAGAGAAGAAGAATGGTGAGAACAGTCAAGGACAATCCACAGACCACCTCCAAAGACCTGCAGCATCATCTTGCTGCAGATGGTGTCACTGTGCATCGGTCAACAATGCAGCGCATGCATAACGCCTTTTTGTATGACCAAACAACTCAATCTTTGTTTCATCAGTCCACAGGACCTTCTTCCAAAATGTAACTGGCTTGTCCAAATGTGCTTTTGCATACCTCAGGCGACTCTGTTTGTGGCGTGCTTGCAGAAACGGCTTCTTTCGCATCACTCTCCCATACAGCTTCTCCTTGTGCAAAGTGCGCTGTATTGTTGACCGATGCACAGTGACACCATCTGCAGCAAGATGATGCTGCAGGTCTTTGGAGGTGGTCTGTGGATTGTCCTTGACTGTTCTCACCATTCTTCTTCTCTGCCTTTCTGATATTTTTCTTGGCCTGCCACTTCTGGGCTTCACAAGAACTGTACCTGTGTTCTTCCATTTCCTTACTATGTTCCTCACAGTGGAAACTGACAGGTTAAATCTCTGAGACAACTTTTTGTATCCTTCCCCTGAAAAGCTATGTTGAATAATCTTTGTTTTCAGATCATTTGAGAGTTGTTTTGAGGAGCCCATGATGCCACTCTTCATAGGAGAATCAAATAGGAGAACTACTTGGAAATGGCCACCTTAAATACCTTTTCTCATGATTTGATACACCTGGCTATGAAGTTCAAAGCTCAATGAGGTTACAAAACCAATTTAGTGCTTCAGAAAGTCAGTAAAAAGTAGTTAGGAGTGTTCAAATCAAGAAAATGATAAGGGTGCCCATACTTTTGCACCGGTCAAATTTTGTTTAAATGCAGATTGCACATTTTCTGTTAGTACAATAAACCTCATTTGAATCCAGAAATATAACTGAGTCCATCAGTTATTAGATATATGAAACTGAAATACCTGTTGCAAAAACCAAAATTGTTATAAAGAAAAAAGGTTAACATTAATAGGGGTGCCCAAACTTTTACATATGACTGTAAGACCCTCCAAGTCCCCTGTGGCTGTGGGATTCTTTTTTGTCAAAAAGATGGGGGTCTTAGGCCGTGTTTGGATTTCAGGGAGATTAACAAGATCACTGTGCGCAATCCTTACCCCTTGCCGCTAATTCTGGATTTGTTTAACCAATTAGTTGGAGCCAAGTGGTTCTCTAGGATTGATCTCCATGGGGCATATAATTTGCTGCGAATTAAAGAAGGCGATGAATGGAAGGCAGCCTTTAATACTCCAGAAGGTCATTTTTAGTGTCTAGTAATGCCTTTCGGCCTTACAAATGCTCTGGCGTTCTTTCAAAATTTCATCAACGACATTCTGAGGCCGTTGATCGGTAGGAGTGTTATTTTTTATTTGGATGATATTTTGATCTACTTGCCCAATCTGGAGTCACATTGGCAGAAAGTCCGCGAGGTTCTGCAGATTCTGAGAGAAAACTCACTCTTTGCTAAACTGGAGAAATGCGAGTTTGCAGTACAGAAAATTAGCTTTTTGGTTTACATTGTTTCCAGTGATGGGTTTGAGATGGACCTAGTGAAGATTCAGGCGGTATTGGAGTGGCCAAGACCTGAATGCTTGAAGTCAATTCAGAAATTCTTGGGGTTTGCTAATTATTACAGAAAATTCATAAAGAATTTTTCTGTTACCGCCAAACCTCTTACTGATCTTACTAAGATGGGTGCCAATACTGTCCAATGGACCACTGAGGCTGTTAAGGCCTTTGAGCATCTCAAGGAGAAGTTTAGCTCTGCTCCTGTTTTGATCCAGACAGACGAGACTAAGCCCTTTCTGGTAGAGGTGGATGCCTCATCAGTAGGAGTGGGGGCTGTTCTGTCACAGGAGGGAGAGGATGGGGTACATCCCTGTGTGTTATTTTCTAAGAAATTTTCAGAGGCGGAGCTCAACTACGATGTTTGGAACCGAGAATTGCTGTCTACTAAGCTTATGTTTCAGCATTGGCGACATTTTTTGGAGGGCGCTAGACACCCCATACAAGTCTTTACTGGTCATAAGAATCTGATCTGTCTGGATGCTGCTAAACGTTTAAATGCTCTTCAAGCCAGGTGGGCATTGTTTACATGTAAATGTGGTCGGCTGGTGCGGTCCTCCACTAGTACCCCAACGCGCGTTTCGTCCCTCCTGACGAAGGGACGAAATGCACGTTGGGGTGCTAGTGGAGGACCGCACCAGCCGACCACATTTACATGTAAGTGCCATGAATAGACTTTTGTCTTTTGAACCCAGCACCCACTATTACACGGTAATATTGCAGCCTTTGTACTGCAATACCATCATATGGATAATATAGGCTGTGGTGATGTCTATGTATTGTATTGAGCACTAATTTGCATATTGAGTAGGTCAGGCTTCTGTCGTTGTTTACTCCTATGTTAATCCTGTAGCAGCCTTGATATTGTGTTTCTGCATATTATCTTTTAATATTTAACTATGGAATAAAGTAAGATTGATTTTACTGGTATGGTATACTCATTTTTCTCTTTTGTGGTTGATTATACTCATGAGTTGTGCTATTGTTACTCTATGGGTTTTTGTGTTAGATACACCGGATAAGGTGGCTATGACGTCTGCTCCTCCAATTGATGAGGACTGAGTTTGAGATTTCACGCATTCTTGATTCCAGGTGGCACAGAGGATGCTTACAGTATCTCATGTCCTGGAAGGGTTTCGGTCCCGAGGACAATTCCTGGGTGAAAGCTGTGGATGTCTCAGCCTCAAGATTAAAGGGAAGGTGACATCCCAAAAAATTTTTTTCAGCAATTGAAAAAATGTAAAGAATTAATGTTTACATTTTCTTAAAAAATATTAGCATTTGTTTTTAATTTTGTAAAATATGAAAAATAATTTTAAAAAGTTTGGCATTTCCACTTGTTAACACTAGGGAGAGCAGCTACTGAAGTTTGGCACAAAAAACCTAGTGCAACTAGCTCACATTACTGCACTGGAGTAAATATGGGCGGAGTCTGCTGACATGGGTGTGATATCACTCCTCTCCTCCCCTTCTGGGTGTTTGCTAAGGGAAAAGAGAGGATGACATTTAGGAACACAGTGAACAGCCATTTTGATGGGGCCTGCAAAGTTACTGACTGTCTTTGCATGTAAAGTATGGATCAGAACAGGCCATCAATCAGCAGAAATGTTTCCTGGATTTCTGTGGAGCAGACAAGCAGACGGTCCATCCACGTGTATATAACACAGCGCTCTATGTACAATCCCTGGCACCGAACAGGGTGCCCCCCATAGACCAGCACACTGCTCCCCTGAAATACTCTGTGCTGCTGTCACCCTGCTCCTTCCACCATATATCAGGCCCCTTTCGCCTCGCTTTCACACATCGCCAGGACAGGATCTGAGGAGAGGAATGGGGGCTTCGGTCACTGAGGATGGCAGGCAGCAAGGATTCTGGGAGCAGGGTGACAGCAGCACAGAGTATTTCAGGAGAGCAGTGTGCTGGTCTATGGGGGGGCACAGAGGGAGGTATATGGGGGAGGAGCAGGGTGACAGCAGCACAGAGTATTTTCAGGAGAGCAGTGTGCTGGTCTATGGGGGGCACAGAGAGAGATATATGGTGGATGAGCAGGGTGACAGCATCACAGTGTATTTCAGGAGAACAGTATCACACGGGATAGGATTAGATACACGTCTCAGCAGTCAGTATCACACAGGATAGGATTAGATATACGGCTCAGCAGTCAGTATCACACAGGATAGGAATAGATACACAGCTCAGCAGACAGTATCACACAGGATAGGATTAGATACATGGCTCAGCAGACAGTATCACACAGGAGAGGATTAGATACACGGCTCAGCACACAGTATCACACAGGAGAGGATTAGATACAGGGCTCAGCAGTCAGTATCACACAGGAGAGGATTAGATGTCCAGCAGATTGCCAAGTGTTTTGAAACAGCAGGGAGCAGCTCCTCCTATGTTTTGCAAGAGCAGGGGCAGCAGCTGGCCGTGTGTTTTGGATTCGGAAAGAGCAGCTTGGTGTCCAGGAGCTCGTCCTGGTTCCTCCAAGCCCTGTTATGCTGGAACAGTACAGCATCCAGGGCTTGCAATGGAGTGTAAATGGAGCTAAAAGGAACGCACTGAGTTCTAATAAGATGGCGCCTAGCCACACCTACAGCTGTGAATTGAGCTGCCCACAGAGGCATGGCCAGTTCACTCCTGATGCAGCTGCAATGAAAGAGATAGGGTTGGCAGCCGACTATTGTCTCTTATGCCCAGGGACTGCCGTAAATGAGCATGGAAAGTGTCGTTCAGCAGCCAGAGAGGTAAGATGGCAGCCCCCAGTGGCTTCATTACTACAGAAAAAAAAAATCCATACACACCACTGAGTCAAGCTTAGGGGACAATATCTTTTTATACTATTTTCTTTTTTACATTAAATTATGAAAAAACACGGCACCTTTCCTTTAAGGCTTATCACAGGAGATTTCCGAATAAGGCTTGACCTAGAGGATTCGGGGGATCTTCGTTAAAGGGGAGGTACTGTTAGAATCTATTCATTTTGTGACTATCTGCCATTTTCTTGTAGTGTTCTGGCTACTGGTCTTTTTCCCCTGGTGCTGGGTTTGTCTTAGGTCAGGTGATTGTATCACCCTTTATTAACCTGCACCTGTCTCCCATTCCTTGCTGGACAACAGTGTTAATCCGCTTGAGTTCTGGCTTGGAGCTTTGCTTTCTGTGTGTTTAATTAGTGCCATGCTGGGACCTCTGGTTCTGCTAGTCTTAGTTTTTGTTTTCAGTTTGTTTCTGCAGCCTTCTCTTTGTTTTCTATTAGGAGGTGACCTGTTTTTGTACCCAGTCCTTTGATCTTTCAGGGACCCCCTTCCCCCTATCAATAGGTCTTCGCTTGAAATTAACCTAGGATCGTCGGTGGGTCTATTCGCAAGGAATGGGTCGCTCACTCCATCGTAGGGTATCAACCTAGTCGCAGTGCAGGGTCAGTTTTCACCCCTCCTACCCTAGTCCTGTTTTGCAGAACTGTAACACTCTGTGCATTTGTATATACACATTTTAGTTTGTAGTTGGTTTCGCGTGGTATCTGTCACAGAGTGACTAACCCAGTGTGACACGACCCAACTGTTGGTCGGTCACCAAACAGCACAACAAACCAGGGAACACCAGGGAAACAATACCAACAGTGGGCCCTGTCGATAGGGAATGGGGAAATGGACACCTCCTGCACTCATCTAAGGATATGCCCTGATCTCACTATCGCACTTATACTGGTTCTTTCACCCCGTCACCGAGCAGGATACCTAATCCCTCACTTGCCCTGCTCTAATTAGGGAATTGGCAGGTGAGAGCTCTTGTCCCACCGTTGCACTAGTATAACAAAAGGAATGGAAAGACAGACACCAAAAGGGACAACGTAACAAAAAATGGAACACTTAGCTTTTTGGTGCAAAGCACAGCAGGATAAAGACACCAGATCAGTGAACTCAGCAAAGCACCACTGCACCCAGCCAGCTGATACATCAGGTGACCTCTTGAAGGATGGTAGGAGTGGTCACCACCCACATCAGCTAACCCAGGAGGGGAAAAAACTGACATTAACCCCCGGTTGCCTGAAAGGAAAAAAGTTTTAATCTGAGATGCCAGATCTGCCACAGATCCAAAAATGGATCGTGATAGTTTCTCTATTTTCGATTTAGAATTTGTTGTTTTTGGGTTCACTCAGTATTAATCTAATCCAATAATATTTAGTATCATTCAATATCATAGGTTGCTATATCCACTCTCCATATTTACTTAGGTCACAGGTTCAGCAATATAGGTCATCACAGTGACCTTTGTTTGATCATTTAGGCTTTTTGTAGACAGAGTATCTGATCACTTTGACGACTGAGCTAAAGTTACTATTATGGTAACAGCTACAATCTATCATTGCGACTGTATTAACCCCTTAACGACCAGGGGTATTTTTGGTTTTGCATTTTCATTTTTCCCTCCCCTTCTTTCCAGAGCCATAACTTTTTGTATTTTTCTGTCTATATGGCCATGTGAGGGCTTATTTTTTGCGGGACGAGTTGTACTTTTAAATGACACCATTTATTTTACCATGCCGTGTACTCGAAAACGGGAAAAAAATTCCAAGTGCGGTGAAATTGCCAAAAAAGTGCAATCCCACACTTGTTTTTTGCTTGGCTTTTTTGCTAGGTTCACTAGATGCTAAATCTGATCTGCCATTGTGATTCTCCAGGTTATTACGAGTTCATAGACACCAAACATGTCTATGTCCTCTTTTATCTAAGTGGTGAAAAAAAATTCCAAAGTTTGCTAAAAAAAAAAAAAAATTGCGCAATTTTCCGAGACCCGTAGCGTCTCCATTTTTCGTGATCTGGGGTCGGGTGAGGGCTTATTTTTTCCGAGCCGGGCTGACGTTTTTAATGATTCCACTTTTGTGCAAATACGTTCTTTTGATCGCCTGTTATTGCATTTTAATGCAATGTCTTGGCGACCAAAAAAACGTAATTCTGGCGTTTTGAATTTTTTTCTCGCTACGCCGTTTAGCAATCGGGTTAATGCTTTTTTTATTGATAGATCGGGCGATTCTGAACGCGGCGATACCTAATATATGTATGTGGGATTTTTTTTTACTGTTTTATTTTGATTGGGGCGAAAGGGGGGTGATTTGAACTTTTAGGTTTTTTTATTTTTTTTTATTTTTAAACTTTTTTTTTACTTTTGGCATGCTTCAATAGCCTCCATAGGAGGCTAGAAGCATGCACAACCTGATCGGCTCTGCTACATATGGGCGATGAGCAGATCGCCCATATGTAGCAGATTTACTGCTGTGCTTTCAGCGCTGACCACTGGGTGGCGCTGAAAGCCATATGCCTGTAACAACCATAGAGGTCTCATACAGACCTCTGGTTGTCCAGGCAACATGACGCCGACCCCCGTCACGTGATTGGCGGCCGGAAATGCTATTTAAATGCCCGCTGTCAGCTTTGACAGTGGGATTTAACTAGTTAATAGGTGCGGGTGGACGGCGATTCTGCTCGCGCCTATTGCGGGCTCATGTCAGCTGTTCATAACAGCTGACATGTCCCGGCTTTGATGCGAGCTCAGCGCCGGAGCCCTCATCAAAGCAGGGGAGATGTCTGATGACGGACGGCGTCCGTCATTGGACATTAAGGGGTTAATAAACACTTAGGGTATGTGCGCATGTTCAGAAATTGGCAGTGCTTTGGATGTAGCACATGTCCTCATCTCTGATGGCTATTGAATGCAGGTGAATCTGCATACAGTATGTTCATTGAACTGTATTGATTCATTGCGTACAGTATAGTGAAATTTATCTTGAGGAGGCTCACATCTCCGCAAGATAAAAAGACTGCGGTCTGGAAAGATGCACTGCGTGTCCGTTTCCACAGGTGAGCCGCGGACATCTGAGCACGCATGGTGGGCATGTGATTTCTTGAAATCCCATTCACTATGCTGTAACATCTGGACGCTGCGGGTTGAATACTGCACAAGTACGCAGCATTTACCTATTGCGTGCACATACCCTAAGGGTATGTGCACATGTTGCGGATTCTTCCGTGGATCCGCAGCGAATTTGGCCCTGCGGGTGTCACGATCCATTTTTGGATCTGTGTCTGTTTTGGGCTGCTCACATTTAAACTTTTTTCCTTTCTGGCCTTCAGGAGTTAGTCTTTTTCCCCCCCCCCCCGGTGGGCGCTGGTGTTACTACAACTTTAGTTAGTCTGCTGGTGGGTTTTTTACCCCCGGTGGCCGCTGGTGTTACTGCATTGTGATTAATTATCTATGCAGGTGGGTGCCACTCCCTCCTCCCTTTATAAGGCCACCTGGTGCTGCAGCTCACGATTGCTGATACTCGTCCTTTTGCTACCAGCCGTGGTGAAGACTGGACCTACCTGGTGCAGTGGTGGTTCAGCTTATCAGGAGCTGGCTGTGTGCAGTGGAGCTGCAGCTGAATTCTGATCTGAAGCCTTACACTGCTGCCTAGTGCATTGCAGCAGAGAAAGCTAAGTTTTGTTTTTTAGTTTATTTAACCCCAAGGTGTCTATTATCTTTTCTTTGGTTTTTGGTGCAGTTCACTTTATTCCCTGTCTCACCTCCTGGGGAGGGGGTTGGGGGTTTAGCTCATGGCTAAACAGGAGATAGGGACAGGTCGGGTACTTGGGCCTCACTACCATCAAGTGTACCCCAAAGTTAAGGAAAGTCAGGGCACCCCCTTAGCCTGAGGGGCAGTTCAGGGGCCCTGGTTCCACGTCTCCTGTTTTCCCACTACTGCCCCGTGACAGCGGGTCCGCAGCAGATTCGACTGCGTTGTACAGTACCATTAAAGTTAATGGAATTTGAAAAACGCTGTGCACATGCTGCGGAAAAATCCACGCGGGCATGCTGCGGGTTCATTTCCGCAGCATGTCAATTAATGGGTGGATTTCTGCACCCATTGACTTGCATTGATCCACAGCAAAACTGCAGGTCTCAAAAATATCTGCGGCTTTGCTGCAGATGAAAACGCTGCAGATCGGGAGGGGGAAAGAGTGGGGGCAGAGTGTGGGTGGTGAATGTGTGTGTGCATGGTGTGTGGGCGGTGACTGGGCGTGTATGTGTGTGCGGGCTATGTGTGTGTACAGGGGCCTGCGGGGCTCATCGGGCTGGAGGGAGTCTGTGTTGGGGGTTACCGGGTTTATGTGTGGCTCATCGGGCTGGTGGGGGTCTGTGCCGGGTGTTACCGGGGCTGTGCTGGGCTCATCGGGCTGGCGGGGTCTGTGCCGGGGGTTACCGGGGCTGTGCGGGGCTCATCGGGCATCTGTGCGGGGGTCATCTTGCTGACGGGGGGTCTGGTGGGGCCTGTGCGTGGCTCATCGAGCTGGCGGGAGGGCTGTGGGGCTGTCTGTTTTTGGGTCATCAGTCTGTCCGGTGGGTGTGTGGGTGGCGGGGGGGTCTTCAGTGCTGTGTGTGTGTGCAGGCATCGTCCAATGGGACTACAAGTCCCAGCGGGCAATGCCTGCTATTCTGACAGTGATTGACACATTAGCCAATGATGGGACAATAGTAGTCCCATCATCCAGCTAATGTGTTGAATGTAAAAAAAACAAAATAACATACAACATATAACATACAGAACATACATATAACATACAACACATAACATAGAGTACATACCCACTGCACACACCTAATTCCTCGAAGCCATCGATCTCCTGTAATAAACATAAAATAATAAACCAACCTATACTCACCTCTCCGCCTTAGTCCAATTAATAACAAGGGCCCCTCGACGTTCTCCCATGGAGAACAGCCGCATCAGCTGATGCGACCGCTCTCCAGGGGCTTCAGCAATGACATGACAGGCGGAGGTAAAACTCCACTGTGTATCCCTCTGCCAGAAAAGAGGTCCTGTAACCCTAGCCCTAACCCTAATTCTCACGCAGCAATACTGTAAAGTGAGACTCTGAACTCAGGTAACCTCAGTGATGATGGACTGCAGGAGCCATTGTCTCCTGTCAGTTCATCACTGGGAGGACCTATAGAGCGGTCACATCACCTGATGTCACTGCTCTATAGGGGAGATCTTCGTGGGACACTTGTTATTAATTGGACTGCGTCGGACAGGGAGTGTACGGTTTGGTTATTTTTTAAATTTTTTTCTAGGAGACAAGGGCCTTGCTTGGATCTGGGTGCGAAATAAAAATATGAAAACTGTTGTGTGTTAGTTCATTAAAATACTTTATTCTTATGTGTGTGTTTTTTATAACCCTTTATTACTATTACATTAATAAAGGATAGGTGTCTTCAAATAGCAAGGTGACATTAACCCCTTATTACCCCATACCCTACCGCTACACGGGATTGGGAAGAGGGGCTAAGTGCCAGAATTGGTGCATCTTAGAGAGGCACCATTTCTGGGTCAGCTACGGGCTGGTATTTGTAGCCGGGGGGAGGGGCAATATCCATGGCCCCTTCCTAGGCTATGAATATCAGCCCGCAGCTGTCTACATAGCCTTTCTGGCTATAAAATATAGGGAGACCCCATGTCATTTTTTTGGGGGTCCCCCTATTTTAATAGCCAGTAGAGGCTATGCAGACAGCTGCAGGCTTATATTCATAGCCTGGGAAGATCCATGGGTATTACCCCCTTTCCAGGCTTCAATTATTGGCCCCCGGCTGTCGGCTTTCACCCTCTGGCGCAGAAAATTGCTCGGGAGCCCATGCCATTTTTTATTTAAAAATATATATGGCTATATATCTTTAGCTATATCTGTGTATATGTCTATAGCTATATCTATGGAAATATCTATGGAAATATCTATAGATATTGTAAGGTAGCGCTGTCATTCGGGTAGGGGATACTCGCTTGGCAGCCAATAAATCACATCCGGTACAGGTTTTCCATTAAACCAAAACAGTCCACGTGGTTTATTCAGGCATCATAAACCACAGCAGCAACATAAAGTTCATATAAACAGCTTAGCGTCCATGACAGAGTTCAGCTCTGTAATCCCTGTGGTCACACAGGGTAATAATAATAATAATAATAATAAATTTTATTTTTATAGCGCCGACATATTCCGCAGCACTTTACATTTCAGAGGGGATTTGTACAGACAATAGACATTACAGCATAACAATAATCACATACAGTAGATTATAACAAATACCAAGAGGAGTGAGGGCCCTGCTCGCAAGCTTACAGTCTATGAGGAAAGAGGTAGACACGAAAGGTGGGTGGTAACAGTTGCCCTGATTGTATGGACCAGCCATAATGTTAAGTGTGTAACAGTACAGACACAGAGGGCTAATGGATGCATAAAGCATGTGGGAACATGATGCTGGGAACCTGGTTATGGTAAAATTTTTGGCTCTGCCACACAGGGATAGGTTAGGTTAATGTGTTGAGGCGATAGGCCAGTCTGAATAAATGCGTTTTCAGGACACGCTTAAAATTGTGGGGATTGGGGACTAATCGTATTGACCTGGGAAGTGCATTCCAAAGAATTGGCGCGGCACGTGTAAAGTCTTGGAGACGGGAGTGGGAGGTTCTGACTATTGAGGATACTAACCTCAGGTCATCAGCAGAACGGAGGGCGCGGGTAGGGTGGTATACTGAAACAAGGGAGGAGATGTAGGGTGGTGCTGAGCCATGGAGGGCTTCATGTATGTAGTGTTCCATATGCAGGCTCTTCAGCCTCACAGTTATCTCACCCATCAGGGTTCCCTCATGGATGTTTCTCCACACTGCAGACGTCCTTTCCCTCCAGGGAACTATCAGGCACGTGCAGCCATTAACACAGCATTCACTTGCTGACAGCCCCATCTCTCTCAGATGGGACCTTCCACAATGGACCAACCAGGTCCCAGCATTCCCTCATGTGACCTACCCTGGCCACCTTATATGGTCCGTAGCCATGCTCACCGGGTCACATGGCTATGACCTCATCACAGGTCCTTTACACACTCACATAGTCTTTTACTACAGGCGCTTTCAGACACACCCCTGGGTGGATTTGTATGCAACTGGTCCCGCTCGTCTCACCAGTCACCTGAAGACTTCTCCCTCACACATTGGCACGAAAGATCATCTCTGCTGATCAGCACATACACAAGACTTCATCTCAAGGCCACCCACCTTGAGATACATTACGATCATTCGGCATCCTAGTCCTATCAGGACACTGGAAATGCTTATACGCCTGTCCTGGGACACCCACACAGCGCCCCCTAGCGGACACAGTGATCACTACACCACATACCTCCCCCCCTCTGTTCAAACTTGTGGGGTTGAACACACATTACCCCGGGATCTCGAGATGGGGAACTCATTACACCTTGCCCCACAGGTCGAGAGAACCATCTCTGTTGTGAGTTCATTTTCCCCTTCGCCGTTGATATCTGATGAACTCCCTCTGCTGGTGAAGAGAGGTAGTGAAATTTGATTGGGATGGGAAGAACCTGTCATCTGAACAGGCGGAGTGTGATTGGACATCTGGAATTTCTGAGTGGATATAAGGCAGCCGACACCCTGCAGGGTTTGCTGGTGATCCTTTCTGCTCTGAGCTCTGGCATCCAGTTTTAGTTCCTGTCTACTAAAAGCTAAGTTTTTTGCCCTGCTATTCCATGAGATTTTGTCTGGTTTCCTTAGTGTTTGTATTCAGCCAGTCCTGGTTGGGACTGGCTGAATTCCATTTTTGTCTCTGATCAGTTGATCTCTTTGCTCTGTTTTCAGAATATACCTGAGTGCTGATATAGTGATTTTGAAGTCTAGCGACTTCAGGGCCTTTTTCCCTATCAGACGGTTGGGACTTTTTGTAGGGTTTTTTGCGGATTGCAGCCAGCATCTTTTCTGTCCTGTCCTATCTAGTTAGTTGAGCCCCATCGTTTGCTCAGCCCGTCTTTCTGTCTGTGTTTGTGTTTTCATCTGTTTTTCACCGACAATACATGTTGGGGGCTGTCTATTGCTTTGGGGTCTGCTCTGGGGCAGTTTAGATTTCCCCTTTCTTTCTTTAGGCTTATGTAGTTCTACGGCTGTGACGAGGGGGTCTAGGGCACCGTAGGAACCCCCCTCGGCTACTGTTAGTTTTGGTGAATAGGATCAGGGGTCTGCAATCCGATAGCTACCAACCTCTCCGGTTTTGTGGACTTAGCTTGTATTTTTGTTTTCTCCTCCGGTGACTCATTCATAACAGAATCACCAGCCATACCGCAGATTCTAGGGTACTCAATAGCAGGAAAGAATTGTAAAAAAAAAAAAAAAGTGTCAGAATTTTTTTTTTGTGTATATTTTTTCCTCTATTTCTCTGAGGCGGTAGGAGGAATTTTTTCTCAATGGAGATTAAGCAATTGTCTGATCGTGTGGAGCAGCTTACTGCTGAAGTGCGGGGAATTTCCGCCTATTTTGCTCATTCACATGCTGCTGAACCAAAGATCCCTACTCCTGATGTGTTTTTTGGGGATCGGTCTAAATTTCTGAATTTTAAGAATAATTGTAAATTATTTTTTGCCTTGAAGCCTAACTCATCGGGGAGCTCCGTGCAGCAGGTTAAAATTGTCATCTCTTTGCTGCGCGGCGATCCCCAGGATTGGGCGTTTTCTTTGAAACCTGATGATCCTATTCTGACTGATGTGAACGCATTTTTTCAGGCCATGGGGTTGTTGCATGATGAACCTAATGCTATTGATCAGGCTGAAAAGGCCCTGTTGGCATTGAGCCAGGGTCAGGATTCTGCAGAGTTGTACTGTCAAAAATTCCAAAAGTGGGCGGTCCTTACTACCTGGAATGATGGTGCCTTGGCAGCTGTCTTTCGGAAGGGTTTGTCAGAAACCATAAAAGATACTATGGTGGGATTTCCTGTTCCCTCTGGTCTTGACGATTCTATGTCATTAGCCTTTCAGGTTGATTGGCGTTGGCGTGAACGCAAAACTGTACGAGAGGTGTTGCCACCTGTTGAACAAATGTCTGAACCTATGCAATGTGATAGAGTTTTGTCTAGGGCCCAACGTCAGGAGTTCAGAAGGCGTAATAAGCTGTGTTTTTTCTGTGGAGATGCCTCTCATATGATTTCTGTCTGCCCTAAACGAGAGAAACGTTTTGCACACACATTTGCTGTGGGTGGTGTTCAACCTAAGTTTCTTCTGGCAATTACTCTGATCTGCTCCCTGTCCACATTTTCTGCTAAGGCTTTTGTGGATTCGGGAGCAGCTCTGAACCTGATGGACTTGGATTTTGCTAAACGTTGTGGGTTTCCTATGACACCTCTGCGGACGCCTATCCCTTTGAGGGGTATTGATGCTACTCCTTTGGCGAAGAATAAACCTCAGTTTTGGACCTAGGTGGTAATGCAGGTCACCCCAGACCATCAAGAAAATTGCAGATTTTTGGTGTTGCATAATTTGCATGATACCATCGTTCTGGGGTTTCCCTGGTTGCAAATCCATAATCCAGTTTTGGATTGGAAATCTGT
This sequence comes from Dendrobates tinctorius, assembly GCF_039654945.1. NCBI lineage: Eukaryota > Metazoa > Chordata > Amphibia > Anura > Dendrobatidae > Dendrobates > Dendrobates tinctorius. The sequence continues at coordinate 21,051,731 of NW_027361829.1, read as the reverse complement.
GTCTGTGGTGAGTTGGGGTTGTCATTGTGCCCATAGTGACGCTCCTGTTTTCTCCACCTCTCCCCAGTCGCATGATGTTCCTGACTATTTGGCTGATTTTTATGATGTATTTAGTGAGAATGAGTCTGCGTCTTTGCCTCCTCATAGGAGTTATGACTGTGCAATTGAGCTGAGCCCTGGGTGTAAATTTCCCAAGGGTCGACTTTTCAATTTATCTGTACCCGAGCACGAGGCTATGCGATCCTATATTAAGGAGTCGTTGGAGAAGGGTCATATTAGACCATCCTCTTCACCCTTAGGTGCTGTTTTATTTTTTTTGTGGCCAAGAAAAATAGTTCATTAAGGCATTGTATTGACTATCATTCCCTCAACAAAATTACTGTTAAATATCAGTATCCGTTACCCCTGATTTCTGATCTATTCTCCAGAGTTAAAGGTGCTTGCTGGTTTACCAAGCTTGACCTCAGGGGGGCGTATAATCTTACTCGCATTAAGCAGGGGGATGAATGGAAGACGGCATTTAATACTCCGGAGGAACATTTTGAGTACCTGGTGATGCCTTTTGGGCTCACTAATGCCCCTTCTGTCTTCCAGTGCTTCATGAATGAAATTTTCCGAGATTTTGTGGATACATTTTTGATCATCTACAGTATCTGGATGATATTTTGATCTTTTCCAAGGATTGGGACTCTCATGAGGAACATGTTCGGACTGTGTTCCGGATTTTGAGGGAGAATTCCCTGTATGTCAAGGGATCGAAATGCCTTTTTGGTGTACAGAGGATTTCATTTTTGGGATTTATTTTGTCTCCGTCAACTATTGAAATGGACCCGGCCAAGGTACAGGCCATTTATGATTGGGTTCAGCCCACTTCTTTGAAGGCCCTCCAGAAGTTTTTGGGTTTTGCTAATTTTTATCGGAAATTTATAGCTAATTTTTCTGGTATTGCCAAACCATTGACTGATTTGACTAAGAAGGGTGCTGATGTGCTGAATTGGTCTCCAGGGGCTGTTTCTTCCTTTCAGGAGCTGAAGCGAAGGTTCACTTCTGCCCCGGTTTTGCGGCAACCTGATGTCTCACTCCCATTTCAGGTAGAGGTGGACGCTTCTGAGATTGGTGCAGGAGCTGTTTTGTCCCAAAAAGATCCTGTAACATCTAAAATGAATCCCTGTGCTTTCTTTTCCCGAAAGTTCTCCCCATCCGAACGTAACTATGATGTGGGGAATCGGGAACTGTTAGCCATGAAATGGGCATTTGAGGAGTGGAGACATTGGTTGGAGGAAGCTAAACATCAATTCGTGGTCTTTACTGACCACAAGAATTTGATTTACCTGGAGTCGGCCAAACGCTTGAATCCTAGACAGGCTAGGTGGGCCTTTTTTTTCACACGTTTTGATTTTGTGGTCTCTTTTCTTCCGGGCACTAAGAATGTCAAGGCAGACGCCCTCTCTAGGAGTTTCTTTGCTGATTCTCCTATTGTGACCAAGCCTGCTACCATCTTAGGTGAGGGGGTAGTTCTTTCTGCCATCTCGCCCGATTTGAGACGTGCTCTGGAAGAGTTTCAGGAGGACAAACCTGAGCTTTGTCCCATTGGAAAATTGTATGTTCCTGACCAGTGGAGGAAGAGAGTGATGTCTGAGGTTCATTGCTCCGCATTGGCTGTCATCCAAGTATTTTTGGTACTAGAGATTTTGTGAGTCGGTCTTTTTGGTGGCCCACCTTGTCTCGTGATGTCAGGAATTTTGTGCAGTCCTGTGGGACTTGCTCCCGGTCTAAACCTTGTTCTCGCTCTAGTGGGTTGTTGATTCCTTTGCCGGTGCCCAGGAGGCCATGGACCCATATTTCAATGGATTTTATCTCTGATCTGCCTGTCTCTCAGAGAATGACTGTTATTTGGGTGATTTGTGATAGATTCTCTAAGATGGTCCATCTTGTATCACTCCCTAAGTTGCCATCTTCCTCAGAGTTGGTGCCCTTGTTTTTGCAACAGGTGGTTCGCTTGCACGGGATTCCTGAGAACATTGTATCTGACAGAGGAGTTCAGTTTGTTTCTAGATTTTGGAGGACTTTCTGTTCCAAGCTGGGAATTCAGTTGTCCTTCTCCTCTGCGTTTCACCCTCAGACCAATGGGCAGACGGAGAGAAGAAACCAGACTTTGGAGTTGTATTTGAGATGTTTTATTTCTGCTGATCAGGATGATTGGATTTCATTTTTGCCCTTGGCCGAATTTGCTTTAAATAATAGAGCTAGTTCTGCCACTTTGATGTCACCTTTTTTTTGTAACTTTGGGTTTCATCCTCGATTCTCTTCAGGGCAGGTGGAGTCTTCTGCCTGCCCAGGTGTTGACACTGTGGTGGAGAGAATTCACCAGATCTGGGACCAAGTGGTGGATAAGTTGTCTCTCTCCCAGGAAAAGGCCCAGCGGTTTTCCAACCGGTATAGGATCATTGGTCCCCGGTTTAAGGTGGGTGATATGGTTTTGGTTGTCATCAAAGAATATCTCTATGAAGGTGGCTTCTCCAAAGTTTAAACCTAGATTTATTGAACCTTACAAGATTTTGGAGATTCTTAATCCGGTCTCTTTTCGATTGGCTCTTCCTGTTACATTCAAGATCCATAACGTGTTTCATAAGTCTCTGTTAAAGAGGTTTGTTGAGCCAGTAGTTCCTGTGGTGGTACCTCCTGACCCTGTATTGGTTGAAGGTAATGTGGAATATGAGGTTGAGAAGATACTGGATTCTCGTCTGGTTAGACGGAGACTCCAGTTTTTGGTTAAATGGAAGGGTTATGGCCAGGAGGATAATTCTTGGGTCCCTGCATCCGATATTCATGCCAAAAGATTGGTTCGTGCTTTTCATCGGGCCCATCCTGATCGCCCTGGTGGAGTGGATGAGGGTTCGGTGACCCCTCCTCAAGAGGGAGGTACTGTTGTGAGTCCATTTTCCCCTTCGCCGTTGATGTCTGATGAACTCTCTCTGCTGGTGAAGAGAGGTAGTGAAATTGATTGGGATGGGAAGAACCTGTCATCTGAACAGGCGGAGTGTGATTGGACATCTGGAATTTCTGAGTGGATATAAGGCAGCCAACGCCCTGCAGGGTTTGCTGGTGATCCATTCTGCTCTGAGCTCTGGCATCCAGTTTTAGTTCCTGTCTACTAAAAGCTAAGTTTTTTGCCCTGCTATTATTCCATGAGATTTTGTCTGGTTTCCTTAGTGTTTGTATTCAGCCAGTCCTGGTTGGGACTGGCTGAATTCCATTTTTGTCTCTGATCAGTTGATCTCTTTGCGCTGTTTTCAGAATATACCTGAGTGCTGATATAGTGATTTTGAAGTCTAGCGACTTCAGGGCCTTTTTTCCTATCAGACGGTTGGGACTTTTTGTAGGGTTTTTTGCGGATTGCAGCCAGCATCTTTTCTGTCCTGTCCTATCTAGTTAGTTGGGCCCCATCATTTGCTCAGCCTGTCTTTCTGTCTGTGTTTGTGTTTTCATCTGTTTTTCACCGACAATACATGTTGGGGGCTGTCTATTGCTTTGGGGTCTGCTCTGGGGCAGTTTATATTTCCCCTTTCTTTCTTTAGGCTTATGTAGTTCTCCGGCTGTGACGAGGGGTCTAGGGCACCGTAGGAACCCCCGACGGCTACTGTTAGTTGTGGTGAATAGGATCAGGGGTCTGCAATCTGATAGCTACCAACCTCCGGTTTTGTGGACTTAGCTTGTATTTTTGTTTTCTCCGGTGACTCATTCATAACACATCTCCGTCTGTCATCTGGCCTCATCCCTACGTTAGGCCTCCCCCGCCCCCAGCGGTCAGAATAACGGCCTTGGTGTTTGGCCCTTCAGTCAAAGTCTGTCAGCGTGACCAGACACTCTTTAGTCTCCACCTGTCTGCAGTGCGTTTCGTCACCTGACCTTTCTCTCACTGACCGGTTCTCCCGGTTGGTGCGGTCATACGTCTTACTCGAGCCTACTGTCTGGCCTGAGTCTGACCCATTCAGTGTCTCACAGGAACTAAGGTCTCTCTGCTTTGTCCTGCCAGTCGAACTACCACTTGTTGACATTCTTCGGCCACCTGCCATGTCACTACTTGGAGGAACCCTTCGGGTCCTTACATCTTGGGTTGAAGGCGGCAGCCACCTGGTGTTCTGTACCTCTTTATTGATTCGCCGGCGGTCCAGCCTCAACTGCTCAATCTCTTGCAGGTACCCCACTCGATACTCCAAGAGCATCTGAAAGTTTCTCAGGCTTTCCATGTAGCCAACCACCATGATGGGCACCATGGCCTCTTTACTGGATACCTGGTCTTCATCATGAGGAGGGATCCTCACCCTCACCACACCAGAGATATTCACAAGGTCTTGCATTACCTTCCCAAGTCTTCCGATGATTCTCCCAATCAGACCTTTGGGTACCAGAACTACATCTTTCCGCAAACCCAGTCGATTCATAGCCTCCCTTGCTAACTCTAGGCGTCGAGCAGCTTTCATATTACTCCGCCTGACCAACTGTTTGGCGTGGAGACATTGCAAATGCATATCTTTCAGGACAGCTACCCGGTTTGCTGTATCTTCCCTGGCTGATATTATCACCAACTGCCGAGTCTCAGGTGCCCAGTGCACCTTACACGCCTTGACTGCCTCCTTAAAAGCCTCATGCACACCTTCCTCCGCACAGGCTTCTTGCATGTCTTCGGGTACCTTGATTACAGATTTGAAGGTCGTGGTCTTGCTCTCTTCCTGAACAGAAGGCTCTGACTTTACCACGGACACTTCCCTCAGTACCATTGACCCGACCGGGTGACTGTCTTCTTCACCTCTTTGCTCACCAACTTCACGAGATTTTCTCTCTTCACGACCCTTTGCCAAGATTGGTACTGGCAGTTCTTTCTTGTTATCACTCGGGCCCGGCCGCTGTACATCTTTGTCCAAGCTCTTCTCCCGCTGAAGACCTTTTAATACTCCTCTGAGTTCATCCATCTCTTCCCTAAGGGTCTTGTTCACACTTTGCCAGGTGGATAGGTGACCTCTGAGCTCCAAGACTTCTTTCTCGAGCCCCTCCACCCTGTGCTTGGCCATTTGTCTCAGGACTCTCTCGTTCGAGATGTCCTTCCACTGTCTCTTTTATCAGCTGTATCTCACGATCCTGTTCCCTTTTGACCATCACGTGTCGCACCACTACTTCTTTAATTATATTGTCAAAGAGTACCACTGGGTCAGCCCCGTCAGCCGAGTGAACTCTCCCGTTACTGTCTAACAGTGTTAATACTTCAGCTGTCTTATCAATCAATTCACCATCAGTCATGTCATGACACGTCAGGTCCGTCAGTTGGGCAGATGTACCCCCTCTTCCGGTCACTTCTACCTCTGACCTGCCCACTTTAGGAGGCGTCACCGTCTCAGTGTCTGCTGGCCCCACAGTCGAAACGTCTCCATCGTCCGACCATACGTCATCAAACAAAATAAAGTCACGGCCCCTCTCCAAGGCATACACTAAGTCACGTGGTATCCCGCCCCCTTGGCACTCTCAACCTTTGGTCCCCTCAAACATTTGGGTAGGGGATACTTGCTTGGCATCCAATAAACCACATCCGGCACAGGTTTTCCATAAATCCAAAACAGTCCACGTGGTTTATTCAGGCATCATAAACCACAGCAGCAACATAAAGTTCATATAAACAGCTTAGCGTCCATGACAGAGTTCAGCTCTGTAATCCCCGTGGTCACACAGGGTATGTAGTGTTCCATATGCAGGCTCTTCAGCCTCACAGTTCTCTCACCTGTCAGGGTTCCCTCATGGATGTTTCTCCATACTGCAGACGTCCTTTCCCGCCAGGGAACTATCAGGCACGTGCAGCCATTAACACAGCATTCACTTGCTGTCTGGAAGAGAGCCCCATCTCTCTCAGACGGAACCTTCAACAACGGACCAACCAGGTCCCAGCATTCCCTCATGTGACCTTATATGGTCCGTAGCCACGCCCACCGGGTCACATGGCTATGACCTCATCACAGGTCCTTTACACACTCACATTTTCTTTTACTACAGGTGTTTTCAGAGACACCCCTGGGTGGATTTGTAGGCAACTGGTTCCGCCCGTCTGACCAGTCACCTGAAGACTTCTCCCTCACACATTGGCACGAAAGATCAGCTCTGCTGATCAGCACATACACAAGTCTTCATCTCAAGGCCACCCACCTTGAGATACATTACGGTCATTCAGCATCCTACTCCTATCAGGACACTGGAAATGCTTATACGCCTGTCCTGGGACACCCACACAGCGCCCCCTAGCGGACACAGTGGTCACTACACCACTATATATATATATATATATATATATATATATATATATATTTATTTATATATGGATATATCTGTAGATAGATATGGGATAGATAGATAGATCTATCCATATATCTATCTATCTATCCCATATTTATCTACCTATCCTTCTATCTGTCTGTTATCTATCTATCATCTATCTATTTATCATCTATCTATTATCTATCTATCTATCTATCTATCTATCATCTATCTATTATCTATCTATCATCTATTATTTATCTTATCTGTCTGTCTATCTGTGTGTAATGGAGTGTGGGTTGGACAAATGTAAATGAAGAGGTTGGACAGAAATGACATCACAAATCTTTTTTTTGTTTTGTTAAATAACATATCTTTAGTTAGCTTACAAAAACGCATACATATCCGCAGGCAAAACCGCACTGAAAAACCGCATGAAATCCGTGGCAAAAACGCATCAAAACCGCGGCAAAACGCATCAAAAACGCACCTGCTTTTTCTGCCAAGAGCTGCGTTTTTTGTGCCAATCCGCAACGTGTGCACATACCCTAACAGTCCACCTCTCAGCATGGAAACATGTAGCTGTTTCTGTCCTTTCCTATCCATTCGCCCTTTCAGTCATGTTCTTGCCATTTATTCTTCACTATTGTGCATTAACCCATTTTATTACAATCACTTTACCCTCTTCTATTTAACATCTGAAATATTTTTATTTTAGCAATATTATATACACTTTTATTTATGCAAAGGATGAATATTTTTAAAAATAATATCTTTATTAAATGTTTTTATTGCTAAAAACTGGGATGCTCCCACTTTTATGTTTGAGCACTTTTCATGTATTTAAAACTTCTGTTTGATGCATGGTTATATGATGTATTGTTTCTGACAAAGGGGTCAGTTTGACCCAGAAACGAGTGGTTTTATACATCACAGTAAAGGTTCACTGTGTAAACCATCATTCACGTGGCTCATTCAACACCACTAGAGCAGCAAGAACATCCTATCTCGTCAGCAATTCTTCACTAAGTGCACATGGACTAATTGTTGCTTTCTATAAGTATTGTGTCTTGCACACAACATGATAAGGTGAGCATGCCATTTTCACAAGGTTTTGAGCTCCCATTTTTAGACTCTCACATTATTACCCTATGAGCTCTTTCCTCTCCTACTAGCATTTGATGTCTATAAAGAGATAAATCCGAGAAATATTTGCAGTATACAAGATATAACTGAGCCAAAATGGCCTCCTCAGAACTGCCACAGTATGCCAGAAAACTTCAATAGATATGCATGAAAATATTAGAACAATTTGAGTCAGAAGGTCTGAATTTAAAGTACATACAAAGTCATTTCTATTTCTACCTTAACCGTAAGTATAAAAATACAATAAAACCATTTTACTTCAATAGATGAAATAATATTCCATAATTGACCAGTGAAGTTTGAAAGACGGACACAGGTAAAATAAGTCTGGAGGTCAACACTTATCCTGAGAAGTATAAGACCGGAAGGATCAAATTCATGAGTGATAGACCATAATATAATGAGTAAATATGTCTTTAAGAGGCCATAGGTATATTGGCTAGCTCATGATTGATCCTTACCCGTATTGGTATCAGTATGACACCTGACTTGCCAGCCCCAACAAAAATTCTAACGGTGATCTGCAGTGAAGTCACTGTGCTTGAACTGCGGTGACCTCATGACTGACTTTTTCCCACGGTGCTGAGGTCACCGCAGTTCAGCCCTGCTGGGAATGTAGCCTCATTGACACGATAATGTCACTGCTGGTCAATGATGCTGCGCTCGCAGCAGCTCGTTCACCAGTGATTCTCAGCCTGGATGGACGCATCTTGGCACCATCCTGGTTGAAAGCTATTTATCCCTCAGACATGGATTACTGCGTGGGATAGAACGATGGATAGGTGAGGGATATTGTTGTTTTTTATTTTAGTTTTATTACAGAAGACGAGGGCTTTGGTGGAATTAGGTGTTAGGTGAGTATAACTGTATTTATTATTTTTAAATAAAAATGGAAAACTGTGTTTTGACTTATTTCTGGCTGTGTCTTTATTTACCATGTAACTATAGGATTAGTAATGGAGAGGTGTCTTATAGACACCTCTCCATTACTAAGCCTTGGGCTTGATGTCAACTGACAATGCAAAGTGGACATCAACCCCACAAATATGAATCCCACTTGCCAGCGCTACAGTGTAAGTGGGAAGAGCCAGGCAAAGCGCCAGAATTGGCGCAACTAACAAATGCGAATTTTCTGGTATGCTGCGGGCTGCTATTTTTAGGCTGGGGGGCCTATATCAATGGCCCCTTACCAGCCTGGGAATACCAGCCCCCAGCTGTCAGCTTTAGCAAGGCTGGTTGTCAAAAATGGGGGGGACCCAATGCGGTTTTTTACTTATTTATTTATTTAAATAATTTAAAAAAACAGCGTGGGGACCACTCTATTCCTGATAATTAGCCTTGCAGCTGTGAGTTTTGCCTGGCTGGTTATAGAAAACAGAGGGGACCCACGCCATTTTGTTCATTTATTTATAGCGCAGGTGGCGGGTGAGAAATACTCCCATCAGCCGCTCCTGCTGTTACTGTTATTAGTGGCAGCAAGTGTAGGCTGATGGGAGTAATAGTCCAAACAGCCGTCGCTTACTGTCATTGTTATCTCTTGAATACAACTCTCTTCATTCTCCCCGTCAGTGCAGGGAAGAATGATGAGAGTCATCTTCAGCACCTGGCACCGGAGAACAGCACTTACTTTACCGCTGCTTCTCTGGCGCTCGTCCGTATAGTACTGATACGGCACATGAGTGGCACACAGTTGTCACACAAGTATTACAGACACAGGGACACTGTCACCTCTGGTACCGTTTTTTTCCGTTACCGGAATTATCAGAAGGCCGGAGTCACACTAGCGATAAAATCGGATGAATGTAATGCGATAAAAAATCGCATTGCATTCGTCCCAATGTTATTCAATGGTGCTGCTCCCATCATGCGTTCTTTTATCGGATCCGTTCCTCGGACCGAGACAATTGCAGCATGCTGCGATTGTCACCGATTTTCGGATCGGATTCGACAATGTCTATGGATGCGATTAAAAAACGCATTGAAAACGCACCACACGTGTGACTTGCGATTAAATCGCAAGACTTCTCCAGGTCAACAGGAAAGAGCATCAGGCATTGGCATTGGATGTCAATTTGATGCTTAGATGAGAATAAAATCGGTTCTTCGCCGGAAAATGGGATGACAGACGGATCCCTGGACAAGAATTCTTTGTGCGATTTTGTACCGTTAAAATGGGATCGATTTTTTTTATTCGTTGTTTGTGACTCCAGCCGAACGTGTGAAACTGGCCTAAAACCGTATACCCAGATAGTCATACATAAGCATAGGTGTACTACTTCTGGCCCCTACCAGTTATGACTCTTCAGAGTGATGCCTTTCAATCACTTTTCTGTGTTTTTTTCTTCACTTGTACTTGCTTGGCTAATGCTGAGTTGGTAAAATGAACAACCCTTAAGCTGGATTTACAACATATTTCTAATTGTAGCCAGGTCTACTACAAAGGAGGGATATAACTGTATTTGTCATTTATAATCTGCGATCTGGTCTGAGGGGCATTGCTCTTGTTAGTCTGGCTCCTCCCTTCTTCCTGCGATGCCGTCCGCCTTCTTGCTTTGTGTAGATGACGCATCCCTATGTCATACACTCACACTCCTCAACATCCCGCTCTGCGTCCTTCTCTGTCCTGACGAGGGCATAGCAAAGTACTGCAGTGCGCAGGTCTCGGGAAAGGTCAAAGTGCCCTAGCCCCTAGTCAGGGCAGGGAAGTACACCTGCACAGGAGCGTGATGGTGAGGAGACTGTGTGTATGACATAGTGACGGGTCATTCACATGAAGCAAGAAGGAGGACGGCATCGCAAGAAGATGGGAGGTGCTGGACCAAAACCAGCGACGACCGGAGCGCCCCGCATTTGAGTATAATAAAAGGTCTTTTTCTTCTCTTGCAAGTCAGGTTGGGGGCAGATATACAGCATTATAGAATGCTGTATATCAGCCCTGAAAGGTGGTAGCCCTATCTCATATTGGCCAAACCTTGTGACAGGTTCCCATTAAGTAGATTATTTTGTCTATTTTACATTGGAGGTGAATATATATGAATGAATACCATAACATATTTCCCAAGTCAGATGCTTGTTTTTTTAATGCTTTGCATTTATCTTTGCAGTGTTGTCACTTTACTTTCAGCATATAGAAGTAGTAAACTTAGAAGCAGTAGAAAACTTGGTTCTTGGTTCCGTTACTATATCTGTAGTAAGCTTGGACCTGTTATTGCACCTATTAAAGGGGTTTTCTGGGCTCTAGACAAATTTCTGCAATCAATTTGTATGACTGCAGATTGACAAATAGTGACAGTATATATTGAACACACTGTCACGATTCGTCTGTATCCCCAAGGTGAGTAACCATAGTTATGCGATTTTCATAATTGCCGTCACGTGCCTACTAGAATCTCAGCCAAGCAGATACAAATCTAGATGGCATGTGACTGCAACAATGAAAATTGCATACTTGTGGTCACGTGATCATCCGCTCACGCTCTGAGGATATAGTAGAATCATGACAATGCATTAATAATTGACAGTGTGCAAAAAAACTTTTAAGCTTGGTTATGGTTTAATGTTTATGTGGTAGGCTTGGATCTTTTACTGCTTTCATGTAGGTAGTTTGGTTTTGGTACTGTATCTGTGTAATAAGTGTCAGATCTTTGGTGAAGATGTTTCTGTGTAGAGTGTAATGTTTTGAGTTCCCTCTACAGTGAATTTCATACAGTGGTCAACTATGAGATTTCTCTTAGTCAACTAGTTATAAGTAGAGTTGAGCGAAACGGGTCGAAAAAATTCAATAGTCGCCGACTTTCGCCAAAGTTGGGTTTCATGAAACGAAACCTGACCTTAGCGTGAGGTCGGCCACGAGGTCGGCGACTTTAGCGCCAAAGTCGCGTTTCAAAAGATGCTTTAGCGCCCTTTTTCAGCCAATCAGGAAGAACGGACACTGTGGGCAACGTGATGACATAGGCAGCTGTCAACACCATCTTGGAGAGGGCATGCAAGTGATTGGCTTGCTTTGTGTGGTGTCACAGGGGGTATAAAAGGGCAGGGACGCCGACCGCCATGTTACTCATGCTGATCTCAGAATAGGGAGAGCTGCTGATTCTGTAGGGAGAGCGTTAGGAAGGCAAAAAGAAAAAAAAACTGCTGCTGCTAGCGCTTTTTACTGTAGTTACTGTGCAGTGAAAGGTGAAGATTTTTGCTTTGGTGCAGCAGCGCTGGTGGTGATTAGCCTGCCTTTTAAGGCTAGCTGCATTGCTGTGTGCATACTGGTGTTCAAACTGCTTTTTTAAAAGCAATCCAAATTGTATTGTTTTGTCCTGGTGAGGTAGTGAGCGTTCATTTTTTCACACACCGTACAGCGGTGTACGCTCCTCATACAGTACCGTGTAACGGCTGTTATCACGGCCAAATTGAAGCTATCTTTGTGTGTGACTCTGTAAGGAAAAGTCGGAGTTTGTCTGTTCTTACAGACCTACACCTTATAATTTTGTCCATTTTTCAAACAGTTTAGTATATTTGCTGTTTGATTACATTCAAAACTAGAGAGAGACAGCGTGTGTCAGTCCGTAAACAAAAACACGGAGCTTGACAATTTTACATACACCGTACAGCGGTGTACGTGCACGCTCCTCTCTCAGTACCGTGTAACAGCTGTTATCACGGCCAAATTGAAGCTATCTACGTGTGACTCTGTAAGGAAAAGTCGAGGAGTTTGTCCGTTCTTACAGACCTACACTCTAGGGAGATTCCAATTCTGCCCAATTCTATATACACCTTGTAGTTTGTCATACACTAGGCAATTTCTGCCGGTCACATTGCGGTGTTATAGACACAGGGCCTGACAGAATCCAACTGTGTCCTGAAGTGTAGAGAGATTCCAATTCTCCACAGTCCTCTATCCACCTTTCTTACAACATCCATAATCTGCTTGTCACATTGCGGTGTAAAATAAACAGGGCCTGACAGAATCCAACTGTGTCCTGAAGTCTAGAGAGATTCCAATCCTCCACAGTCCTCTATCCACCTTTATTACACCATCCATAATCTGCCTGTCACATTGCGTTGTAAAATAAACAGGGCCTGACAGAATCCAACTTTGTCCTGAAGGCTACAGAGATTCCAATTCTCCACAGTCCTCTATCCACCTTTCTTACACCATCCAGAATCTGCCTGTCACATTGCGGTGTAAAATAAAAAGGGCCTGACAGAATCCAACTGTGTCCTGAAGTCTAGAGAGATTCCAATTCTCCACAGTCCTCTATCCACCTTTCTTACACCATCCATAATCTGCCTGTCACATTGCGGTGTAAAATAAAAAGGGCCTGACAGAATCCAACTGTGTCCTGAAGTCTAGAGAGATGCCAAATCTCCACAGTCCTATATCCACCTTTATTACACCATCCAGAATCAGCCTGTCACATTGCGGTGAAAAATAAACAGGGCCTGACAGAATCCAACTGTGTCCTGAAGTCTAGAGAGATTCCAATTCTCAACAGTCCACTATCCACATTTATTACCCCATCCAGAATCTGCCTGTCACATTGCGGTGTAAAATAAACAGGGCCTGACAGAATCCAACTGTGTCCTGAAGTCTAGAGAGATTCCAATTCTCCACAGTCCTCTATCCACCTTTCTTACACCATCCATAATCTGCCTGTCACATTGCGGTGTAAAATAAACAGGGCCTGACAGAATCCAACTGTGTCCTGAAGTCTAGAGAGATTCCAATTCTCCACAGTCCTCTATCCATCTTTCTTACACCATCCATAATCTGCCTGTCACATTGCGGTGTAAATTAAACAGGGCCTGACAGAATCCAACTGTGTCCTGAAGTCTAGAGAGATTCCAATTCTCCACAGTCCTCTATCCACCTTTCTTACACCATCCATAATCTGCCTGTCACATTGCAGTGTAAAATAAAAAGGGCCTGACAGAATCCAACTGTGTCCTGAAGTCTAGAGAGATTCCAATTCTCCACAGTCCTCTATCCACCTTTCTTACACCATCCATAATCTGCCTGTCACATTGCGGTGTAAAATAAACAGGGCCTGACAGAATCCAACTGTTTCCTGAAGTCTAGAGAGATTCCAATTCTCCACAGTCCTCTATCCATCTTTCTTACACCATCCATAATCTGCCTGTCACATTGCGGTGGAAAATAAACAGGTCCTGACAGAATCCAACTGTGTCCTGAAGTTTAGAGAGATTCCAATTCTCCACAGTCCTCTATCCACCTTTATTACACCATCCAGAATCTGCCTGTCACATTGCGGTGTAAAATAAACAGGGCCTGACAGAATCCAACTGTGTCCTGAAGTCTACAGAGATTCAAATTCTCCCCACTACTATATACACCTTGTACCTTGTTTTACAGTACCATATAGTTGGTGGTTTTTTGGGTACATTTTCCCCAAAAATGAGGAAGTGTGGTGGAAGAGTCCGTGGAAGTGGGCGGGGCTTGGCAGCTGGTAATGATGGGTTGGTGTCGGTGGTGGATCTGCTGGTAGTGGCAAAAGCAAAATAGCACCTAATGCAGGAGGTGTTGAGCCTGCGTCATCGTCTGGCTCCACAAGGCCTTGAAGGCTCCCTTTTCTGGGAGTAGGTAAACCGCTTTTAAAGCCGGAGCTTCAAGAACAAGTTTTGGCTTACATTGCTGACTCAGCCTCTAGCTCTATCGCCTCCTCTTCTGAAGTTTTAAAAAATAAAAGCACTGAGTCGTCATTGGAGGCTCATGTTCATGAACCACACCTTTCCTTGTGTCCTTCACCCCAACCAAAATTGAAGGATGCGGCAGGCCACACTACAGATTACTTCATGGAGCTGTTTTCACATACCATGCCTGGGTTATCAAGTCAAATCGTGAATTACCCAGGCAAAGATGAATCTGACATGGAGTGCACTGATGCACAGCCACTGATAGATGATTCTGCTGGTACATTCACTCAGAGCACTACATTGTCCTCGCAGTGTACTGAGCCAGAATCTGACCCAGATGAAACTCAGGTGCCCCTTCCCCCATACTATACCACCATACATGGTGACACAGAGGAAGGTGCACATGACATTGAAGAGGAGGTGATGGATGACCCAGTTGTTGACCCAGATTGGCATCCATTGGGGGTAGAGGGTGCCGCTGCCAATTGCTCAGAAGAGGAGGAGGAGCATCCGCAGCGGGCATCGACATCGCAACAGCTGTTATCTGGCAGGCCCGGAGCAGTCCAAAAACGGGTTACAAAAATCAAGAGTTGCAGGACAGCTTGGCCAGACAGTCAAAATAGCACAGCGTGCAAGGCCTCAAAATGTCTTCCATAGTAGGAAGAGTGCAGTGTGGCACTTTTTTGAACAAAATCCTCATGATCAGGCAAAGGTTATCTGTAAGAAGTGCGCAAAGACCTTTAGCCGAGGGAAAAATCTGAGAAATTTGAATACCAGTTGCATGCTAAGACATTTAACCACCATGCACTTGCAAGCGTGGACGGACTACCAAAACTCACGTACCACATGTGCTACTGCTCCCAAAGAAGGTAGTCAGCAACGCTACATTGTTTCCCCCACTGTAAGTCCACCGGTTAGCACACCACCAGCAGCAAATGTTGAGTTGTTGTCGCAAGGGCAAATCAGTCAGGGAATCACACTGTTATTGCAACGAAAGACTAAATCTAGGCCATCAGAAAGAACACCAACTCCATCACCATCATCAACCCTCTCTCAGTCCGCCATGTCCACCGCTAGTTCCACCATATGCAGCTCTCAAGTCCAGCTCACCCTACCAGAGACTATGAGTAGGACAAGAAAGTACTCATCCTCTCATCCACGTACACTGGGTTTGAACGCCCACATTGCCAAACTAATCTCGTTAGAGATGATGCCCTATCGGTTGGTTGAAAGTGCAGCTTTTCGCGAACTCATGGCAGTACCACGCTATGACCCAGTCGCCACTTCTTTTCTCGCAAAGCCATCCCAGCCCTCCACCTTCATGTGAAAGACCGCATTGTCCATGCACTCAAGAAATCAGTGAGTGGAAAGGTGCACCTCACACCTGATGCATGGTCCAGTAGGCATGGCCAGGAAAGTTACGTGTCCATCACTGCGCACTGGGTTATTGTGGTGGATGCAGGGTCCACAGGGGACAGCTGTGATGGCACAGTGCTGCCTAGCCCACGGTATAGGAAACAGTTGGCTGTAGGCGTTCGACCCTCCTCCTCCAGAAGCGAAAGCTCGTCCACAGAGCGCAGTCGCACGAGCACTGCATCCGCAGCTGACAGTGGTGCACACAATGTGTCCCACTATCGATCAGCTAGTGGAAAGCGTCAGCAGGCTGTGTTGCAGATGATGTGTTTGGGCGACAGACACGGCGGAGGTACTGGCCGACTACTTTGAGCGACAAACTGAGTCATGGCTGGGCAGTCTACATCTTGAGGCAGGCAAGGTAGTTAGTGATAACGGCCGGAATTTTGTGGCAGCCATAGCCCTTTCAAAACTCAGACACATACCTTGCTTGGCTCACACCTTGAACCTGGTGGTGCAGTGCTTCCTCACTAATTATCCGGAGTTAACAGGCCTGCTCCATAAGGTTCGAAGACTGTGCTTGCACATCCCCCGGTCGCCAGAACACTCCAGTCGTATGCAGAAGCTGCAGCAATTGCTCCACCTTCCCAAGCACCGCCTAATTATCGACATTGCAACAAGGTGGAACTCCACCCTGCACATGGTTGAGCGGCTGTGCGAACAGAGGCAGGCCGTAATGCATTTGTGGGAGGATACACGGGCAGGCACTTTGAGGGCAGACATGGAGTTGACAAGTGTGCAGTGGTCGAAGCTGAAAGACCTCTGTAAAGTCCAATGTTTTGAGGAATGCACACGGCTGGTAAGCGCAGACGACGCCATCATAAGCATGAGCATCCCACTTATGCGTCTGCTCATGCAAACTTTGACGCACATCAAGGAGCAGGCGTCTGCAGCTGAGGATGATGAGGAAGAGGAGGAGGGAAGCCTTGATGACAGTCAGCCATTGTCTGTTCAGGGAACTGTCGTGGACGAGGTGGAGGAAGAAGAGGAGGAGGAGGATGATGATGGGGATGATTATTTAGGGGAGGAGGATGCTTCTCGTGGGGCAAGAGAAAATGTTGGTGTGGCAAGGTCTGGTACTGGGTTTGTGCGTGACTGGAGGGATGTGGATTTGCCTGAAAGTGCTCCTCCACCCAGCACTCGCAGTGCACCATTGACACCGGGAACATTGGCCCACATGTCAGATTATGCCTTGCAGATCCTAAAAAGGGACCCCCGCATTGCCAAAATGATGAACGATGATGACTACTGGTTGGCCAGCATCCTAGATCCACGCTATAAAGGCAAATTCCAAAACATCATGCCGCAGGAGAACCTTGACCTAATATTGGCTAACAAACAAGCAACTCTGGTAAACCGGTTGGTTGAGGCATTCCCAGCACACAGCAGCGGTGATGGTTGTCACACGAGCCGTAGGGGCCGGGGGCAACTTGGAAGAGGTGTTGGTGGTGCACACATCAGAAGTGGTGTTGGAGACAGGGGTTTCATGACCATGTTGTGGACTGATTTTTCAAGTCCCGCTCACACGACTGGTAATACTGCATCAATTGAATGTGACAGGAGACAGCAGTTGTCAACTATGGTTACAAACTACTTTTCCTCCCATATCGATGTTCTCCTTCACAGGTCATTCCCATTTGACTATTGGGCAGCTAAACTGGACACCTGGCCTGAATTGGCACAATATGCCTTACAGGAGCTCGCTTGCCCAGCTGCAAGTGTGCTATCGGAAAGAGTCTTCAGTGCTGCTGGATCAATCCTGACAGAAAAAAGGACCCGTTTCTCGACCCAAAATGTGGATGATCTAACCTTCATTAAAATGAACCATGCATGGGTTTCCAAGGATTTTGTCACACCTTACCCTGATGACACATAGGATGACAGAAAAATGGCTTTCTTTGGTCCGCCTCTTCCTGGGACTTGACCAATCTCGCCTTTAGCAGCAGGTGAATGTTCCACATCAACATATGCCATTTTGTAAACCTCCCTAACTGGGCTGCCTCCTCCCCCCATGGCCGGGGTCACCACCTAGCGCACGCAACCGTGCGAGTGCCGTTGCCCTGGACAGGTGGGTTGGCCGACTCTTGGGCGTGGGCACTGGCACAGGGTCCCTCATAGTGCAATCATGTGTCTCTGACGGTGGGGGTGCACACCCGCCGTCAGACACACCGCCGTACTATGAGGGGCCCAGTGCCAGTGCCGACGCCCACGAGTGGGCCCCCCTTGCTTGGGCAGGGCCCCAGCATTTGCAATGTTTACCTCTCCCTGCTCCTGCGCTGTGTAGTCTGGGCTTTCAAATCCTTCACTGGGACTGCCACTACAAATTTGGTGCACTGATAGAAGATGATGGTTAAGACGTAGCTATGCCCTGTCCCGCTGGCCGGGATCTAGCTTCAGATGATCAATGGCTTCCATTTCTTATGGACATTGACTCACAATGAGATGCAGTGGTGGTTTCTCATCAGCTTTCACAGTTTTCCTACCCACAGATGTGTGACATTCCAGCGCACATTTTTAAATGTGCCCTCTCATGCCAATCCAAATGAATCGCCTACGGCCTGTGGCTTCTGTCTTTTGCACTCCAAAGTTACGTGACAGAGCATGATAGGCAGTGAGCACCATGTTTACATCTCTCCCTGTGATCAAAATTATATGGATATGAGTAATGGCGATGGGATCAACGGTACTGCGATACAGCAACACTTTCATCACAAAGAAAGGTTTTCACAGTCTCCACACACTAATTAATTGAGGGTCTGCATCGCCTCTGAGAATTGTGACGGAAGTTTATCCCGTGAATAGGAATTCCTAGATTCCTGCAATCACTAGAATTTATGTCAGTAGTCGTATGCATCTCATTTCCTATTGCGGAGAGTCTGGACTGTCTTACTGAGACAGAAATATATTTGAAGATTTAAAAATACCACCAAAAGTGTGTACTGGTGTACGCTTCAAATACATTTCCTTTTTTCTACTTTTAAATTGTTGTCTAATCTATACTGAGAACATGGAGATTTTAAATATTTAAACTATGCTATATATACCTGCTATCCAGTGATAATGTACCCATTCTCAACTTTGTACAAGCTGGTCAAATCCATACTGGGCCTGAGACCGTCTGATCCTGCCTCCTGATCTATAGACATAGGTTTTTAATCTGTAAACTATGGTATACATACCTGTAATCCGGTGATACATTACCCTTTCTCACCTTTGTCCGATCACATCTAATCCATACTGGGCCTGAGACCGTCTTAGCCTGCCTCCTGATATATAGACCTATGTTTTTAATGTGTAAACTATGCTATACATACCTGTTATCCAGTGATACGGTACCCTTTCTCACCTTTCTCCAATCACGTCTAATCCATACTGGGCCTGAGACCGTCTGAGCCTGCCTCCTGATATATAGACATAGGTTTTTAATGTGTAAACTATTCTAGATATATATATATATATATATATATATATATATATATATATATATATATATATATATATATATATATACGTGTTACCCGGTGAAACTGTACCCTTTATCAACTTTCTAGAATCTTGTCGAATCCATACTGGGCCTGAGAATGGCTGCCGAGCTGTTAAGCAAGCTACAGCAACTGTGGTTTGGACACGTAATTTTTTGCATTTTTTCAGGAATGCCGGTTAGGCCTAATTCAGGAATTGCGGTTGACCTGCACTTACTGGGAAATCATCGTTCGCGGGGAGTAATTAGAATCACAGATCCCCATCACTAAAGGTGTTCTGCTGCTCATCTGCACCTGTAAGCGACAAAAGCTGGTCCTTTCAGTGTAGCGCGCATGCAGCCCCGGACATGTAACGCCATGATAGACCATGATAGTGCCAGAGCCTCGCGTATCCCTCTAGTAAGCTTGACGCCTTCCGCGGGGGCATGCTGGAGTCTCGTTCGTTAACGGAATAAAGCTGACAAATTGCTAGCACAACTACAAACGGACATACCACACCACACACACAATCGACAAAGCTTTCAATATGTGCATCTTTTCTTGAGGTGGCATGGTTGTGGTTTCCCGGGAGGAGTCCAATTAAGCCGCTGGCTCCACTCCTGGTGGTGCCCTTTTGGACATTCCTTTAAGGTTCAGCTTTGCAATCATACTGCCCCCGGAAAGCAAACACTTTGCCTTCATGGACGCTGTTTGGAGGTTCGTGGGAATAACGCTGCCCGATCGCCAGTTGGCATTTATTGGTGGGAAGTCCGACGGTATATGATCGTGTTCGATTTCAGAATTTTTTTTTTTTTGATTGGTATTTTACATTTTTATTCCAGCCTTTCTTGACTTCATAAGGGAATGACAAGCCTATATCTGTGTCTCCTCCACCTCCTCCTTTTACTCCTCCACCTCTTTTCTAAATGTAGTTGCCCTTTTCCATATGTAATTTTTGTCTTCTGAGCATTTTCTCTGCTTTGGGACACTTTTAAGGTGTTTTGTAATTGTTTTCTATGTGTTTGTATGTGTTTGTGTTTGCCTGCCATTGTTTTCAATGGGGTTCGACGAACTTGCCTCCTGTGTGACGAACCAAAACACTAGCGTGGTGGCTCAACGCTACTCCTGATATATAGACGTACATTGTTAATGTTTAAACTGTGCTATATATACCTGCTATCTGATGATACTGTACACTTTGTCTACTTTTTATATTCTTGTCTAATCCATACTGAGCCTGTGAGCGTCTCTGTGTGACTGATGGAATATATATGGAGACAATTATCCTTTGACTGAATAGAGCTGTACATTTATCGATACAGTGTCATATATCTGATGTTATTTTGTGTCTATTTTGTGCAGAATTTTGAAGTTTGGTGGAAGAGGCCGCGGACGTGGGCGCGGGGGGGCCAGCTGGTGATGGTGGTGGCACATCTGCTGGTAGTGGCAAAAGCACAATAGCAGCTAAGGCAGGAGGTGTTGAGCCTGCGTCATGGTCTGGCTTCGGAACACCTCCCTTTTCTGGGAGTAGGTTAACCGCTTTTAAAGGCGGAGCATGAGGAACTGCTTTTGGCTTACATTGCCGAAAAAGACTCCATCAAATATGTCCGCCTCTTCTGAAGTTTCAAAAAATGCAAGCACTGAGTGGTCAAGTGCTGGCTCCTGGTCAGGAAGAACCCCTTTCCTTGTGTCCTGCACCCCCACCCAAACTGAATGAGGCAGCAAGCCACACTTCACATTAGTCCATGTAGCTCTTTCTATCATACCATGCCTGGGTTATCAAGTCAAATCGTGAATTCCCCAGTCCAAGATGAATCTGACATGGAGTGTGGGTGGTCAGCCAGGGCAGTGGGGTTAATCGGTACCGGGCCCGTGTCTCACAGGGATGTGTCATGGTGGTGGTGACCCGTTCCGTGGCCCTGGGCATCCATGCAAAGGGGTGAATTACGTTTATAGGTGAATGATACGTGACGCCACCTCTGGTTTCTGATTAGATTGACCAGCGCTACAGTGTTGCTTCTGTGGGACAGATGTTGTGGTGCAGCTAAGATGTAGAAGACCTGCACAGGTAGGGCCGTAGTCGCAGGGCAGATGAAAGAGTTGGGAGATGGTGTGCAGTGCAGGATGTAGCTGAGCCGTGCGCCAGGCGCAGGAGAAAGATGACAGACACAGTCGTGCAGTTCCTTTACCTGTACTTGGTAGGTGCTGTCCAGGACCCAGAGTACATATGGAGAAGGAGATGGTCAGCCTGGAAGCCAATTTGGATTTCTCTCTCTGCAGATAGGTAGTGTGGCCTCCGTTCTAGCGCTTATCTGAAGTACTCGCAGTGCTGAGTTCAATGAAGTTCCCCCTGTTGACTCTCTTTTGGAACTTTCTCGTATGGCTGGCACCCATAGCCTTTTCCTTCTGGCTCACACACGTCGATGCTGGGGCCTCCAAGCCTCAGTTGGGTACAGAGCATTTACAGCTGCTACTTCCTCCGGATTCTGCTGCAGGAACGTCAGTGTCCCTACAAACTCGGAGACCGGAATACGGACCATGCGCTCCAGCTAGGAGTGAGCCTTAACTCTGCTCATCCCCCAGCTCCCCTTCTCACATCAACACACTTCCCCTTCCCTGCACAGAATGGTCCAACTTACCTCCTCCCGACCACAGAGAGCAGCTCCTCAGAAGTCATGTTCAGAGGTCTCCCTGCTGGCGTGGAGTGGGAAATGTGTTGTGTGTTGGTTTAACTGCTAGAGAGATCCTTCATTGCTCTCAAGCATGACATCACACTCCCTAGGAGGAAGGTAATGCCACTGTGGCGACCGTACTCCTGAGGATGCCACAAGTGCACTGATGCCCAGCCACTGCTAGATGATTCTGCTGGTACTTTGACCCAGACCACTACATTCCCCTCACACTCTACACAGCCAGAATCTGACCCAGAGGAAACTCAGGTTCCCCTTCCCGCAAACTATACCACCTTACACGGTGACAAAGAGGAAGGTGCAGATGAAAGTGCAGGTTCCTTGAGCTGGTGGGGGGGGGCATACTCATGGGCGACGGCACTGGCACAGGGCCCCTCATAGTACGCAAAAGTGTCTCTGCCAGTGGGAGGGCCCATCCCCCACCCCCACCCCCACCCGCCGTCAGACACACCGCCACACACCGCCGTACTATTAGAGGGGCCCTGTGCCACTGCCGTCGCCAATGAGTGGGCCCCCCTGCTTGCTCAGGATCACAGCACTTGCAAAGTTGAAATACTTACCTCTCCCTGCTCCACCGCCATTACGTCTTCCGCGTTTCCTGACAGTGATAGTCTAATCAGAGAGCGCAATGACATCTCATCTGTACGCCCTCTGCCTAAACAGCCAAGTGCAGTGAGATGGACGATGGGGACGACGAGCAGTCCAGACTAGTACAGGGATTCCATAGCGAGGAGACTTATTTAATTGTTTTCAATGTTGGGACAGCAATTTTTGGGGAGCACTATACTCTGGAGAATGATGTATGGAGCCCACCATACACTGGAGCATTCCAAAGGTGGACATCAGACACTGGAGCAGCATTTACAGGGCACATTATACACTAGAGCATTAGAAATGGGGCCCATTATGTATGGGCCCATAAAACAGTGGAGCTTCATCCATGGGGACCAACATATACTGTAGCATTATGTGGAGCTCATCATATACTGTTTCAAACATTATATGGGACCAATGATTCTGTATGGAGAAATATATGGGCCTCATTACTCTGTATAGCGCACTATGCGGTGGCCATAATACTGTATGGAGTAATATACTGTCCATTTTTGGAGCTATTAAAAATG
This sequence comes from Dendrobates tinctorius, assembly GCF_039654945.1. Lineage (NCBI taxonomy): Eukaryota > Metazoa > Chordata > Amphibia > Anura > Dendrobatidae > Dendrobates > Dendrobates tinctorius. The sequence goes on along the minus strand of NW_027361829.1, from coordinate 21,028,952 downwards.
GATATCTGTCATGAGATGTAAAAAGTGAAGTATTTTTCATTGTACTATGCCACTATTTCTCTGCGGTATCGGAGCATCATGAGTTGTGGTATGTGTTAAAGGGGCGCTCTTTGGCCTAGGGCACAAGAAAACCTGGAGCCAGCCCTACCCCCCCACAAATTTAGCCAAATAACCCCCATTTTTCAGTGCGTAACTAGTATTATGAAGTAAATTAAGGTTGAAAAGCTTCAGTAATCAGAATTGATGTTTTTGGCATTCAAAAGGGCACTGTAGGTGTGTTTCCTGTCCTCCACTCCCTGCCGACTTTGCTTCCCCATTGACTTGCATTGGGTTTCGTGTTTCAGTCGGCCTTAGACTATTCACGATAATCGGCCGATTTCGTTCGACCCGCCTTTTGCGAAAGTCGGGTTTCACGAAACCCGACTCGACCCGAAAAAAGGCAAAGTCGCTCATCTCTAGTTATAAGGTTATTATATTCTTAGATCACTGAACACTGCACCACCTTCACAATTATAATGTTACTTTCAGCTCAACGAATCTAGAATTGCACAAGCATATGCGATTCCATCATCATTCATACGTTCGTCTTTTTAAAGCCTTGTATCCAGGGTAAACATAATAAGGATGGGACACTTCATATGGGCCACTACTTTGTGCTTGCCCACATTTTTCAGCCAGGCCTTGTCTACAGCAACCTAAATGGAAATCACCTTTAATTCTAAGATGATAGGAAAGGTGAACTGTAATTATAGATGTAAAGCTATGATAGCACGTAGCCAGTATAAATGCTTACAATTTGATTAAGCTTTGGAATTCTAGAAATTCTCTTCATGTGAAGTTGCACAAGATAGAAAACAAACACAACATTTATAGCCCCCTCTTAACCCTTTTACACTTTACCATAGTTTGTTAAGACTCATATATGACTTGCTGTATTTATGCATTATTGAAATGTACAACATCATACATATGAGATGTGACCATTTATCATATGTCATTTAAAAACAATGTTTAAAGAAACGAGGGAACCTATGACAAGCTTAGGGGTGAGTGTACATTCACTGGGGTAAAAGCCAACAGTGAGCTGCATACATGTTTAGCCAAAGTAACTTGTAACCTTTTCACTGCTGGCTTCTTTCAATAATATCTGAGCTCTTGCTCCTGTGCTTCATCGTCCTATGGATGATTGAAAGGGTTAACAGCATTCCATGAGAGCGTGAACACTGAGAGGGACAAACTGGGTAATGTACAAATTCCTCTCTGGACTCTGGGATGATAACCCAGAATGGTCAGACGTCCTTCTGACAGGCTGTGACCTCTCACCTTACAGCTGCACAAGCAGAACTATGCAGCAGTACAAGCTATGATTTGCACTTGAACCAACCGGCCACTTGCCGTTACCATGGTGAATTATACAAGGGGAAGGGGCTGATTAGAGTAGGGACATGACCAGGGTGCAAATGTAGCTTAGTCAGGGGTGGACACTGACAGTCAACAGCCGATGTGCTGAGCACGTGCCTGCCTCCATTATACACACATGCACTGTATATTTTAAATATTTCCATGCACATGAATATACACATTAGGCCTCATTCAGAAGTTTCTAATCACTGATACAACGCGTAGCCATTTTAATATATAGCGCTTTCACATATCCATATCTTTTCAGGCAGCACAGATGAAAAGTGCCAATACAAGTTTGTGTGTCCGTAAAAAACATGTACAACACAAGTATGGCATCAGTGTGCAATCCGTGTGTTTTCTGTATTTAACATCGCAAAGTGTAGGAGAAGCTTTCATTTACTTATATTTTTATCCGCCCATGGAGAACACTGAAAACACACTGATGGTAAAAACGAACACATGGACCGTTCACTGATGACTAGAGATGAGCGAAACCTAAACAGTAACGTTTGGCGTCTATACCAAACACCTATTGTTCAGGCAAGGACACCGAACATGGATTTCACCAGGAAGTCTGTGTTAGTGTTCGGGTTCGGCCCCCCGAACACTTGGTGTTTGTACATGACAGCGCGACAAACACAGCTTCTGCTCGGAGGTAAAATCATCGCCGCCGGTCAAACAGCTGCGGTCCTTATGCTGTCAAATGACAGTATGAGTCCGCAGCTATGATCTGAGGTATAAAGTTTACCTCTGGTCATTGGTGTTGGCTGAAGGGACTGCTGCTCCCATCAGTCGACGCCTGCTGCCGCTAATAACAGTGAGAGCAGGAGTGGCTTATGGAAGTATTCAGCAGCCACCACCTGTGCTGTAAAAAAATAATGAAAAAAAAAAACTGTGTGGGTTTCCCTGTATTTTTGATGACCAGCCAGGCAAAAGTCACACCTGGGAGTTGTAACCCTCAGCTGTCAGCTTCAGTAAGGCTTGTTATCAAGAATAGAGGTGTCCCCACACCGTATTTTTTAATAATTTAAATAAATAATTAAAAAAAAAACCGATGTGGGATCCCCCATTTTTGACAACCAACCAAGGTAAAGCTGACAGCTGGGTGCTGGTATTCTCAGGCTGGTAAGGGGCCATGGATATTGGTCCCTCCACCCTAAAAATATCAGCCCGCAGCTGCCCAAAAGAGGCGCATCTACAAGTGCTTCTCACTAAATTAGAATATCATCAAAAAGTTAATTTAATTTCAGTTATTCAGTTATTTCAGTTATTCAATACAAAAAGTGAAACTCATATATTATATAGAGTCATTACAAACAGCGTGATCTATTTCAAGTGTTTATTTCTGTTTATGTTGATGGTTGAAAACCCAAAAGTCACCAGTTTAAAAAATGATTTTAAAATCCGAAATTGCACTCAATACTTGGTCGGGGCTCCTTTTGCATCAATTACTGCATCAATGAGGTGTGGCATGGAAGCAGTCTGTGGCACTGCTGAGGTGTTATGGAAGCCCAGGTTGCTTTGATAACAGCCTTCAGCTCATATGCATTGTTCGGTCTGGTGTCTCTCATCTTCCTCTTGACAATATCCCATAGATTCTCTATGAGGTTAAGGTAAGGCAAGTCTGCTTGCCAATCAAGCACAGTGATACTGTTGTTTTTAATCCCTTAATGTCCAATGATGGGCATAGCCTGTCATGGAAGTATGTCAGTTCCCGCTCCAGGAAAGACTATGCCTGTCATGCAGTGACAGTTCAGTGCCCGACAGCTGTCTGTGACAGCTGAGAGGCACAGGAAGAGGTGCACTGACCCATGCCATAGGTCCCCCACCCAGATCGCTGTGATCGATCAGTCAATCTGACTGACTGATCACAGCATGATCGCGCAGGAGATGCTGAAATATCAGCACCTCCTGCCCGATCAGTGCAGCAGCTCAGCTCTGCCAGTGGCTGAGCTTTTGCACAAACAGCCAGGAGCCATGTCCGCACCGCCCCTGCCTGTTAACCCCCTAACTGCTACGATTGAGCATGATCGCAGCGTTCAGGAGGGAGACAGAGGGACGGGAGCACGGTCTGCCTTCAGATCAGCGTCCCCATCGCGTGGCCCAATCGTTGCCATGGTGTCAGAAGCTTTCAGTATAGGTATAATGCACTGCAATGCTAGTACATTGCAATGCATTATACCTGCAAACAAAGTGAAAAAAGTGAAAGTCCCATAAAGGGATTAGGTAAAAAAGAAAATATTTTTTAAAAAATATGTAAAAAAAAATTACAAAATAAAAAATAATAATAAAAAAATCTACTAATAATTACGCATTTATTTGTAAAAAAAAAAAAAATTAAACTAAAAAAGTACACAATTGTGTTTAGCATTCCGATACTGCAAATATCGAGTATCGGCCGATATTTGCTGTATCGGAGTTCTGATACTGAGTTCCGATATGTTTACAATATCGAATACCGGAATCGGAAGTTCCCATAATGCAATGAGCCAGTTGTGTTAGCCATGTTAACTATTGGCATGGCTGTGATTGGCTGCTGAAATGATGTCATCACGATGCGCGGTCTGTGCGAGCCTGACGGGGGTCTGTGCGGGCCTGCTGGGGGTCTGTGCGGGCTGCCGGGGGTCTGTGCGGGCCTGCTGGGGGTCTGTGCGGGCTGCCCGGGGTCTGTGCAGGCCTGCCGGGGGTCTGTGCGGGCCTGCCAGGGGTCTGTACGGGCCTACCGGGGGTCTGTGCGGGCCTGCCGGGGGTCTGTGCGGGACTGCTGGAGGTCTGTATGGGCCTGCCGGGGGTCTGTGCGGGCCTGCCGGGGGTTGTGTGTGTGCAGGCATCGTCCGATGGGACTACAAGTCCCATCGGGCGATGCCTGCTACAATGACAGTGATTGACACATTAGCCAATGATGGGACAGTAGTAGTCCCATCATCCGGCTAATGTGTTGAATGTAAAAAAACCCATACATACTACATATATACAACATACATACATACTACATACATCTATATATACTACATTCATACGACGATCTCCTGCAGTGCATCACTGAGAGGTTACTATAGTTCACTGGTCTCACTTTATGGCAAAAACTGCGTGGGAACTTTCTCACACAGCAATGCCAAAAGTGAGACTAGGGACTATTTTTTTACAGTGGCGGAGGAATACAGTGCGGAAGGATACCTACCTCCCGTCATTGTATTCCTGGAGCCCCTAGAGAGCAGTCGCATCAGCTGATGCTGCTATTCTCCACGGGAGATCGTCGTGGGTCACTCGTGGATTTCTGCGGATCAGGGAGTATATTGGTTGTTTGTTATTTTAATATTTTTTACAGATGACACTGGCTTCGGGGATCAAAGTGACAAGTGATGGTGAGTATGTACTCTATGTTATATATACTGTATGTCTATATGTATGTATTGTATGAATGTATTGTATGTAGTATGTAGTATGTATGATCCCAGCAAAGAGCAAACAGATGAACGGCATACTAGGGCACACAAATCACCACATTATCAGACGGAGCTCTTTATCTGAAGTATTGCGGCATATGATTCAGTCAAAAAATGGAGGTGCTTGCATGAAAAAACATGAATATTTCAATGTGAAGCAAAAAAAGAAAGTATGTAGTATGTATGTAGTATGTATGTTATATGTATGTTGTATGCATGTAGCATGTTGTATGTATGTAGTATGTATATATGTATGTTGTATGAATGTAGTATACACTGCATTCCAAATTATTATGCAAATTGGATTTAAGTGTCATAAAGATGTAATTTTTTGTTTTTCAAATAAACTCATAGATGGTATTGTGTATCAGGGCTCTTTGGATCACTGAAATCAATCTCAAATTCCTGTGATAATTAGTTTACCAGGTGAACCCAATTAAAGGAAAACTACTTAAGAATGATGTTCCACATTATTAAGCAGGGCACAGGTTTCAAGGAATTTAGGAAAGAAAAAAGATCTCTCTGCTGCTGAAAAGCATCAAATAGTGCAATGCCTTGGTCAAGAGATGAAAACATTAGATATTTCCCAAAAATTTAAACGTGACCATCGTACTGTTAAGAGATTTGTGGTTGATTCTAAGCACAGACATGTTTGTGCTGATAAAGGCAGAATGAGGAAGGTTTCTGCCAGGGACAGACCTCAAAATTAATCAGTGGGATTATATATTCAATAATAACACCAGAAGCACAAAAAGAATAACCCCTAAAATTTAGCTTTTAATTCAATGACTAAAAACATTAGTGAAAATGACTAAAAGAAGGAGTAGTAGAGGACAAAAAATGAAGGGAGAAAAAATTGTTTTTAGTTCTTTTCAGTATTCAAATATTGGGCCAATGGCTAAGTTACCCTAGTCAGCCCTAATTTCACCCTTCCTAACCGCGGAGGTTGGCACCCTAGTTGTAGACGATATGGCGCCCCCGCTCAACGTCGGTATCCCTATTAACCCCTACGTCTCCCTACATATACAAATATATGGGCCGGAATCATGGGGAAACAGCTAGTAGGGCTCTTTAAGGTTCCTGAAGGTGTGAAAATGACCTCTACAAAGTACTGTATATAGAGTTTCTGACTGACAGCTGTCTTCCATGGTATAAAAAGCAGAAACGTGCCTTCAGGAGCAAAATCATCTTCATGCATGACAATGCACCATCTCATGCTGCAAAGAATACCTCTGAGTCATTGACTGCTATGGGCATAAAAGGAGATAAACTCATGGTGTGGCCACCATCTTCCCCTGACCTCAACCCTGTAGAGAACCTTTGGAGTATCATCAAGCAAAAGATCTATGAGGGAGGCAGTTCACATCAAAACAGCAACTCTGGGAGGCTATTCTGACTTCATGCAAAGAAATCCAAGCAGAAACTCTCCAAAAACTCCCAAGTTCAATGGATGCAAGAATTGTGAAGGTGATGTCACAGAAGGGTTCCTATGATAGCATGTAACTTGGCCTGTTAGGATGTTTTGGAGTTAAACAGCTTTTTTGTTCAGTGAATGTGACCTCCTAATGCTGCAAATTCCACAAATGAACATTTTCAGTTCTTTAAAACAGATCAAATGTTTAGAAATTCTACTGTGCCTAATAATTTGGAACAGTGCAATTTGAGTTTTTATTCATTTTGGAGATTATACTGTTATCATTGGGAGGTTTCTTCAATAAAATTTGATGTATACTCTAACGGGTGATGACTTTTATTAGACTGACTGTCATTTGTACTGACTATTTAGGATTATCAAAGAAAAATATCATTTGCATAATAATTTGGAACACAGTGTATATGTAGTATGTATGTATGTTGTATGAATGTAGTATATATGTAGTATGTATGTATGTTGTATGAATGTAGTATATATGCAGTATGTATGTATGTTTGTTGTATGAATGTAGTATGTATGTAGTATGTAGTATGTATGTATGTTGTATGAATGTAGTATATATTTAGTATGTACAGTGCCTACAAGTAGTATTCAACCCCCTGCAGATTTAGCAGGTTTGATAAGATGCAAATAAGTTAGAGCCTTCAAACTTCACACAAGAGCAGGATTTATTAACAGATGCATAAATCTTACAAACCAAAAAGTTATGTTGCTCAGTTAAATTTTAATAAATTTTAAACATAAAAGTGTGGGTCAATTATTATTCAACCCCTAGGTTTAATATTTTGTGGAATAACCCTTGTTTGCAATTACAGCTAATAATCGTTTTTATAAGACCTGATCAGGCCGGCACAGGTCTCTGGAGTTATCTTGGCCCACTCCTCCATGCAGATCTTCTCCAAGTTATCTAGGTTCTTTGGGTGTCTCATGTGGACTTTAATCTTGAGCTCCTTCCACAAGTTTTCAATTGGGTTAAGGTCAGGAGACTGACTAGGCCACTCCAACACCTTGATTTTTTTCCCTCTTGAACCAGGCCTTGGTTTTCTTGGCTGTGTGCTTTGGGTCGTTGTCTTGTTGGAAGATGAAATGACGACCCATCTTAAGATCCTTGATGGAGGAGCGGAGGTTCTTGGCCAAAATCTCCAGGTAGGCCGTGCTATCCATCTTCCCATGGATGCGGACCAGATGGCCAGGACCCTTGGCTGAGAAATAGCCCCACAGCATGATGCTGCCACCACCATGCTTGACTGTAGGGATGGTATTCTTGGGGTCGTATGCAGTGCCATCCAGTCTCCAAACGTCACGTGTGTGGTTGGCACCAAAGATCTCGATCTTGGTCTCATCAGACCAGAGAACCTTGAACCAGTCTGTCTCAGAGTCCTCCAAGTGATCATGAGCAAACTGTAGACGAGCCTTGACATGACGCTTTGAAAGTAAAGGTACCTTACGGGCTCGTCTGGAACGGAGACCATTGCGGTGGAGTACGTTACTTATGGTATTGACTGAAACCAATGTCCCCACTGCCATGAGATCTTCCCGGAGCTCCTTCCTTGTTGTCCTTGGGTTAGCCTTGACTCTTCGGACAAGCCTGGCCTCGGCACGGGAGGAAACTTTCAAAGGCTGTCCAGGCCGTGGAAGGCTAACAGTAGTTCCATAAGCCTTCCACTTCCGGATGATGCTCCCAACAGTGGAGACAGGTAGGCCCAACTCCTTGGAAAGGGTTTTGTACCCCTTGCCAGCCTTGTGACCCTCCACGATCTTGTCTCTGATGGCCTTGGAATGCTCCTTTGTCTTTCCCATGTTGACCATGTACGAGTGCTGTTCACAAGTTTGGGGAGGGTCTTAAATAGTAAGAAAAGGCTGGAAAAAGAGATAATTAATCCAAACATGTGAAGCTCATTGTTCTTTGTGCCTGAAATACTTCTTAATACTTTAGGGGAACCAAACAGAATTCTGGTGGTTTGAGGGGTTGAATAATAAATGACCCTCTGAATAAACTTTTCACAATTTAAAAAAAAATTAAACAAAGAAATAACATTCTTTTTTGCTGCAGTGCATTTCACACTTCCAGGCTGATCTACAGTCCAAATGTCACAATGCCAAGTTAATTCCGAATGTGTAAACCTGCTAAATCTGCTGGGGGTTGAATACTACTTGTAGGCACTGTATGTATTATGTAGTATGTATGTATGTTGTATGAATGTAGTATATATGTAGTATGTATGTATGTTGTATGAATGTAGTATATATGAAGTATGTATGTAGTATGTATATATGTTGTATGTATGTAGTAGGTATGTAGTATGTAGTATGTATGTTTTTTTTGCATTCAACACATTAGCCAAATGATGGGACTACTACTGTCCCATCATTGGCTAATATGTCAATCACTGTCATTGTAGCAAGCATAGCCCGATGGGACTTGTAGTCCCATCGGACGATGCCTGCACACACAACCCCCGGCAGGCCCGCACAGACCTCCGGCAGCCCGCACAGACCTCCGGCAGCCCGCACAGACCCCCGGCAGGCCCGCACAGACCCCCGGCAGGCCCGCACAGACCCCCGGCAGGCCCGCACAGACCCCCGGCAGGCCCGCACAGACCCACTGTAGGCCCGCGCAGACCCCCGGCAGGCCCGCGCAGACCCCCGGCAGGCCCGCACAGACCCCCGGCAGGCCCGCACAGACCCCCGGCAGGCCCGCACAGACCCCCGGCAGGCCCGCACAGACCCCCGGCAGGCCCGCACAGACCCCCGGCAGGCCCGCACAGACCCCCGGCAGGCCCGCACAGACCCACGAGAGGCCCATACAGACTCCGCCCGCACACACACTCGCATAGTCTCCGCCCACGCACTGCCCAAACTCTTCCCCCCTCCCAAACTGTATATGCAAGGAAAAATAGGGTTTATTTTCATTCCGATATTTGTGCCCCATTGACTTGTATGGGTTTCTGGTATCGGAATCGGCGATACCCGATATTTTTGGGGTATCGGTCCGATCCAATCCGATCCGATATTTCCCGATATCGGAAGGTATCGCTCAACACTAGTACACATACTTGGTATCTCTGCATCTGGAAAAATCTGATCTATAAAATTTCACACTATTTAACCTCTTTAGTGAATGCTGTAAAAAAAAAACACAAAAAAGTAGCAAATTATGCTTTATTATCATACCGCTTGGAAAAAGTGGATTAAAACGTGATCAAAAAGACGAATATAAATAAAAATAGTATCACTAAAAACGCCATCTTGTCCCACAAAAAACAAGCCCCCATACAGCTCCATCAGAGGAAAAATAAAAAAGTTATAGCTCTCGGAATAAAGCCATGCAAAAATAATTTTTTTATACAAAAGTTTTTATTATGTTAAGTGCCAAAGCAAAGAAAGCTATATAAATGTGGCATCACTGTATTTGTACTGCGCCAAAGAATAAAACTGCCTCATCAATTTTACCACATGTGTAACGGAGAAAAAAGAAATTCCTGAATTGCTGTTTTTTCATTCTGCCTCCACAAAAATCAAAAATTGTCATGTGCCCAAAAATTGTACCAATAAAAACGTCAGTTTGTCCCACAAAAAAACAAAACATGACTCTGTGGGCCAAAATATGGAAAAATTATAGCTCTCAAAATATGGCAATGCATAAACTTCCTCTTGCAAAAAAAAGTGTCTTTTAGTGTGTGATAGAAGCTAAACATAAAAAAAGGATATAAATCTGGTATTGCTGTTATCGCACCAACCCGAAGAATAAAGTCACCAAATCACTCATACCGCACAAGGAACGGCTTAAAAAAAGAAGAAAACAATTCTTCACCTGCTCCGGATTTGTTCATTCTGCCTCCCAAAGATAGCAGTAAGGCACATTTATCGTACTCTCTACTACGCTGAGCGTTTGCATCGGGGGTTTCCATGTAAATCTCTAAAATGAGTGATTCAGACAGACCACCAGTGGAAGATTCCCTATAATAAGGCAGATGGAGGCACTGTGAACGCCATAGGATTTTCTCAAGCATTTTCCAAGCGATTTGAAGCATCGCTTGGAAAGTGATTGACAGGTTGGTCACACTCGTCAAACATAGCATTTGACAAGTGTGAGCAGCTTTTTACTATTGAGGCCGCCTCTGCGGCATCAATAGTAAAAGATAAAATGTTAAAAATGATAAAAAAATAAAGCCTCTAGTAGTCACCTACAACCCAAATCTGGAAGTGCTAAGGGGAGCTGCACAGAAATTACAACCTTTACTACAAAAAGATGCCCGATTACAATCCATTTTTCCAGACCCCCCACTACTGTGCTTTAGGCAGCCCCAAATCTAAGAAGCATCATTGTCAGAAGCTCCCTGTCCTCTCCAACAGCTGGAGGATCCTTTCCTTGCAACCAGAAAAAATGTAAAACCTGTCCATCTATAATGACCACGGACAAGATAAAGATCCCCAATTCACATCAGGACTACAAGATCCCAGGTACTTTCAGCTGCATTACATCTAATGTGGTGTACTTAATTATTTGTACTAAATGTCCAACAGGGGGTCTGTATGTGGGGGAGACAGGGCAAAAGCTTAGAACAAGGATGAATGCTCATCGTCACACAATAAGAGAAAAAAGAATGGATCTACCTGTGGCAAAACATTTTTGTACGCCTGATCACAGGAACATGGATATGAAATTACTGGTATTGAAAGGTAACTTCACATCTCAGAGAGAGAGAAGAGTCTGTGAGTATAAATTTATGACGACCTTTGACACTCTCGGTGCTGGAATGAATGTGTCGCATGGATTTATGTCTTTTTACATCAATTAAGGAATTTGCTCCTAAGACCGTGTGGGGGCATCACAACACATTAGGAGACCCCAATCAGAGGACAATAAAACATCCAGACTCTTTATCTATGAACTGGAGCAATATTTATGTTTCTCCCTCTCCCATAATGATAGTTCTGCTTCACATCACTTGTCTCATCTATTGCATTTTTTCTGTGCTGTATTGTGCATAAATATGTGACTCTTCAGATTTTGTATTAGTCTATGCCTGATGAAGAGACCTGAGTAGTCTCGAAAGCTTGCAATGTGTTACCATCTTTTCAGTTAGCCATTAAAAGGTATCAACCACTGAGGACTCTCAATTCTGAAGATAATTGTAAGAGTACCCTAATGGCTATCAATAGCCGCTGAGAGCAAAAAATAAACAAAAAAGTGCACAATAGTATCAAAAAATACTGACAAAGCCACTCTTACCCATTGTCCCCCTTCCCAGGGTCCCGGAACACGCAGCCCCAACGCACGTTTCGCGTTGGCTTCCTTGGGGAAGTATTTTTTGATACTATTATGCACTTTTTGGTTATTTTTTGCTCTCAGCGGCTATACATAGCCATTAGGATACTCTTACAATTATCTAGCACTGGTCTTTTTTGACCTGGGTGCCTTACTAAATGTGACTTCATTTTGCACCTTAGTACTTTTTTGTTAACTGAGGGCATTGATATATATATTGTTGCACAGTTTTGTTGATTATGATGATTGACTTGTATTAGCCTGCTACTCTCCCACCTCTATATATTTATAACACCAGGCCCGGTGTTACATATTTATTTGTTTGTCTCTCCCCTCTATTCATGAACTTTACCATTATACATTTATGACATCATTTGATATTGTCTTGTACTTCATAAATAAAGTTTTGTATATTTTTACATATTTGGGAAATACACTCTGTGTTTCTTGTTAACATACTATTTAATGAGTGTTCCTATTGAAGGACATGTTTGTCCTGGTCCCAGTGTAATTGAACTCTGAGGATCTTATGTGATGCAGACATAATGTATCTCGTTCTAATTTGTCTCTGTACCGTTTTATATGTGTATAAATGGAAAGGTGGGCACCACAGAGAATATTCTAGCTAGGTGCAAGCTTGCGGCAAATTATACTATACCAAAAAAGAAAAGGAAAGAAGCACAACAGTCATGCTCACACTGCCCGATATTGAATGAAAAAAGGCTTTATTAATACAACGCCAGACAGACAAGGGTAATTAAAAACACTTATAAAAACATGCAGCCAACAACATGTAAAGACAGTGCATAGCAAGTATATATGACAATAAAAATATTAAGAGTATAATACTCAAACAGAACCACCACCCAGTAGGTAATTTTGTAAATAGTATGCTGAGAGGGACACTCATGAGTCCAATCACATAAGGGACAGCAGCTAGCATATATGCATATAGATAATAAATAGATCCTATAACACAGGAATATATAAGCATATGTGTATTATACCAAATTCAAACACATGTATGTGCTAATAAATAAATACATGAATTTTTGGCCCAAAAGGATTGTCACATATTAGACTTTAGCACCCATATACAGGGGTTGGACAAAATAATGGAAACACCTAACGTTTTGGCATCATAATCTTCGAACATGTTATAAACATACAAACCGTGACATATGGTAATGTTTTGTAGTTGATTATTTGTGTTATGTGATATGTGTATGTAAATTAACTGTTTGTTTTGCAGAATTGTAAGAACATTGATGAAAACCTGATGCCAATGGCAGACCTCTCGGATTTTCAAAGAGGCCAAATTGTTGGTGCTCGTATGGCAGGCGCTAGTGTAACAGAGTGCCCGAATGCTTGGCATGTCAAGAGGTACTGTCTCCAAAGTAATGACTGCGTTTGAAAGAGAAGGAAAAACGTCCGCAGCAAAGCACAGGTCCGGCCGAAAGTCGAAGTTGACTGAGAAAGACCGTCGGACTCTAAAGCGAATTGTGAGAGAGGATCGCAAGACCACGGCTCCGAAAATCCCTGCTGAGCTCAATGAACACCTACAGAACCCAGTTTCCACGAAAACTGTTCGTCGGGAGCTGCACAAATCTGGATTCCACGGAAGAGCTGCAATTCGAAAACCGCTGCTCTCAATGACAAGTGTTTCCAAGCGTTTAGAGTGGTGTAGAAACCTCCAGAATTGGTCCCTCGAGCAGTGGAAACATGTGATATTCTCAGACGAATCATCGTTTACCCTATTTCCAACCTCCGGCCGAGTGTACGTTAGGAGTCAGCCGAAAGAAGCATTCCATCCAGACTGCCTTCTCCCAACCGTAAAACATGGCGGAGGTTCTGTGATGATCTGGGGTGCTATTTCGTGGAGATCCACCGGGCAAAATGATATCCCTTCATGGAAGAATTAACAGCCGCGATTATTTAGGCATTTTGGGCGACCAAGTGCATCCTATGGTTCAAGCACTGTTCCCGGAGGGGAATGCCATCTTTCAGGATGATAATGCACCAATTCATACAGCTAGAATCGTTAAAGCATGGCACGAGGAACATTGTAATGAATTTGAGCATCTTATCTGGCCCCCACAATCCCCAGACCTCAATATTATTTAGCATTTATGGTCGATTTTAGAGATTCAAGTTAGACGTCAATTTCCGCCGCCATCGTCGCTCAAATAACTGGAGGGTGTTTTAACTGAAGAATGGGCTAAAATTCCTTTGGAAACAATTCACACCTTGTATGATCCATACCTCGGAGAACTGAGGCTGTAATCGCCGCAAAAGGTGGACCTACACCATATTAAACTAACTTTTGTTGATGTTTCCAGGTGTTTCCATTATTTTGTCCAACCCCTGTGTATCCATACCAGCTTAATCTGCCCTAGATCATATCCATGAGTGTCCACAACATGCTAAAAAATCAGTAAAGGATCATAGTTACCAATTGGAGAGCATCAGACACCCTGCCTGCACCAGTCCAGACAGTGCATAGCAAGGATATATGACAATAAAAATATTAAGAGTATAGTGCTCAAATAGAACCAACACCACTATTTAATTTTGTAAATAGTATGCTGAGAAGGACACTCATGAATCCAATCTCATAACGGACAGCAGCTGGCATATATGCATATAGATAATAAATAGATCCTATAACACAGGAATATATAAGCATATATGTACTGTACCAAATTCAAACACATGGATGTGCTAATAAAAGAATGCATGAATTTTTGGCCCAAAAGGATTGCCACATATTGGACTTTAGCACCCATATATATACATACCAGCTTAATCTGCACTAGATCATATCCATGAGTGCCCACAACATACTAAACAATCAGTAAAAGATCATAGTTACCAGATGGAGAGCATCAGACACCCTGCCTGCACCAGCCATGTCCAACACGTATCGCTGCCTGCACGGACAGCTTCCTCAGGGAAAACAATGCTATACCGTTTACCAGCCCGTCAACGCTACGGTTGAACGGGCTGGTTAAACGCAATGTGAACCTGGCTTAAGCAGTACTGTACAACCACATATGGTGTATTTCTATATTCAGCAGAAGTTGTGGGACACATTCTGGTGCCAATTTTACCCACTTCTTGTGTGAAAATGTTAAATCTGGGGCTAAAACTAAATTTTTGTGGTAAAAATGTAATTATTTTTTCTTCACTGCCCAATGGTATAAAATTCTGAGACACACCCTTGGTATCTATATGATCATTATACCCCTAGATTAATTCAATGAGAGGTGTAGCTTGTAAAATGGAGCCATTTATGGGGCGTTCTACTGTTCTGGCACCTCAGGGCGCTTTCCTAGTGGGTTATGGCACCCTCAAACCATAATAGTAAAATCTGCACTATAATATGATGCTCCTTCCCTTTTGAGCTTTGCCTCCAAAGTAGTTTTCACCTACACATGGGGTATTGGCATTCTCAGGACAAATTGCACAAGAAATTATAGGGTCCATTTTCTCCTGATACTCTTGAGAAAATAGAAAAATTTTGGGTTAAAAGAAATTTTGCAGGAAAATTTTTTTTTTTAAATTTTCTAAGCTCTGTTACACACTTCTGTAAAGCATCTGGTGATTCAAGATGCTCACCACTCATCTAGATAAGTTCCTTGAGGGGTCTAGTTTCCAAAATGGTTTCACTTGTGGGGGGTGTCCACTGTTTAGGCACACCAGGGGCTCTCCAAAAGTGACATGGCATTCGCTCTCAATTCCGGCCAATTTTGTGTTCAAAAAGTCAAACCTGTCTCCTTTCCTTCCAGGTCCTGTCGTGCGCACATACAGTTCGTCTTCCTTCACACATGGGGTATTAGCAAACTCAGTAGAAATTGCACAACAGTTTTTGGGGTCCATTTTCTCCTGCTACCTTTGTTAAAATAAACAATTTGATGCTAAAAGATGATTTTTGAGAAAAAAATTTGATTTTTAATTTTCATGGCTCTACGTTATAAACTTCTATGAAGCACCTGGGGGTTCAAGGTGCTTGCCATGCATCTATCTACATTCCTTAAGTGGTCTAGATTCCAAAATGGGGTCACTTGTGGGGGGTTTCCACTGTTTAGGCACATCAGAGGCTCTCCAAATGCGACATGGTGTCCGATTTCAATTCCAGACAGTTTTTCGTTGAAAAAAATCAAACAGCGCTCCTTCCCTTCTGAGCTCAGGCATGCGCTCAGTGGTTTACCCCCATATATGGCATTTCAGCATACTCAGGGCAAATTGCACAATGTTTGGGGTCAAATTTCTCCTGTTAACCTTGGGAAAATAAAAAATTGGGGGCAAAAAGATAATTTTTGTGGAAAAAATATGATTTTTTTCACGGTTCTACGTTATAAGCTTCTGTGAAGCACTTGGGGGTTCAAAGTGCTCCTCACACATCTAAATAAGTTTCTTGGGGGGTCTAGTTTCCAAAATGTGGTCACTTATGGGAGGTTTCCATGGTTTAGGTACATCAAGAACTCTCCAAACACGACATGGTGTCCGCTCTCGATTGTAGCCAATTTTATATTCAAAATCTCAAATGGTGCTTCTTCCCTTCCTAGTCCTGCCATGCGCCTAAAGACTGGTCTTCCTCTACACATGGGGTATCGGTGTACTGAGGAGAAATGGTACAACAAATATTGTGGTTCATTTTCTCCTGATACCCTTGACAAAATTTAAAAAATTGTGTCGGAAGTAAAATTATTGTGAAAAGAAGTTAAATGTTAATTTTTTCCTTCCACATTGCTTCAATTCTTATGAAGCAGCTGAAGGGTATATAAACTTTTTGAATGTGGTTTTGAACACCTTGAGGGGTGCAGTTTTTAGAATGGTGTCATTTTTGGGTATTTTTTGTCATATAGGCCCCCAAAGTGACTTCAAATGTGATGTGGTCCCTAAAATAAATGGTTTTGTAAATTTTATTGGAAAAATGAGAAATTGCTGGTCAAATTTTAACCCTTATAACTTCCTAACAAAAAAATTATACTTCAAAAATTGTGCTGATGTAAAGTAGACAAGTGGGAAATGTTATTTATTAATTAATTTGTGTGGCATAACGCTCTGATTTAGTGGCATAAAAATTAAAAGTTTGAAAATTGCGAAATTTTACCACTATCATAAAGTACAATATGTCTCAAAAAACAGTCTCAGAATCAGTGGGATCCAATAAAGCGTTCCAGAGTTATAACCACATAAAGTGACAGTGGTCAGATTTCAAAACCTACAAAGTGGCTTGGTCCTTAAGGGGTTAAACCAGGTATTGGTACTTTTGACAGTGTGGACAGGTGCCAAGTCCTGCTGGAGAATTAAATTTCCATTTCCAGAAAGTTTGTTGGCAGAGGGAAGCATGAAGTGTTCTAAAATTTCCTGGTAGATGACAGCGCTGACTTTGGGCTTCATAAAACACCTTGGACCCTTGTAGCCCATGTCTTGGATATGTCTGTGTGTGGTGGCTGTTGAAGAAATGACTCCAGCAGCAGTCCACTCCTTGTGAATCTCGCCTAAATTTTTGAATG
Source organism: Dendrobates tinctorius (assembly GCF_039654945.1). NCBI lineage: Eukaryota > Metazoa > Chordata > Amphibia > Anura > Dendrobatidae > Dendrobates > Dendrobates tinctorius. Next base: position 21,011,873 of record NW_027361829.1, on the reverse strand, counting down.
GCCTTTTCCAAACAATCCTTTGAAGTCTGCGTTTATCCCGGTTGTGCACCTTTTTATACCACACTTTTCCTTCCACTCAACTTTCCATTAATATGCACTATGTGAACGGCCAGTTTCTTTTTAGCAATGTGCAAGAAGAGTTGTATCCAGCGACCACAGGAGATATGATTCTTAAACCTTAACGTTTATTTAGACCTCATATTAAAAAACACAGATATGTAGAAAAGAGCAATCCCAGTGCAGGGAACTAATCCCACATGTTTCAACCTACACGGTCTTAACCCCTTAACGACCAGGGGTATTTTTGGTTTTACATTTTCATTTTTCCCTCCCCTTCTTTCCAGAGCCATAACTTTTTTAATTTTCCGTTTATATGGCCATGTGAGGGCTTATTTTTTGCGGGACGAGTTGTACTTTTAAATGACATCATTGGTTTTACCATATCGTGTACTCGAAAACGGGAAAAAAATTCCAAGTGCGGTGAAATTGCAAAAAAAGTGCAATCCCACACTTGTTTTTTGCTTGGCTTTTTTGTTAGGTTCACTAGATGCTAAATCTGACCTACCATTATGATTCTCCAGGTCATTACGAGTTCATAGACACCAAACATGTCTATGTCTTCTTTTATCTAAATGGTGAAAAAAAATTCCAAAGTTTGCTAAAAAAAAAAAATGTGCGCAATTTTCCGAGACCCGTAGCGTCTCCATTTTTCATGATCTGGGGTCGGGTGAGGGCTTATTTTTTCCGTGCCGGACTGACGCTTTTAATGACACCACTTTTGTGCAGATACGTTCTTTTGATTGCCTGTTATTGGATTTTAATGCAATGTCTTGGTGACCAAAAAAACGTAATTCTGGCGTTTTGAATTTTTTTCTCTCTACGCCGTTTAGCGATCGGGTTAATGCTTTTTTTTTTACTGTTTTATTTTGATTGGGGCGAAAGGGGGGTGATTTGAACTTTTAGGTTTTTTTAATTTTTTTTTATTTTTAAACATTTTTTTTTTTTTACTTTTGGCATGCTTCAATAGCCTCCATAGGAGGCTAGAAGCATGCACAACCCGATTGGCTCTGCTACATATGGGCGATGAGCAGATCGCCCATATGTAGCAGATTTACTGCCGTGCCTTCAGCGCCGACCACCGGGTGGCGCTGAAAGCCTTATGCCTGGAACAACCATAGAGGTCTCATAGAGACCTCTGGTTGTCCAGGCAATGTGACGCCGACCCCCGATCACGTGACGGGGGTCGGCGATGACATCATTTCCGGCCCGGCGTCCGGAAATTCTATTTAAATGCCCGCTGTCAGCTTTGACAGCGGCATTTAACTAGTTAATAGGCGCGGGCGGACGGCGATTCCGCTCGCGCCTATTGCGGGCACATGTCAGCTGTTCATAACAGCTGACATGTCCCGGCTTTGATGCGGGCTCAGCGCCGGAGCCCTCATCAAAGCAGGGGAAATGTCTGATGACGGACTGTGTCCGTCATTGGACATTAAGGGGTTAATCATGGATTTCTTTAGCAATGACCTTTTGTGGCTTACCCTCCTTGTGGAGTGTGTCAGTGACTGCCGTCTGGACATCTGTCAAGGCAGCAGTCTTCCCCATGTGGAGCCTACTGAAACAGACTAAGGGACCTTTGTAAACACTTAGGAAGCCTTTGCAGGTGTTTTTTTTTAATTATTCTAATTTACTGGCTTAGTGACTTTTGGGTTTTCATTGGCTGTAAGCCATAATCATCAACATTAACAGAAATAAACTAGCTGCCGTATTCAAGTGTTTATCTCCTTACATTTAGACATCTGTGCAATTCGGTCTGAGATTCCGACGTCTGAAAGCACCCTTACCTTGTGATATGTTACACCACAATTAAAAAAAAAATCACCAATTGCTCCTGGATCATTTGAATAAATTGCTCTTAAAGGATGTTTATATTCTATTGTTTATTCATGGAAATGTTCTTTAGCAAAATTGTGAGTGAGCCCAGGGGGCCTCATTAGAATCAGAAATTGTGATGTAGACAGAACATGGAGAGGCAGGCGAATAGAACAATTGGAATCAGAACTCAAGTAGAGCTATGCAAGAGGCAGGAAGAGTTTGCAACTCTTTTGTAAATAATTCACTGACAGGCAACTCATAAATATTCAGGAGGAAATATAATTTTGTATTTTGGCAGTCCATGCACAGTTACTTGTTCGATCCTGGCAAGATTAATCTTTACAAGTTGTAAAAATCTATTAAAATCCTCCAAACTACTGAAGATAAACTAAAGAAAAATAGTAGTGATTGGATTAAAGAAAATGCTATCAAGAACAATGATTTTTAAGCTTTGTTAAAGTCATTGCACCCAGCGAATGAGTATTTTGCTTGCTCATGGTTTTACTGATAGTCTTTTTTATCAGACTATTCTTGTTCTGTCAGTGTTAGGAGAGCAGGCATCCTAGCTAATATTCACTTTTACCTGACAAATATTTTTTAAATCAGTATTATAGGACTCAGAGGCCTCTCACTCAACCAAATCACACCTCCTGTTTTGCACTGATGAGGGGCAAAGACCTAAAAAAGAAGTCTCTACAAATGTATTGTCTTGTTTGTATTTTTATCCTAAGGATTGGTAAATGGTTGAAATTGACTTCTAGGATTGCTACCCCCCCAATAGGAGGCACTAGAGTCAAGTCTTCTTCTTCTCTGAAGAGGCTATTTGCATATTAAAATTCCCAGAGGAGCATTGCATGGCCTAGAAGTCTCCTTACACCGACTTGGCACTTCTCATAAAAAAAACTTTACCCCTTAGAAGTCACTGCAGAGACAGAATCTGTTTCTTTTATCATTCATTCTACAAACTTTTTTTGTCATTCACCTGCTACTTAATAGGACTTAGCTACTCTAAAGCCCCCGTTACACACTGCGATATCGCTAGCAATATCGCTGTAAAGTCACCTATTTTGTGACGTAGCAGCGATATTGCTAGCGATAGCGCTGCATGTGATACTTACCTCCGACCGACTCCCCCGCTGGTTATCGCTGATCGCTCGAGAAGCTCCTGGATCATTTCTCGTCGGTCACTTCCTGCGGCGCTTCCTGCTGTGACGACGAGCGACGCGTGGAGCCGGGCGGGAGGACGCAGGATTGCCGCGTCTGACAGGTAAGTAGCGATCCCCGTCCCCTGCGATGTCGCTGGTGAGATCTGCCTGTGTGGCAGCTCACTAGCGACCACCTAGCGATGCACCAGCGATCCTGACCGTGTCATATCGCTGGTCGGGATCGCTGGTGAGTCGCTAGGTGTAACGGTACCCTAACTTAATGAAAATCCGACAATAATAGAAGCTAGGAATTTTCAAGGTCATAGAATAAATACAATATTTAAATGTAAGTGAATAGCGCAATACTGTGCAATAATCATGTAAAAAATATGTTAGTAACATTTCTGAAAACAGCAGCAATTTATGTGGGATCCAGCTGAGAGTAAATTATCACATTAGTTAAAATATTTCACTTGGACAAGTGCACTGCAGTTTCCCGCGGGATGCTGAATTCACACTACATCTTCGAAATACCCCCGTGTTTACTATTCAGCTTGTTTAATTTTGGCAGATATTTTACAGGTTCAAATATCGCTAACTTATCCAAAATTGCTTTATTTTTCAGACAAATTTGCAGCACTTGTCTTATCACACTAATAAGGCATCCTTCTCATGTCCTGGTGATTTCTGTACTGGAAAAAACAGTAAGGCCTGGGTCACACTAACCGACGCAAAATACGGTTCGTAGTTTACAGGCGTAATACGGATGAATGACCCCTATATAGTGATCCGTATGTCATCCGTAAGCAAGGTGTGGTCGTGTATTTTGCGCATGTAAGCATCCGTATGTAATCCGTATGCCATCCGTATGCTGAGATTTTTTCGCTGGCTTTCAAAATGGACATATAATGGAGCCCTATGACGGGTTTTATAACACAAATGAAAGAATAGATATAGACACATAGAATACATATATATATATATATATATACATACATGTCATTGAGACACACACATATATATATATATATATATATATATATATATATATATATATATATATATATAATATTTTTTACTTCACTGAGTTCTTCATAGCAGAATAGCCGCTAATTCAATTGCCGGCTTTTGTCACATCATTCCCCAACCTGACATGAAATGACACATGGTTTACATACAGTAAACCATTTCATTTCATGTTTTTTTTTGTATGTCTTTCATTAGTAATTAGATGAGGGTTGATGTGCAAAATTTGGGCGGTGTAGGTGTTAATTTAAGGGGTTAATTCGTTGTTAAAAAATGTGTGGGCTCCCACGGTAATTTGTCAATGCGGGAGCCCACACATTTTTTAACAACGAATTAACCCCTTAAATTAACACCTACACCTCCCAAATTTTACACATCAACCGTCATCTAATTACTAATGAAAGACATACAAAAAAAAACATGAAATGAAATGGTTTATTGTATGTAAACCATGTGTAATTTCATGTCTGGTTGGGGAATGATGTGACAAAATCCGGCAATTGAATTAGCGGCTATTCTGCTATGAAGAACTCTGTGAAAAATATATATATATATATATATATATATATATATATATATATATATATATGTGTGTGTGTCTCAATGACACTTGTGTGTAATATATATATGTTCTATGTGTCTATATCTATTCTTTCTGGCTTTTCTAAAGGACACTGGGTGCATATTTCTCGCAAGTCACATGTGTGGTCCGTGTGTAATGCGTATTTTTAGCGCACCCATAGACTTGCATTGGCGTACTACGGGCGTAGTACGCTGACAATCGCAGCATGCTGCGATTGGCACGGACCGTAGAATACAGATGAGAAATATACGGCTGATGGGAGCAAACCCATAGAGAATCATTTGTCCGTGTGTAATGCGTGCTTTTATCGCCTCTCACTCGTCCGTATTCCTCTCTAGTGTGACCCCGGCCTAATGGTGACATCTGTGGTCCTTGTCCGTGTGCCATCATTATATACGAATGTGGTATCCGTTTGCTCTCTGTGTATTACATACGTGTGCTGTCCATGTGCCCATGTAACAAGTACCGATGCTTTGGAAAAGCAGTACAGTGAGCACTGATACCAGGTGCTGACTGCTGAAGAGAGCTCTCATCATTGTCGCCTGGTCTCCCAGAGATCAGCGCGCCCATGCGACAATGATGAGAGTTGTATTCAGAACCCGCTGTGTACATCTTGTGTAAAATGATTGGAAAATAAATTTAAAAAATGGCGTAGGCTCCTGAGTAATTTTCATAACCATCAGAGGGAAAGCCCATGGCTGATGTTCTTAATCTGGGAAAGGGGACAGGTTCCCAGGCTGTTAATAACAGCTCACAGCTATTTGCTTAGCCTTTTCTGGTGAGTTTATGGCGGAACCCAGAAAAAAAAAGTAGAGTCCTCCTATAAATTCAAACCGCCAAAGACTGAACAGACAGCTGTGGGTTCATATTAATAGCCTCGGAAGGGGCCAGAGATATTGCCCTCTCAGGCTACCAACATCAGCCCTCGACCGCTCCAGAAATGGCTCAGTCATAAGTTGCACCAAATCTGGTGCTTTGCCTCGCTCTTCCCACTTGCCCTTTGGTGGTGGCAAGTGGGATAATAGAGGTAGGATTGATGTCAGCTTTGTATTGTCAGCTGACATCATGCCCTTGGGTTAGTAATGGAGAAGCATCTATGAGACACAGCCATTACGAACCCCATAGTAAGTTTTGAAATAATCGCACAGCAAGAATAAAATACTTTATTTGAAATAAAAACTCCCCAACCTTCATTTTCCGTTTAATACTGAAAAAGGAAAATAATAAACAACCATATTCCTCACCTTTTTATGCATAACAAAATAGTCCCAAAAGACAATAATAGCCACCTTAGATCAATATGCTATATAACAACTTCTTCCACAAATTTGTGCATAAAAAAAGCCCATAGGCAAATGAATAGATCAATAAAATCAATCATTTATTCATATAAATTCATAAAATATGTAACAAGGAAATCTCTCCAAAATGCCAGATGCAAAGATTTTTGGTGCACACAGAACGTTTACTACATCAAAAAAGGACACTGCAATTTTATATACATAGCGGAATGATCACAAATGTATTCAATTTACTTTAAAGGCAATAAAAAATAATTAAATATCATATGCCACCTGATCAAAACATCCGCACTCCCTAAAATCTTATTGCAGATATCTTAGAAAAAAGGAGGGGAAAAAACACTGCCGCCATATCGCCAACAAGAGAATAGCTCCTCAGTAAACAGATTCACTTTGCTCCGTGCATAATCTACAGGCCATAGCGGCTAACAACAGAGGAAGCTAATCCTTAATTGGGCAATGTAAAGTGCATAGTGCTAAAAGTTAATTGCAACTTACATAGATGCAGCTTCTGTGGCCCGTGTACCCGGCTACCCATATTCCTCACCTGTCCTATGAGAAGAAAATCCATCGATGTCCATGTTCCTTGTAAAAGATAAAAAATAATAAAACACCATATCCCTCACCTGTCTGATAAGAAGATAATCCAAATGTCCCACTCCGTAATCCATCTCTGTTACATCTGGATGTCTTGATGAACGGTGGCATGACGCAACTGTTCAGCCTGACATCCAGAAGATACTGAGCTAAGCTTGGGCTTCAGCTTCAATGGCGAGCGGTAACGTCATAGAGGTTACATCCAATCACTGAATCTGCGGTTCCCATGCTCAGTTTACTGTAAGCCAGCCAAAGAACTGGGATAACCTTCATGACATCACCGCTAGCACTGTGCTAGCGGTGATCTCCTTGAGGTCATCGTAGTTCATCGAGCTGGTTCAGAGTGTACTGAGCATGGGAACTGCCGTTTCAGTGACCCACTGAAACCTCTACAATGTTAAAGCCCATTACTGGAGCTGCTCTCCAAGACCAGAACTGTTTTCAGCAGCCGATGACTGAGAATAATGCAAACTGTACTGCTTTTCTCAGGCATCGGTAAATGTCACGCTGATGACACACGGATGTCATCCATATGTCATCAGTGTTCGACACACATTTTTTCTGTGGTGCATGTAAAAAACTGACATCTGCTGGTTTTTCACACAGACATACAGTCCGTGTAAAAAACCTGATGTGTGCACCATCTTTGAATACAATGGGTGTGCGTGTGTCCGTATTTGCGGTCCTTAAAAAAACGGACCACATACGGACACAAAAAACAGACGTCTGAAGAAGGTCTTAGCAAAACAAGTGAGAAACTCTGATGTGGTTATGCTTAAAATATATTTTTAGCTTTATTTATCTTAGGCAAAGATGTGTGGTTAGAAGTCAGAGACAATTCCATGTGCTTCAGATTGGTGATGAAAGGGGTTTGTCTGTCTTTTTATAAAATAATAAAGTGGCCCCTATTCATCAAGAGTTTTTTGACAGTCTTCAGATTTAAAACACTTTCAAATGTCACCACATGTTTGTGCAACTCGAAGTCGAAATTTGCGTCATTCCCATTGGTCTCTGCCTATATAGCCGAAGCATGGGCAGGGCAGGACATGGCTTTGCCCACCTATCTAATTCATGAAAATGTACCTGTGTGCCTGTTAATGATTTTGTCTAGTTTTGTGTGTTTTGCTTATTTTTTTGGGGGGTTGCACTCATTCCATTATTCTATTTGCTCCTTTTTTAAGTCTGTTTTATTTGTGCTCGTCTGTTTTTTTTTCCTGATTTATAGGTGAAATTTAGCTATTAAAGATGTTTTTGCTAAATTTATTATTTGCGACTTTTTCAAAAGTCGCAACATTTTGTGCAACTTCGCTCCAGTTTGAGCTTCCACAAAGAAACAGCTCCACACCTGTCCAAAGGTTATAACTGTTACTGCAGCCTGGCTCCGTTAAAGTGAATTGGCCTAGTACAACACATAAACCATTTTGGAAGATTGTAGACAGGTTTTTCAATTTCTGTACATCCCCTTTTTTTGTCATTTGGTACATCATATGTTTTTTATTACCTATTATTTATTATGACCAATTTGTGTGTCCCTGAGAGCAATGACAAGGTGACTTTTTTTTTGATGGGACACTAACCATTTCCATCAGGCCTGCCTTTTCCTGACCAAAACCTGACAAATTTAAATGGCCGGTAGGATCCAATTAGAAACAGCCTTTGGGCTCATTTAGATGTCAGTTTGTCATGTACGAGTTCTGCACAAAATTTTAGTGGCAAGTTCGATTTTGATCCAAGCCTTGGATTAATTTTGGTTATCTAAGTCAGTGTGTTATTCATTTTTATCGTATTGTTTAATAGTAGTAGTTGATGACTTTTATGATGCTACAGATGTTCTGCAGAATTTCTACACCTACCAGGTAAATTAGGTTATTTGCGCTTTTTTTTAGCACTATAAGAATGTAAGTTTCTCCCTGAATCTGTCGGCTTTCAGTCATAGGGGACTGTGCAGGGAGCGATTACAGTCATTGCTTACAGCATTGCTCGCTGTACTGTGAGTGGAGGCTGGAAGCACTTTTTGATGTACAGCCAGCTCTGCAGCACATCTGTTCAGGACGAGTTGTAAATTATAGTGCGCTGAAAGTATCAAAACTTTTCTCTTTAAGGAAGCCTAAAAATATTGCTATTTTTGTACCATAGGTATTTGTACAACAAACTATGAATATAGTTTGTCTCCTGTTTACAAACTTGATTATATGATTATTTGTAAAACTGTAGTAATTCCTTATGATCCTCAAAAGCATAACTTAAAGAGTCAGAGCTGCAGGGCAAAATTTAAAATGAGCCGTCCTACTATCATGTGCCATTCTTGGTGGGCTTATATGAAACTCCCAGGCCTAGCTATCTCTGCACTTCTTGGAGCTAGGTTCTTGCCAAAGTAGTGCGGATTCCAGATAAAGAGGAAAAGCATCTAGTGAACTAGAAGCAATAAAAGCAGGTTATATTTATTATTTTCTACATCCGAAAGACCTATTTTTTATACATTGCAGCATTGTTTCATAATTGCTGTATATAAGTGCAGTCACACCCTCAGCGATACATTTATCTGCCAAGGAACTGAAACTCTCTGATTCATAGTTCAACCATCGCAAATCTCTCATCACACTGCTAATAAAATACAGAGCATGTATTAGTTCAGTGAAACTGGTACCAGCAGTTCACAGAATGTTTTATATGTGGCATATATTGGGATCATATTCCTGCATGATCTCACAAAGTATTAAAATAGCCTGGGAGCCTGGGTGTGTGATATATTTTTACTCTGTTTATATTTAGAATAAATTTGCTGAATGACTATTAATATCGTACATCCAGGTTCACATGAAAACTATTAGGCTACGTTCCCACGGTGAACTTTTGGTGAGTTTTTGACACTGTAGGATTTCTACACCTACTATGTAAATTTGGCTACTTGCGGCTTTTCATTGCATTTTTGAGTGCATTTCTTAACATGCATTTTATCTCGTTTTTGACCCTGTCGTTTTTGCGTCTGGTGTGTAATGCCTTAAATAAATCTGCTTTGTTTTTGACACTATTTAGTATTTGGCTATTACAAAACTTTATTGATATAGTTAGGTGAGGATTACATGCATTTTTGATGCGTTATTGCAGCAAAAATGCACTAAAAACCCATGTGCATTATTTACTTGCGGATTCTCCTCAGCTAATGCAAATCTATGGGGAAAATCCACACAGAAAACTCAGCATACCTGCAAATGAAATTGATATGTTGTGGATTTGAAACACACACGTAGCTCAGTTTACACTCAGTAAATAAAAAGCACAATGGGCAGGAGATTTCTAAAAATCCTGTCCACTTTGCTAAAAATGTAAGACATTGCATGTTTGACACAGTAAAAACATGCAACATAAAAAATGCACCAAAAGCTCATAGTGGGAACTTAGCCTTAGGGCTTATTCAGGTTTCAGTGATTTTTCTGAAAAGAAAATGTAGTCCGAGTTTCATCAGTGTTTCCGATCAAAGTTTAATCAATGTGTTAGTTTCTCCCATCAATATTTGGTCAGTTTCATTAGTTTTCCTTGGATGAAAAAATGAACAGATAAAGATTTCCCAAACTTCTCCTATGAAATAGTCAATTGTAAGCAAATGGCACAAGGAAGTCATCCACACGCTGTTCAATCTTCCCCGAAACCATAGACTTGCAAGTTTGATCTTAGACTCGTGATAAAATTGGACATGTGTTCGTGACTTTGTGTGGACAACTCGGGTGCAAAAATATAAGGACTTGTTAAATGCTCCTTAAACTATAATAGGTCTGAGTTCTATTTGTGGAAACCATAGATAGAACTTATATGAGTTAAACTGACATCTGAATGAGCCCTTAGTGCAAGAGGTTTTTTTTTAATCTTATAATTTTTATTAAACATTTTCAAAACCAGAAGAATAAAATTTAAAAAATATGGTAATATGATACAAACATAACTCCCAAAACCCTAACCCTGTTGCCCCCAGAAGAAGAGGTTGCTAAACGCGCGTTGGGGTGATAGACGCGGCATTCCCCTGCTCATCAGTAAGGTAAAGATTGTTTTCATGCGTTCCTTATAACCTTTACTGCTAGCCATAATTATTTGATTGTTATTGATGCACTGAAGCATTTATGCAAAAATATATATACACAGTGCTAAGCCTTTTTCATTGATATCTTGAGGCTTTGTCTCTTAGTGATTCTTATAGGGAGCATTACATAGGATAAATGGGGGTATTGGTTACTTATTAATCACCTACAGGCACAGTGACACCTTATTGATTTCAGAGTGAAGTTGTTTCTTTTGCTAACTGATAAGCAATGAAATGTGTCAATGAACCATAGTTTGAGGATTTTATCTGGAATATGTCATGGTATGCCTAGGTTACTTTAGGCAAAAACCCCGGGACCCCTGCGATGTCCCTCAGACTAGGGGAACCCTGTCTGTCCCTCTACCCAGGGTTTACACTGAAGGTGTGCCTGCCTGTGCCTGCCTGAGCCTCCACCCTGTCCCTGTCTCCTGTCCAGCCCTAAGCTGAACCCACCACCCTCCACCCAGTGAGGGGACCAGACACCAGACCCCACAAATACGTATGGACAGGGGTAAAAGAAACACCACACAGTTAATACACAAGGGAATACAATAATGTGCAAGGGCAACCAAATATATGTATAACAGATTGGAGAAAGAACCACTGAGGGATATACTGCACCAGATATCAGACGCTCCAACCCCACCACTGCTGACCGGTATTGCTAGCACTAGGCTAAAGCTATAGTCGGCGACGCCCATAGTCAGGACGAACTATTTAAAGACCAAGGGCGTGGCCCAGCCCTCAGCCAGCATGACAACCTGGTTAACCCTATCCCGACTGGAACAGAATACCCAACAGGGTATTACCGCTGTCTGCCGGACACCCTGGTGTGAACAGTGTCCGACATGACAGTACCCCGCCTTCTACGAGGGACCTCCGGAACCTCACCATGTCGAGGACCTGGCTTGTCCAGATGGCGACGATGGAACATAGTAACCAGTCGATCAGCATGAATGTCAGAGGCCGGCACCCATGTCCTCTCCTCAGGACCATAGCCACGCCAGTGGACCAGGTACTGTAGAGTGCGACGCACAACCCTAGAGTCCACCACTTTGGACACCTCAAATTCCAACGCGCCATCCACCAAGACGGGAGGTGGTGGCCCGGGGGAACCATCCACCAAACCCACGACCTTCTTTAGCAATGCTTTGTGAAATACATTATGAATCTTATACACAGCCGGCAACTCCAAACGAAATGCCACTGGGTTGATCACTGCGGAGATTCTAAATGGGCCAATGAACCTGGGACCCAACTTAAGTGACGGTATCTTGAGCTTAATGTTCCTAGTAGATAACCACACCCAATCACCCACACACAGGTCCGGACCTGGCACACGTCTGCAGTCAGCCACCCGTTTGTACCTGGAAACCACCTTCAACAAGCGCTGCTTGACTCTCCTCCAAACAGACGACAATTGAGCTCCCAACTGGTCCTCTTCAGGGACGCCAACTGAGCACCCCTGACGCAAGGTGCAAAATTGAGGATGTTGACCATACACACAAAAAAAAGGAGATTCCCCAGACGATTCCTGGCAATGGTTGTTTATTGCGAATTCTGCCAGAGGAAGAAACGCTGACCACTCTTCCTGATTGTCGGAAACAAAGCAGCGCAAGTATTGCTCCAGGTTTTGGTTCATCCGCTCAGTCTGTCCATTCGACTGAGGGTAGAAAGCCGATGAATGAGATAATTTGATTCCAAGGCGAGAACAAAAAGCTCTCCAAAACTTTGCCACAAACTGCGTACCTCGATCAGACACAATGTCAGACGGGACACCATGAAGTCTGACCACCTCGCGAATAAATATCTGAGCAAGAGTCTTAGCATTGGGCAAAGACGGTAAAGCAACGAAATGTGACATTTTGGAGAACCTATCAACAATTACCAAAATGACCGAGTTCCCTGCCGAGGCGGGCAAGTCAGTAATAAAATCCATGGAAATCTCAGTCCATGGCTTACTGGGCACCCCAAGAGGCTGCAAGCTACCAGCGGGACGGGAACGAGGAGTCTTGGCCCGTGCGCACGTGGTACAGGCAGCCACATATGAGGCCACATCCTGCCAGATTTTAGGCCACCAAAAACGACGCGATACCAATTCGAGTGCTCCTAACCCCTGGATGACCTGCCAGTACCGTGTCGTGATGTTCGCCCAACACTCTAGAGCGTAGATGTAGCGGCACAAAAGATTTATTAGCAGGTAACCCCGGCGGTACCACCTCCTGAGCCTCGGCAATCTCTGCCTCAATCTCTGTCGTGATGGCAGATACCACCACACCCTTTTGGAGAATAGGCACCGGCTCTTCACATAACTCTCCCCCAGGAAAACACCTGGATAAAGCGTCTGCCTTAACATTCTTCGACCCAGGTCGATAGGTAACAATGAAGTTGAACCGGGTGAAGAATAATGCCCAGCGAGCCTGTCTGGAGGACAGGCGCTTAGCAGATTCTAAATAAAGCAAATTCTTATGGTCGGTTATCACAGTAATCTGATGAAGCCCCCTCCAAGAAGTGTCGCCACTCCTCAAATGCCAATTTGATGGCCAATAGTTCCCTGTTGCCAATATCATAATTATGCTCCGCAGGCGACAGCTTCTTGGAGAAGAAGGCACACGGATGCAACTTGGCCCAAGAAGGGCCCTGAGACAGTACAGCCCCCACTCCAACCTCCGACGCATCCACCTCCACGACAAACGGTAAGGAGACATCGGGCTGCACCAGAATGGGCGCTGAGGCAAAACTATTCTTGAGGAATTCAAACGCCTGTACCGCAGGCTCAGACCAGTCAGAAAAGTCGGTACCCTTCTTAGTCATGTCAGTCAGTGGTTTGGCAATCATAGAGAAGTTCTTAATAAATTTCCTATAGTAATTGGAGAAGTCAAGAAATCGCTGAAGCGCCTTAAGATTATCAGGCCGATCCCAATGTAGTACCGCCTGCACCTTTGCGGTGTCCATCTTAAAACCTGAGGCGGAGATTATATAACCCAAGAACGGTAGCTCCTGTACGAAAAACACACATTTTTCAAGCTTGACATAGAGCCTGTTCTCTCTGAGCAACTGCAGAACCTGTCTAACATGCTCTATATGTGTATCATGGTCGCGAGAGAAAATGAGGATGTTGTCAAGATAAATTATAACAAACCTCCCCAACAACTGAGAGAAGACATCATTAATGAAGTGTTGAAAGACCGCCGGTGCCATAGTCAACCCAAACGGCATTATCAAACTCTCAAAGTGACCCTCAGGGGTATTGAACGCTGTCTTCCACTCATCCCCCTGACGGACTCTTATAAGATTGTACGCCCCCCTGAGGTCCAGTTTGGAGAACCACCTGGCACCAACCACTTGGTTGAATAAATCGGGTATAAGTGGCATAGGGTAAGGATCACGGACCGTAATCTGGTTGAGTTCTCTGAAATCCAGACACGGGCGTAAACCGCCATCCTTCTTTTTAACAAAGAAGAAGCCAGCAGCCAGAGGAGAAGAGGAAGGTCTAATATGACCCTTGCTCAGGCTATCCGCAATGTATTCCTTGAGAGCTAGCCTCTCGGGACCTGAGATATTAAACATTCTAGCTTTAGGTAACTTGGCCCCTGGTTTCAACCTAATAGCACAGTCATAGGGGCGATGCGGTGGTAGTTCCGAACAACCCTTCTCAGAAAATACATCCGCATAATCCAGCAACGGCTCCGGGATACTGGGGGTCAAAGCGGAAATACATGTAGCCAGGCACCTCTCCTGACACTCCCTGCTCCACTGAATTATGTCCTGGGTCTTCCAATCAATAACAGGATTATGCATTGACAACCATGGAAAGCCCAGAACCATCTGAGCCGGTAAGTTACTAAGCACCTTACAAGTTACCCGCTCTGAGTGTAATACTCCGATGTGGAGTTGTATATCCAACACACACTCTGTGATCTCCCCTTGAGACAATGGGGAAGCATTGATGGTAACCACCCGGATGGGGTTCGGCAATTTCTCCACCGGAAATCCCGCTGTATGCGCGAACCTCTCATCAATGAGATTGGCAGCTGAGCCACTATCAATAAATACTGTAATAGAGAGCATTTGCCCCCCAAGTACCACCCTAGCAGGGAGCATACACTGGGAAACCATGACGGAGGATACACAAAGGCTCAGACTAGACTCCTCCAAACCCTCTGAGCCTATCAGTTTTCCGCCGGCGCGCCCTTCTTAGGTACCAGGGGGCAAGCGTTAATAAAATGTCCTCCTTTGCCACAAAAAAAACAGAGCCCCTGCCTTCTGTGCCAAGGACGTTTAGGCTTGTTACTCGGTGACTGTGCTATACCAGCGATCTGCATGGGTTCCACGGATTCACCCGCGGCAACCTCACCGACCACTCCCCCACCTCCCGGAGGCAACGAAACCAGCGCCCCCTGACGGAGACGTTGGTCTATGCGTACTACAAGTGCCATCGCAGCCTCCAGAGAGGCGGGAGTCTCGTACATTAGGAGAGTCTGTTTAACCCTTCCAGAAACCCCATGCAAAAATTGACTTCTAAGCGCAGGGTCATTCTACTGCGTGTCCATCGCCCAGCGCCGGAATTCCATGCAGTAATCCTCAGCTGGTTGATCACCCTGTAGCAGTGAGCGTATCTTAGACTCTGCTAAGTTTAATCTATCCGGATCGTCATAGATCAAACCCAGAGTAGAGAAAAAAAAATCTACAGATTCAAATGCCTGTGAGTCTGAAGGGAGTGAAAAGGCCCAAGCCTGTGGATCACCACTCAGCAAAGAAATCACCAAGCCCACGCGTTGAGCCTCATTACCTGAGGAATGTGGACGCATACGGAAATACAATTTGCATGATTCACGAAACACCGTGAACTTACCACGATCACCAGCAAATCGTTCAGGAAGGGGAAACTTGGGCTCAGCTGCCCTGGCTGCAGCCTCAGCAGGTACTGCAGGAGCTGACAGGCCTTGTTGCTGGACCGCCCCCCTGAGTTCAGTGACCTGTATGGATAGAGCCTCCAGCTGCTTGGTTAGGGAAAGTATAGGATCCATAGTAAGTAACCCCTATATTCCCTATCTATACCTTTTTTTTTTTTTTTTTTTTTTCTCTCACTTTATTATTTGGGCCGACTATAATGTCATGGTATGCCTAGGTTACTTTAGGCAAAAACCCCGGGACCCCTGCGATGTCCCTCAGACTAGGGGAACCCTGTCTGTCCCTCTACCCAGGGTTTACACTGAAGGTGTGCCTGCCTGAGCCTCCACCCTGTCCCTGTCTCCTGTCCAGCCCTAAGCTGAACCCACCACCCTCCACCCAGTGAGGGGACCAGACACCAGACCCCACAAATACGTATGGACAGGGGTAAAAGAAACACCACACAGTTAATACACAAGGGAATACAATAATGTGCAAGGGCAACCAAATATATGTATAACAGATTGGAGAAAGAACCACTGAGGGATATACTGCACCAGATATCAGACGCTCCAACCCCACCACTGCTGACCGGTATTGCTAGCACTAGGCTAAAGCTATAGTCGGCGACGCCCATAGTCAGGACGAACTATTTAAAGACCAAGGGCGTGGCCCAGCCCTCAGCCAGCATGACAACCTGGTTAACCCTATCCCGACTGGAACAGAATACCCAACAGGGTATTACCGCTGTCTGCCGGACACCCTGGTGTGAACAGTGTCCGACATGACAGAATATTTATAGAGACTTTTTTCACATAATAATAATCTTTATTTTTTATATAGCGCTAACATATTCCGCAGCGCTTTACAGTTTGCACACCTTATCACATATTTTATGTGGTCCATATAAGAACAGGTTCATTTAAGGTATTACATTGTGCGTTTGTGATGTATATTCCTTGCATATCATAATTGAGCAGTGGTGTGTTTTAAAGTCTTTTTTAGACCTGAGGCATCTTTTTTGTTATGTATATGTATGATTAATAAAAGTATTGTTGAAATATACACTTCTTTCCTTTCATTTTATGTGTGAGGGCATTGTGGTTCATTTCTGATACGGAGTGGTACCTCGTTTGAAGGTGTTTTTTGGACTAATATGTATTTGTAATTAGTTGGTAAGTATTCCCATTAACAATCTGACCATGTTAAAGTTAGAGGGGGTAAACCTAGGGAATCCAACAATAGGACCCCAAATTTTTCAAATTAAGTGGAGTTCCTTTCTCCTGAAACACAAACTTCTCAAGATGGAGCATACAGTTGCTTTATGCAATGCATTCTTGTGTATTGGGAGGATGTTATGAATGGGTCGCCGAGGAGGATAGCAGTTCAGGCTAAGCTACAGAAAACCGGAGAGGTTGGTAACTAAGTGGATGCAGTCCTCTGATCCTGTCCACACAACTAGCAGTAGCCGTGGAGCGTACCTACGATGCCCTAGACGCCTCGGCCCAGCCGGAGAACTAACTCAGCCTAAAGCAAGAAAGGTGAAATATAAACTGCCCCAGAGCAGGCCCCAAAAGAATAGATAGCCCCCAAACATATAATGTCGGTGAGGAGACAAGATGAAAACACAAATGCAGGCAGAAAAATAGACTGAGCAAATGATGGGGCTCACACTGACTAGATAGGACAGGAAAGGAAAGACACTGTTTGCAATCACTCAAAAACCCTGCAAAAAGTCCAACACATCTGATGCACAAAAACACTGAAGTCGCACGACTTCGCCCCCACTATATCAGCACTCTGGTATATTCTGAAAGCAAAGCAAAAAGAGACCAATATAAAAGGGAACAAAACAAACTGGCACATGCAGTAACATATGGGCGGTGATTCAGCACAACCCCAGCCGGAGCTAGCTGACCCGCACAAAGCAGAGATAGACAAACACAGATCAAATGTAAACAGAATACCAAATGAACCACTTAGCGGAACATGCAGGGAAAGAGCAGGAGACATCAGACCTCAGGAGGCACAGGAAGAAAATCACCAGCAGGGATAGAGGGAGTCAGCTGTCTTATATCCCAATCTGAAACCCCAGATCTCCAATCGTCTTCCTCATTATCAGGTGGCAAGCCTCTGTCAATCAGATCAGCTCCACTACCTCCAGTAACCACCAGAGGGAGCCCAGAAAGAGAACTCTCAATCTGACCAGCTCCACTATCTTCAGTAATCACCATAGGGAAGCTAGAGAGAGAATTCACAACAGTTACCCCCCCTTGAGGAGGGATCACCGAACCCTCATCCACGCCACCAGGCCGGTCAGGATGGCCCGGTGAAAAGCACGAACCAATCTTTCGGCATGAATGTCAGAATCAGAGACCCAAGAATTATCATCCTGGCCATAACCCTTCCATTTGACCAGGTACTGGTGTCTCCGTCTAGCCAAACGAGAATCCAATATTTTCTCTACCTCATACTCCAAATTACCTTTAACCAATACAGGGTCAGGAGGCGCCGCCATGGGAACTACTGGCTCTACAAACCTCTTCAACAAGGATTTATGGAACACGTTATGAATCTTAAACGTAACTGGAAGAGCCAAATGGAAAGAAACGGGATTAAGGATTTCCAAAATCTTATAATGTCCAATGAATCTTGGCTTGAATTTTGGAGACGCAACCTTCATAGGAATATTCTTTGAAGACAACTAAACCATATCACCCACTTTAAACCAGGGACCAATGGTCCTATGTCGGTTGCAAAACCGTTGGGCTTTTTCCTGAGAGTGGGACAACTTATCCACCACTTGGTCCCAAATCTGCTGCATTCTCTCTACCACAGAATCCACACTTGGACAGGCCGAAGATTCCACCTGCCCTGAAGAAAATCGAGGATGAAACCCAAAGTTACAGAAAAATGGCGACATTAGAGTGGCAGAATTAGCCCTATTGTTTAGCGCAAATTCGACCAAGGGCAAAAATGAGACCCAGTCATCCTGATCAGCAGATATGAAGCATCTCAAATAGGATTCCAAAGTCTGGTTTGTTCTCTCAGTCTGCCCATTCGTCTGAGGATGAAATTCAGAGGAGAAAGATAACTGAATTCCCAGTTTGGAACAAAAAGCTCTCCAAAATCTGGAAACAAACTGGACTCCTCTGTCCGACACAATGTTCTCAGGAATCCCGTGCAACCGAACCACCTGTTGTAAAAACAAGGGCACCAACTCAGAAGAAGATGGCAACTTTGGGAGTGGTACAAGATGGACCATCTTAGAAAATCTATCACAGATAACCCAGATAACAGTCATCCTCTGAGAGACAGGAAGATCAGAAATAAAATCCATTGAGATATTAGTCCATGGCCTCCTAGGCACCAGCAGGGGCATCTGCAACCCACTAGAATGAGAACAGGGCTTGGACCGAGAACAAGTCCCACAGGACTGCACAAAATTCATGACATCACGAGATAAGGCAGGCCACCAAAAAGACCGACTCACCAAATCTCTGGTACCAAAAATACCTGGATGACCAGCCAACGCGGAGCAATGAATTTCAGACAGTACTCTTTTCCTCCACTGGTCAGGGACATACAATTTTCCCATAGGGCAACGTTCAGGTTTGTCCTTCGGAAATTCCACCAGGGCATGTCTCAAATCAGGTGAGATGGCGGAAAAAACTACACCCTCTTTTAGAATGGTAGTAGGCTCCGTCACATCAAGAGAATCCGCAAAGAAACTCCTAGAAAGGGTGTCCGCCTTAACATTCTTAGTGCCCGGAAGAAAAGAGACCACAAAATTAAAACACGTGAAAAACAAGGCCCACCTAGCCTGTCTTAGGATTCAAGCGTTTGGCTGATTCAAGATAAATCAACTTTTGGTCGATGAGGACCACAACTTGATGTCTAGCTTCCTCCAACCAATGTCTCCATTCTTCAAATGCCCATTTCATGGCCTACAATTTCTGATTCCCCACGTCATAGTTATGTTCAGATGGGGAGAATTTTCGAGAAAAGAAGGCACAGGGATTCATCTTAGAAGTCACCGGATCTCTTTGGGACAAAACGGCTCCTGCACCAATCTCAGAAGCATCTACCTCCACCTGAAATGGGAGTGAGGCATCAGGTTGCCATAGAACCGGAGAAGTGAATCTCCGCTTAAGCTCCTGAAATGCCGAAACTGCCTCTGGAGACCAATTCACCACATCAGCGCCCTTTTTGGTCAAATCAGTCAGTGGTTTAACAATACCAAAAAAATTACTTATAAATTTACGGTAGAAATAAGCAAAACCCAAAAACTTCTTGAGAGTCTTCAAAGACGTGGGCTGAACCCAATCATAAATGGCCTGTCTCTTGGCCGGGTCCATTTCAATAGCCAACAGGGACAAAATGAATCCCAAACATGAAATCCTTTGTACACCAAAGAGGCACTTCGATCACTTAACATACAGAGAATTTTCCCTTAAAATCCGGAACAAAGTCCGGACGTGTTCCACATGAGAATCCCAATCACTGGAAAAGATCAAAATATCATCCAGATAAATGATCAAAAACTTATCCACAAAGTCCCGGAAAATATCGTTCATAAAAGACTGGAAGACAGAAGGGCATTAGTGAGCCCAAAAGGCATCACCAGGTACTCAAAATGTCCCTCCGGAGTATTAAACGCCGTCTTCGATTCATCCCTGTGCTTGATGCGAATAAGATTATACGCCCCCCTGAGGTCAAGCTTGGTACACCAACAGGCACTTTTAACTCTGGAAAATAAATCAGAAATCAGGGGTAACGAGTACTAATATTTAACAGTGATTTTGCTAAGGGAACGATAGTCAATACATGGCCTTAATGAACCATCTTTTTGGCCACAAATAAACCCAGCACCTAAAGGTGAAGAGGATGGTCTGATATGACCCTTCTCCTACGACTCCTTGATATAAGATCGCATAGCATCATGTTCAGGTACCAATAAGTTGAAAAGCCGATCCTTGGGAAATTTACACCCGGGCATTAACTCAATTGCACAGTCATAACTCCTATGAGGAGGCAAAAATGCAGACTTACTCTCACTGAATACATCAGAAAAATCAGCCAAATAGTCAGGACTATCATGAGACTGGGGAGAGGTGGAGAAAACAGGAATGTCACTAAGAACACATTGACAACCCCAACTCACCACAGACACAGAGTTCCAATCTAAAACAGGATTATGAGTTTGCAACCAAGGGAAATCCAGAACAATAGCATCATGCAAATTGTGCAACATCAAAAATTTACAAATTTCTTGGTGGTTCGGGGCGACCCGCATTATCACCTGGGTACAAAACTGGGGTTTATTCTCCACCAAGGGAGTAGCATCAATACCCCTCAAAGGGATAGGAGTCCGCAGGGGTATCATGGGAAAACCACAACATTTAGCAAAGTCCAAATCCATCAGATTCAAACCTGCTCCTGAATCAACAAAAGTCTTAGCGGAAAATGTAGACAAGGAGCAGATCAGGGTAATCGCTAAAAGGAACTTAGGCTGTACACTGCCCACCGCAAATGTGTAAGCAAAACGCTTTTCTCGTTTAGGGCAGACAGCAATAGTATGAGAGGCGTCCCCGCAGAAAAAACACAACTTATGCCTTCTAAACTCCTGACATTGTGCCCTAGACAAACCCCTATCACATTGCATTGGTTCAGAAGTTCGTTTGAAAGGCGGCAACGCTTCTCGTGTAGTTTTACGTTAACGCAAACGCCGATAAATTTGAATGGCCAATGACATAGAGTCGTCAAGACCAGAGGGAACAGAAAATCCCACCATAACATCATTTACGGTTTCTGCCAAACCCTTCCGAAAGAGAGCTGCTAGGGCATCGTCATTCCATTTAGTAAGGACCGCCCACTTTCGGAATTTGACAATATAACTGCAGAATCCTGACCCTGGTTCAATGCCAATAAAGTTTTCTCAGCTTGATCAATAGCATTAGGTTTATCATACAACTACCCCAAGGCTTGAAAAAACGCGTCCACATTAGCAAGAATAGGATCTCTGTGTGTCAAAGAAAAGGCCCAATCCTGGGGATCGCCGCGTAGCAGGGAAATGACAATTTTAACCTGCTGCAAAGAGCTCCCTGATGAGTTAGGTTTCAAAGCAGAAAATAATTTACAATTCTTAATATTCAAAAATTTAGACCGATCCCCAGAAAACACATCAGGAGTAGGGATTTTTGGTTCAACAGCAGATGATTGAGCGAGATAAGCAGAAATTCCCCACACTTCAGCAGTGAGCTGCTCAACAAGATCAGACAATTGCTTAGTCTCCATTTAGACAAAAAATATCCTCCTATAGCCCCAGAAAAAAAGAGGAAAAAATATATGAAAAAAAAATTCTGACTTTTTTTTTAATTCTTTCTTTCTTTAGAGTATCCTAGAGTCTACAGTTAGGCTGGTGATTCTGTTATGAATGGGTCACCGAGGAGGATAGCAGGCCAGGCTAAGCCACAGAAAACCAGAGAGGTTGGTAACTAAGCAGATGCAGACCCCTGATCCTGTCCATACAACTAGCTGTAGCCGTGGAGCGTACGTACGATGCCCTAGACGCCTCGGCACAGCCGGAGAACTAACTCAGCCTAAAGCAAGAAAGGTGAAATCTAAACTGCCCCGGAGCAGACCCCAAAGGAATATATAGCCCCAAACATATATTGTCAGTGAGACGAGATGAAAACACAAACGCAGGCAAGAAATAGAGATGACCAAATGATGGGGCCCACACTAACTAGACAGGACAGGAAAGGAAAGACACTGTCTGCAACCACACAAAAAACCCTGCAAAACGTCCAACACTATAATACCAAAAGAGAACACAAAGGGACAAAAATCCCAAAAATACAAAATTTATTTCAATAGTACAAAATCACACCATAATAAAATATGTATATAACAAAGCACATATAAAGAGGTAAATACCTCACCTGAATATATCATATTTACACTGGTGAAAAGAATAATGTCGTTCACTATATGTTAAAGACCTCCCAGTCTCTCTATGATCGCAGGCTTGAGTGCACACCGTGCATGCTCTGTTGTGTGGTGAGGCGGCTGGCACTCTTGTGGATAGCGCGTTGCCTGGTTACATGCCCGGTCATATGACCGGACCATGTGACGGGGTGACGTGCGTCCTGAGCGCCGCCCTCCTCGCCGCGTCACAACATGACGCTGATGCGCCGCACACAGCTGTGGGTGTTCAGAGACACATGAGGGGGCTATTTAAAGGGTTTGACCCAACACTTACATACCTCCTGATGACACTGCAGAGGCGGTGAAATGCGCGTCGGGGTGCGTCACGGGTCCACAACCAGGCAACAGCATGACTACAGGTATATGGATTATTTAATCTTTGCCTTACTATTTGGTCACTTTACATCCTATGGGGGTGATAAGATCTTCCTTGATGATCTGGGAGGTCTTTAACATATGGTGAACGACATTATTCTTTTCACCAGTGTAAATTATGTTATCCCTATGTTTCCCTGGGATGTAATATAAGGATTTATATGTATCTTTGCTGGTTCAGCCTATGGTTGTGACCCTATGCAATGCTATCTGTCCATCACATAGCTTTTCTATATATTCAGGTGAGGTATTTACCTCTTTATATGTGCTTTGTTATATACATATTTTATTATGGTGTGATTTTGTACTATTGAAATAAATTTTGTATTTTTTGGATTTTTGTCCCTTTGTGTTCTCTTTTGGTATTATGGTTTGATTTTTGAAGGGATCCATGTTATATATTCCTATGATATGAGGTCTAATATACGATTGGATTGTTAAAAAGTCCAACACGTCTGATGCACAAAAACACTGACGTTGCATGACTTCGTCCCCTCTCTATCAGCACTCTGGTATATTCTGAAAGCAAAGCAAAAAGAGACCAATATAAAAGGGAATAAAACAAATTGGCACATGCAATAACATATGGCCGGTGATTCAGTACAGCCCCTGCCGGAGCTAGCTGACCCGCACAAAGCAGAAATAGACAAAACCAGATTAAATGCAAACAGAATAGCAAATGAACCACTTAGCTGAACATGCAGGGAAAGAGCAGGAGACATCAGACCTCAGGAGGCACAGGAAGAAAATCACCAGCAGGGATAGAGGGAGTTAGCTGTCTTAAATCCCAATCAGAAACCCCAGATCTCCAATCGTCTTCCTCATTATCAGGAGGCAAACCTCTGTCAATCAAATCAGCTCCACTACCTCCAGTAACCACCAGAGGGAGCCCAGAAAGAGAACTCTCAATCTGACCAGCTCCACTATCTTCAGTAATCCAGTGATCACCAGAGGGAAACCAGAGAGAGAATTCACAACAGAGGATCAGCATCCTTCCAATAAAGGGCAGTTAGCTTCCTTGCCTGATAGAGCAGACGTAGAATGCATAACTGGTGATCCTTCTCAGCTGGGAAGCCACCAACACAACCCAGTAAGCATAGAATAGGATCTGATTGAACTTCACATTGAAACACTTTGGAGATAAGATCTAAGGGCCCCGTTACACGCTTCAATGTCCCAGCAATCCCACCAACGATCCGACGTGGATGGGATCGTTGGGACATAGTTAGCTGATCGCTGCTGAGCTGTCACATAGACTCACCAGCCATCAGGACCAGCAAGAAAGCTGGTATCCAAGGTAAACAGCGTGCGCACTGGTATCCAAGGTAAGCAGTGGGTATCTAAGAGCCACGCGGCTCTTAGATACCCACTGTTTACCCTGGATACCAGCGTGCACGCTAGTTTCCAGGGTAAACAGCAGATATCAAAGAGCTGCACGGCTCTTAGATACCCGCTGTTTACCTTGCATACCAGCTCCCAGCGTCGCTGATCGTTGGTCTCTCGCTGTCACACGCAGCGATGCGTGTTGGGCAGCGAGAGACCAACGATCAAAGAATGGCCCAGGACGTTCCTGCATGATCAGCGATACCCGGCGGGGGGCTGATCGCTGATGCGTGTCACACACAGCGATGTCGCTGGCGAGATTGCTGTGGTGTCACAAAATCAGCGATCTGCCTAGCGATCTCGCTGTGTGTGACGGGGCCTTAAGACTGTCTTCTAAAATTAATTGCATTTAAGGCAAGTCCACATTACATTGCACAAGTCAGCATTAAGGGTTCGTCGGAGCAGGGCACTGCTGCTTAGTTTAGCCTAAAGCACAAACTTTAGGTTATCCGTGCAGCGGTTATGTGCAAAAATTGCTAATAACTTGATATAGAAAAATGATATACCGCAGAGTCCTGTTCTATAATCATTTATACCAAAAGTGGAAGTATGCTTTAAGCAAGTTAAAGTGAGTTAATCAGGAATTTGAATTCAAACTTCCACTTACATTAGAGCAGAAGTCCCCAATCTTTCTGATCTTGAGAGTCACATTCATCTATGAAATAGGGTCTTGAGCCACATTCAGCTCTGAGAGAGGGTCTCGAGCCACATCCAGCTTCTGCTCCACTCACAGTAGTGACAACCAGAGCCCCAATTACCGGTATAATTACAGTCAAAGCTTTTCCACAGAAATCACACCAAGGCAGTATGCCAAGCTTCAGGGTTTCCTATCTGACCCCCATTCAGATCTGCTCTTCCGTGCAGTGCTACACACAAGTCACCATCTGGAGCTCTGCTCTTAACAGCTGTTTGCTACTCCTTGTGATAGTGCACCAAGCTGGCAGACAGTCGCGAGCCACATATCACGGACCTGCGAGCCACATGTGGCTCCCGAGCTACAGGTTGGGGACCCCTGCATTAGGGCATATACTAAAAATTACATTGTGCAGACAGATTTGTGAAAAATTCGATGTTTAGTATTTGCTGTTTTGTGGACAGTTGCAGCTGATTAAATAATGAAAATAAGCAGAAATGAGAGGAAAATGCAATGGCATAACTATGTAGAGTCCAATGGCACTGGGGCAAAAAGACACTGTACTTGGAGTGGCTTCAGTTATGGCTGACTACACAGTGATTGGCGGCTGTGAGCATGCCTCTGCACTTTGGTTGACTGCTCACAGTGTACTTATGCGCTGTAAATCAAGGTGTAAAAGTGCCAGGGCATGCTTACAGTCGTTGTTCATTGGGTAGTCAGCAGTAATTGAAGCTGCTTCGGGCGTGTTTCTATGACTGACAGCGGACAGCTCTTGGGAGGAATAAAGTTGACTTTCTCCTGCTAGCCACACTTTCAGTAAGGCCAGGGTCAGACTTGTGAGAAACTCGCACGAGTCTCGCATCTCAATACCCGGGACTGCTGCTGGCACTCGGGACCGGAGCGCTCGGCTGCATAGAAATACATGCAGCCGCACACTCCGGTCCCGAGTGCTGGCGGCAGTGCTGGACTGCCGGGTATTGAGATGCGAGACTCGTGCGAGTTTCTTGCAAGTCTGACCCCGACCTAAGACAGTCAGACAACATTGTAATGCTTTAGGCTGCAAATTAACCGCATATGTGCAGAGTGATAGTTTTTGGGGACATAGCAGATTCCCTTTAACACTGCTGCATGTAGACCACCAAGCAGGACACATTGATAGCAACATGATTGTACTTGGGAACTTCATACATGTGAGACAGACTGGATTTATTTGATAAATAATGTGTCTTTTATTATATGCAACTCTCCAAATTTTTTAGTGGGAAAACCGTTTTGAGGCAATGTGCACATGTCCGGAATTCCTACGGATTTTATACGCTTTTGCCATATTTTTTTGCCGTGAAAACGCTGCAAAAACGCATAAAATAAGCAAACCATTGAAGTCAATGGCATACCTCACATGCTGTGCTAATGCTGTGTATTTTTCCACGGCGGAATCGCATTGTGGAAAAATACTCAGCATGCTCATTCTTTTTGCGGAATCGCTGGGATTCCGCACACATAGGAATGCATTGATCCGCTCACTTTACGCACGTGGCTATGCCCACCATGTGCAAAGTAAGCGGAAAATGTGCGGATGGTACCCAGGGTCTGGAGGAGAGGTACTCTGGGTACCATATCCTTGTAAAAATATAATTAGAATAACAAATCGTGATATTCTCACCTCCCGGCGTCCCCCAGCATTCCCAGGCCTCAGCAATGCTCCCGGCAAGTCCCGTTCCCAGCGATGCCTTGCGACAATGACCTTTGATGACGTTACGGTATCGCGAGACCACTATGTCATCAGAGATCATTGTCGCAAGGCATTGCTGGGAATGGGACTTGCTGGGAGCATCGCTGAGGCCTGGGGACGCTGCGTGGGACGCCGGAAGGTGAGAATATCACTTTTTTTTTAATTATTTTAAACTTTATATCTTTTACTACTGATGCTGCATAGGCAGCCTCAATAGTAAAAAGTTGGTCACACTAATCAAACACTTTGTTTGACAAGTGTGACCAACCTGTTAATCAGTTTTCCAAGCGATGCTACAGATCGCATGGAAAACACTAGCATTCTGCAAGCTATTTACGCTTGCAAAACGCTAGTTTTTTGCGGGAAATACAAGGGAATTCCGGACGTGTGCACGTAGCCTTAATTAAACTTGAGAATAGCTTGAAATGGCAAAAAAAAAGAAATACAGTATATGTTGGTATTAACTAAACAAGAAAATCAAGATGTGAATATTGTGAATGGTGTTGAACTCGAGGTCATCAATATCAAAGTAGTGGACAACCCTTTTAAATACTGATCTACATAGCTGCTGTGTAAAACATTTGTGCAATGTGCTTGGACATACTGGCACCACTATTTTATTAAACTGTGGTACCTAGATTGTTTATCTCTTGCTCAGGAATGATTGTAATTTAGATCTGCTTAGAGCTTTACAAGCTTGCATAGTGCCAGATTATTTAATACATTGCATTATCTGGAATATGTTATTGATCAAAAGCAGCTCCAGTTAGTCTATTTACTGAAAAAACATACAACTGCATCTTAAGGCTATGTGCACACGTACCGGAACTCTCGCGGAAATTACCGCGAGAATTCCGGAATTCCATTCCGCGGGAAAATCGCATTTTAAATTCCCGCGATTTTCCCGCGGAAAAAATAGCATTTTGCAAGCGTATTTAGCTTGCAAAATGCTAGCGTTTTCCAAGCAATCTGTAGCATCGCTTGGAGAACTGATTGACAGGTTGGTCACACTCGTAAAACATAGTGTTTGAGAAGTGTGACCAACTTTTTACTACTGAGGCCGCCTATGCAGCAACAGTAGTAAAAGATAAAATGTAAAAAAAAAAAAAAAAATTGTTTTATTCTTACCTTCCGACGTCCCAAGCAGCCGTTCCCTGTAATCCTTTGCGAAAATGCCCGCGATGACGTCCGTTCCCGCGGGATCGCGATGTCTCGCGGTCATTCGCGACGACGTCGCGCGAATGACCGCGAGACTTCGCGATCCCGCGAGAACAGACATCATCGCGGGCATTTTCGCAAAGGATTACTGGGAACGAGAGCGTGGAGAGAAGCGGGAAGGCTGCGCGGGATGCCGGAATGTAAGAAACAATATTTTTTATTTTAAATTCTATTTTTTACAGGGATATGGTACCCAAAGCCCGGAGGACAGTCTCCTCTCCTCCAGACCGTGGGTACCATCTGCAAATGTTCTGCTTACTTTCCGCATGGTGGGCACAGCCACATGCGGGAAGTAAGAGGAAAAATGCATTCCTATGGGTGCGGGATCGCCGCGATTCCGCAAAACTAATGAGCATTCTGCCGTTTTTACCGCAAAGCGATTCTGCCGCGGTAAAAACTGCAGCATTAGCACAGCATTGCGGAATCCCATAGGAATGCATGGGATGCTTATTTTTCGCGTTTTCGCTGCGTTTTCACGGCAAAATCACGCGGTTAAAACCGCCGCGGAAACGCGAAATAAAACGCCACGTGTGAACTCAGCCTAAGAGTAAGTTCACACTAGACATTTTTGCTGCATCTTTTTCTGCATCAAAACCTTATTTCTTGGCAGTAGAGAAGCTGCAGCAAAAATGCATGTTTAGGTGTGTTTTTGGTGCATTTTGTTTGCATTTTTGTTGCAGTTTTGGTTCATTTGTTTCATGCGTTTTTGGCACTAACTTGTGTCTCTTTGTGCATGCTAATAAAGTTGAGTGCCCCCAGAGAAAAAAAACTACTTCCTGTAGAACCATACCTCTAGAACCTTTAAAAAGCCAGCAATTCATGTGCCGCGTACAGTAAAATCACAATGACAGGTTAGAATAGAATAGATATATACACGTAGAGTACATAGATATATAGATGTCAGTGACACAAACATATATATATATATATATATATATATATATATATTACAAGCGGTGACGTCACTGAGTAAAATAAATACATAAACTCGCCTCTGCACCGTGCGACTTTCTCACGATGCTAGCTGGGATCTCAAGGAGGTCACCTCAGTTCAGCCTGGCTGGGAGCACAGCCTCAGTGACATCACCACTAGTCACTGAGGCTGAGCTTGCAACACCTCATTCACCAGTGGTTCTCAGCCTGGACGGTCGCATCTTGGCACTGTCCAGGTTGAAAACTAATTATCCCCCAGTCATGGATTACGGCATTGGATAGGTGAGGGATATTGTTGTGTTTTATTTTTGTTTTATTACAGGACACGAGGGCTTTGGTTGAATTAGGTGTTAGTTGAGTATAACTGTGTTTGTTATTTTTAAATAAAAATGGAAAACTGAGTTTCTTTTTCATTTCTAATAAAAGACTAGGTTTAGTAATGGATAGGTGCTTTATAGACGCCTCTCCATTACTAATCCGTGGACTTTATGTCACCTGATAATATAAACGTAATATCAAACCCACAAATATGAACCCCACTTGCCACCGTTACAGGGGAAGTGGGAAGAGCCGGGCAAAGTGCTAGAATTGACGCATTTATTATATGTGCGTTTTCTTGGCGGCTGTGGGCTGCTATTTTTAGGCTGGGGTGACAATATCCATGGCCCCTTACCAGCCTGAGAATACCAGCCCCTAGCTGTCTGCTTTAGCAAGGTTGGTTGTCAAAAATGGGGGGACCCATGCAGTTTGCTTTAATTATTTAAATAATTAAAAAAAAATAGCATGGAAACCCCTCTATTCTTGATGATCAGCCTTGCTAAACGCTGATAGCTAAGGGTTGCAGCCCCTAGCTGTGAGTTTTGCTTGGTTATCCAAAATGGGGGGAACCCACACAGGTTTTTTTTTTAAATTATTTATTTACAGTGCAGGAGCAGCTGAAGAATACTCCCAACAGCCGCTCCTGCTCTCACTGTTATTAGCGGCAGCAGGTGTCGGATGATGGGAGCGGTAGTCCCATCAGCTGACAACTGTGTCCAGAGGTCTACTTTGTACAGCTAAGTGCTTACGCTGTCTTTTGACAGCGTGGGAACCGTGGATCTCTGACGGCAAGGATGGTCTTACCACCAATCTGAAGCCGTGTTTGCCGCGCTGTCATGCACATGACAGCATGTCAAACACTGTATTGCCGGGCCCCCCATTCAAGTGAATGGGGTGCGGGTCCGCTCTTCTGGATGACAGGCTGTATGTATGTACACATCATGCAGCCATGCAGCCCGCCATCTAGATATAGTGGACGTGACTGTGAGGTCCTTGACTTTTCTTCAGCAAATACGCTGCAAAAAAGTCAACCTGCGTATTTGCAGCATTTTTTCATCATCCATTCTAGTCAATGGGTGAAAATTGCTGAAAAAGCGCTGAAACAAGTGACATGCGCTATGTAAAAAAAACGCTGGAAAGCACAAAATCCTGATGACAATAAAAACAATGTGTGTGCAAGAGATTTCTGAAATCTCATAGGCTTTGCTGGTACTGTAAAAAGCAGCTGGAAATTAGCATGAAAAGCAGCAAAAAAATGCAGCAAAACCGCCCAGTGTGAACATACCTGTTGTGAACACTTTGGACCTGACTTCTTAGTTTGGGCTCCCTCTGGTGGTTGCTGCGGGTAATGGAGCTGGTCAGGTTGACAGAAGTCAATCACCTGAAGAGGATGAGTGGAGGTCAGGTGTTACAGACTGGGAAGATTTATGTCAGGAAGCTTCCTTTAGTTGTTGCTGCTTATTTGGTTTTCTTCCTGTGCATTTTGAAGTCTGCTTACCCCTGGTCCTGCATCGTTCAGATAAGTTATTTGTTTGCAGGAATCTTTTGCATTTGATCCAGTTTTTGCCTTTCTCTACTTTCTGCTTTGCTGTGTGGATTCAGCATTGTTCCTTGCTGGGACCAGTGCTGGACCCCGTTCCATATGCCACAGTTTATGTCAGTCTGTTCAGTATAGCCAGTCCCCTGTTATATCAGTATCTTTTGATTTGCTTCCAGTTCACACCAGAATGCTGATCTAGTGGGGGAGATGTCGTGTGGCCTCAGTATTTTTACATATCAGATTGGATTTTTCTTAGGGTTTTTTGCGTGATTGCAGACAGTATCTTTCCTGTCCTGTTCTATCTAGACAGTTTGGGACCCATCATTTGCTTACTCTATTTTCTGCCTGTGTTTGTGCCTCATTTTGTCTCACCGGCAATATATGTTTGGGGGCTATCTATTCCTTTGGGGTTCTACTCCGGGGCAGTTTAGCTTTCCCCTTTCTTGCTTTTGGCTTAGTTAACTCTTTGCCTAGTTGTGTTCTTAGTTTTAGGGGTCTGCAATCCGCTTAGTTACCAACCTTTCTGGTTTTCTGGTTGCCTAGCTTATTCCCCAGCTATCCTCCTCGGTGACTTAATCATAACACATACCCCTTAAGTATGTTCGCACAGAGATTTTTTTATACCATATCTCTCATAAGAAAAACAATGTTTCTAGAGAAAGAAAATGTGTACATGATATACATTTCATGCAGGTTTTTGATGCGTTTTAACTTTTTATGCTTTCTATCGAGTGGGTTAAAAAAAAACAGAGCAAAAAGGCAGAAAGACTATGCTTGTTGTTCAGGGTGTAACGATCAAGGCCGTGACCGGGCTCATGCAGTAGGGGGCCCACCGACACCAGCACTCGTTCAGCTGAAGTGTATTGCAGTGCAGAGACCTGTATGGCCTCTTCTCTGCGATACACGCTTGCCAATCAGACGTTGACAGCTGACATCGACGAACCAGTCGCAAACTGCTTGTGGCTTGCACATAGAAGTCAGCTGCCATGTTCAGAAGAGGATGCTGTGTGGCGTGGAAGCGGAGGGGAGGTGAGTGAGTAGAATTGTTTATTTTTTATGCGTTAAGAATAGCGGCAGAACGGGGGACATATGTACCAGAACGGGAGACATATATACTAGGGAAGTGGACATATACAGTCATATGTAAAAGTTTGGGCACCCCTATTAATGTTAACCTTTTTTCTTTATAACAATTTTGGTTTTTGCAACAGCTATTTCAGTTTCATATATCTAATAACAGATGGACTCAGTTATATTTCTGGATTCAAATGAGGTTTATTGTACTAACAGAAAATGTGCAATCTGCATTTAAACAAAATTTGACCGGTGCAAAAGTATGGGCACCCTTACCATTTTCTTGATTTGAACACTCCTAACTACTTTTTACTGACTTCCTGAAGCACTAAATTGGTTTTGTAACCTCATTGAGCTTTGAACTTCATAGCCAGGTGTATCAAATCATGAGAAAAGGTATTTAAAGTGGCCACTTGCAAGTAGTTCTCCTATTTGATTCTCCTATGAAGAGTGGCATCATGGGCTCCTCAAAACAACTCTCAAATGATCTGAAAACAAAGATTATTCAACATAGCTTTTCAGGGGAAGGATACAAAAAGTTGTCTCAGAGATTTAACCTGTCAGTTTCCACTGTGAGGAACATAATAAGGAAATGGAAGAACACAGGTACAGTTCTTGTTAAGCCCAGAAGTGGCAGGCCAAGAAAAATATCAGAAAGGCAGAGAAAAAGAATGGTGAGAACAGTCAAGGACAATCCACAGACCACCTCCAAAGACCTGCAGCATCATCTTGCTGCAGATGGTGTCACTGTGCATCGGTCAACAATACAGCGCACTTTGCACAAGGAGAAGCTGTATGGGAGAGTGATGCGAAAGAAGCCGTTTCTGCAAGCACGCCACAAACAGAGTCGCCTGAGGTATGCAAAAGCACATTTGGACAAGCCAGTTACATTTTGGAAGAAGGTCCTGTGGACTGATGAAACAAAGATTGAGTTGTTTGGTCATACAAAAAGGCGTTATGCATGCGCTGTATTGTTGACCGATGCACAGTGACACCATCTGCAGCAAGATGATGCTGCAGGTCTTTGGAGGTGGTCTGTGGATTGTCCTTGACTGTTCTCACCATTCTTCTTCTCTGCCTTTCTGATATTTTTCTTGGCCTGCCTCTTCTGGGCTTAACAAGAACTGTACCTGTGTTCTTCCATTTCCTAACTATGTTCCTCACAGTGGAAACTGACAGGTTAAATCACTGAGACAACTTTTTGTATCCTTCCCCTGAAAAGCTATGTTGAATAATCTTTGTTTTCAGATCATTTGAGAGTTGATTTGAGGAGCCCATGATGCCACTCTTTATAGGAGAATCAAATAGGAGAACTACTTGCAAGTGGCCACCTTAAATACCTTTTCTCATGATTTGATATACCTGGCTATGAAGTTCAAAGCTCAATGAGGTTACAAAACCAATTTAGTGCTTCAGGAAGTCAGTAAAAAGTAGTTAGGAGTGTTCAAATCAAGAAAATGGTAAGGGTGCCCATACTTTTGCACCGGTCAAATTTTGTTTAAATGCAGATTGCACATTTTCTGTTAGTACAATAAACCTCATTTGAATCCAGAAATATAACTGAGTCCATCAGTTATTAGATATATGAAACTGAAATAGCTGTTGCAAAAACCAAAATTGTTATAAAGAAAAAAAGTTAACATTAATAGGGGTGCCCAAACTTTTACATATGACTGTATACCAGGATGAAGGACATATTTACCAGGATGGCAGACATATGCATCAGGATGGGGGACATATATACCAGGATAGGAGTCATATATACCAGGATAGGTCCAGGTGGGAGACATATTATTATTATTATACATTTATATAGCGCCATTTATTCCATGGCGCTTTACAGGGAAAAGGTGAAATATAGACAAGTACAATAAACATGTGCAAGACAAGGGAGACAAAAGTACAGAAGGAGAGAGGACCATGCGAGGGCTCACAGTCTACAGGGATGGGTGAGGATACACTAGGAGAGGGTAGAGCTGGTTGTGCGGTGGTTCAGTAGACCAAGGATCATTGCAGGCTGTAGGC
The DNA here is from genome assembly GCF_039654945.1 of Dendrobates tinctorius. Classification (NCBI taxonomy): domain Eukaryota; kingdom Metazoa; phylum Chordata; class Amphibia; order Anura; family Dendrobatidae; genus Dendrobates; species Dendrobates tinctorius. The sequence goes on along the minus strand of NW_027361829.1, from coordinate 20,978,159 downwards.
TTGTCGGAACAGGTGGGTCTTCAGGTTCTTCTTGAAGGTTTCCGTTGTTGGTGAGAGTCTGATGTGTTGCGGCAGAGAGTTCCAGAGTATAGTTGAAGCACGAGAGAAGTCTTGTATGCGGATGCGGGAAGAAGAGATGAGGGGGGAGTAGAGAAGGAGATCTTGAGAGGATCGAAGATTGCGTGCGGGTAGGTACCCGAAGACCACGTTACAGATGTATGGAGGAGACAGGTTGTGGATGGCTTTGTATGTCATGGTTAGGGTTTTGAACTGGAACCTCTGGACAATAGGAAGCCAGTGAAGGGCCTCGCATGGGGGGGAGGCTGGGGAATAGCGGGGAGACAGGTGGATTAGTCGGGCAGCAGAGTGTAGGATAGACTGGAGTGGTGCCAGAGTGCTGGAGGGGAGGCCAGTGAGTAGGAGGTTGCAGTAGTCGAGGCGGGAGATGATAAGGGCGTGCACTAGTGTTTTTGTGGTTTCATGGTTGAGGAATGCGCGGATCCAGGAAATATTTTTGAGTTTGAGGCGGCAGGAGGAGGCAAGGGCTTGGATATGTGGTTTGAAAGAGAGGGCAGAGTTGAGGATCACCCCAAGGCACCGAGCGTGCGGGACTGGGGAAAGAAAGCAGCAAATGACATTGATGGATAGGTCTGGTGGAGGGGTAGAGTGAGATGGGGGAAAGATGATGAATTCTGTTTTGTCCATGTTCAGTTTGAGAAAGCGAGCAGAAAAGAACGCTGAAATAGCAGACAGACATTGTGGGATTTTGGTCAGTAAGGGGGTGAGGTCAGGTCCAGATAGGTAGATCTGTGTGTCATCAGCGTAGAGGTGGTACTGCAAGCCGTGGGATTCTATGAGCTGTCCCAGCTGGCGGATATATATACCAGGATGGACCTAGATGTAGGACATACAGTATATACCAGGATGGAGGACATTCAGTCATGGCATAAAGTGTTGGGACCCTTATTAAAATTATTAATTATTATGCATTGCTTATATAGCACTATCATATTCCGCAGCGCTTTACATATATTACTATTATTGCTCCAATGGGGCTCACAATCTAAATTCCCTATCAGTATGTCTTGGAGAGTAGGAGGAAACCCACACAAACTCAGGAGAACAAACAAACTCATTGTAGATGTTGTTCTTGGTGGGATATGAACCCAGGACCCCAGCGCTGCAAGGCAACAGTGCTAACCACTGAGCCACCATGCAGCCTTCTAGAGTGTTCCAAAAAAATTATGTATTTCTCCCAGAAAATTATTGCAAATTACACGTTTTGTCATACACATTTATTTCCTCTGTGTGTATTGAACACCACAAAAAAAACCCAGAGGAAAAAAGCAAATTGGACATCATTTCACACAAAACCCCCAAAATGGACAGTACAAAATTGTTGGCACCTTACCAAAATTGTGGGTAAACAACTTTGTTTCAAGCATGTGATGCTCGCTCAAACTCACCTGAGGCAAGAAAGAGGTGTGAGCAATATGAAAATCACCCCTAAAACCAAATAAAAAGTGGAGATGTTGACCCAATCTTTGTGTTGTGTGTCTCTGTGTGCCACACTAAGCATGGAGAACAGGAAGAGGAGAAGATAACTGTCTGAGGACTTAAGAACCAAAATTGTTCAAATATATCAACAATCTCAAGGTTACAAGCCCAACTCCATAGATCTTGATATTCCTTTGTCCATGGTACGCAACATAATCCAAATAAAAATATATCATACACATTTTATGCACAAGAAAATGTAGAAAAGTTAATTTTTTGTCTTTACATTCTGAAAGCCATAATATTTTTCTTTTCAGTCAACATAGCCATATAGGGGTTTCCCTTCTTGCTGGCTGAGAATAAGTTTTTATTAGTACTATTTTGTGATACAATATAACAAATCCAATGTATCACAGAGTATTCTTACAGTTAATACAGGATTATCAATGCATATAAAAAGTCATCATATTGAGTGTCTAAGGATGGACTGCCTGAAAAAGGCAGATGCAGAAACGCTCGTCAGGGTGGGCGCATCCTAGTGTGATCCATGGCTTCTTGCTCCTACCCAGGTATATATATTTACATTACTTTACCCTCATTGCATATTATTTGCAGAATTTTGCCACAATTATATATGCTGGGAGCCCTCTTTCTTTCTAGTATCCCTGCACTATAGCACTTCACGTACATTTTGCAGGCAGAATCATATGCTTACATACTACCTCATAGTTTAAATACCAGGATTTTTACTATGCTATTGAACTTTATGTTATCCTTAGACACTCGATATGATGATTTTTTTTTATCTGCATTCATAATTCTGTATTAACCGAAAGCATACTCTGTGATAGCTTGGATTTGTTATGTTTTTTTTATATCTACTAGCTAAAGAGCCCGGCATTGCCTGGGCATAATAACTAACTGTGGTTAGTTATAACAAATTATAATGATTATATTGCACAATAAAACATTTCACGTCATATATTGAACACTACAGATTTGCAACACAAATTATCTAAACAATTACCCAAGTATTGATAGTATTTTATTTTCAACTCATTCAAGAGCCTTTTGATAAACAACATTTTTGGTTTTTCCTTTCGGTGCAAAGATGAACAGATTTTTGGCAGTTCTAACTCTTGAACAGGCCACATAAAGTTGACCATGAGAAAAGCATGGAGATTGCAAATCGATCCCTACTACTTTCAAGGACTGTTCCTGAGCCTTCTTAATGGACATTGCAAATGCCAGTCGAGGTGGAAACTGGAGGCGTTTAAAATCAAAAGGCAAATCAGATGGAATGAGTGGAATTCTTGGATGAAAATGTCCTCCTCTGGCACATCCTGTTGCTGAGCTGTGTATCTAACCCTATCCTGTGAGATATTGTCTCCTGAGCCATGTATCTAATCCTATCCTGTGTGATACTGTCTGCTGAGCTGTGTATCTATTCCTATCCTGTGTATTACTGTGTGCTGAGCCGTGTATCTAATACTATCCTGTGTGATACTGTCTGCTGAGCAATGTATCTAATCCTATCCTGTGTGATACTAACTGCTGAACCAAGTATATAATCCTACCCTGTTATGAATGGGTCACCGAAGAGGAGAGCAGGCCCAGGCTAAGCCACAGAAAACCAGAGAGGTTGGTAACTAAGCAGATTGCAGACCCCTGATCATATCCACACAACTAGCAGTAGCCGTGGAGCGTACCTACGATGATCCTATGCGCCTCGGCACAGCCGGAGAGTTAACTAAGCCTAAAGCAAGAAAGGGGAAATCTAAACTGCCCCAGAGCAGACCCCGAAGGAATAGATAGCCCCCAAACATATATTGTCGGTGAGACAAGATGAAAACACAAACACAGGCAGGAAAATAGACTGGGCAAATGATGGGGCCCACACTGACTAGACAGGACAGGAAAGGAAAGGAAAGACACTGTTTGCAATCATGCAAAAAACCCTGCAAAAAGTCCAACACGTCTGATGCACAAAAATACTGAAGTCGCACGACTTTGCCCCCTGCTATATCAGCACTCTGGTATATTCTGAAATCAGAGCAAAAAGAGACCAATCTAACGGGACAAAACAAACTGGCACAAGCAGTAAAATATGGGCGGTGATTCAGCACAGCCCCAGCCGGTGCTGGCTGACCCGCACAAAACAGAGATAGACAAAACCAGATCAAATGCAAATAGAATAGCAAATGAACCACTTAGCTGAACATGCAGGGACAGAGCTAGAGACATCAGACCTCAGGAGGCACAGGAAGAAAATCACCAGCAGGGATAGAGGGAGTTAGATGTCTTAAATCCCAATCTGAAACCCCAGATCTCCAATCGTCATCCTCATTATCAGGTGGCAAGCCTCTGTCAATCAGATCAGCTCTATTACCTCCAGTAACCACCAGATGGAGGCTAGAAAGAGAACTCGCAACCCCTCTGTCAATCAGACCAGCTCCACTACCTTCAGTAATAACCAGAGGGAGGCCAGAAAGCGAATTCACAATGTACCCCCCTTGAGGAGGGTTCACCGAACCCTCATCCATGCCACCAGGCCGATCAGGATGGGCCCGGTGAAAAGCACAAACCAATCTTTCGGCATGAATGTCAGAAGCAGAGACCCAAGAATTGTCCTCCTGGCCATAACCCTTCCATTTGACCAAGTACTGGAGTCCCCGACTAGCCAAACGAGAATCCAATATTTTCTCTACCTCATACTCCAAATTGCCTTTAACCAATACAGGGTCAGGAGGAGCCGCCATAGGAACTGCTGGCTCCACAAACCTCTTCAACAAAGATTTATGAAACACGTTATGAATCTTAAACCTAACTGGAAGAGCCAATCGGAAAGAAATGGGATTAAGGATTTCCAAAATCTTATAAGGTCCAATGAATCTTGGCTTGAATTTTGGAGATGCAACCTTCATGGGAATATTTTTTGAAGACAACCAAACCATATCATCCACTTTAAACCGGGGACCAATGGTCCTATGCCAGTTGGAAAACCGTTGTGCTTTTTCCTGAGAGTGGGACAACTTATCCACCACTTGGTCCCAAATCTGCTGCATTCTCTTCTACCACAGAGTCCACACTTAGGTAGGCCGAAGATTCCACCTGCCCTGAAGAAAATTGAGGATGAAACCCAAAGTTACAGAAAAGGGCAACATCAAAGTGGCAGAACTAGCTCTATTGTTTAGCGCAAATTCGGCCAAGGGCAAAAATAAGACCCAGTCATCCTGATCAGCAGATATGAAACATCTCAAATAGGCCTCCAAAGTCTGGTTTGTTCTCTCAGTCTGCCCATTGGTCTGAGGATGAAATGCAGAGGAGAAAGATAACTGAATTCCCAGTTTGGAACAAAAAGCTCTCCAAAATCTGGAAACAAACTGGACTCCTCTGTCCGACACAATGTTCTCAGGAATCCCGTGCAACCCAACCACCTGTTGTAAAAACAAGGGCACCAACTCTGAAGAAGATGGCAACTATGGGAGTGGTACAAGATGGACTATCTTAGAAAATCTATCATAAATCACCCAGATAACAGTCATTCTCTGTGAGACAGGAAGATCGGAAATAAAATCCATTGAGATATGGGTCCATGGCCTCCTGGGCACCGGCAGGGGCATCAACAACCCACTAGAACGAGAACAGGGCTTGGACCGAGAAAAAGTCCCACAGGACTACACAAAATTCCTGACATCATGAGATAAGGCAGACCACCAAAAAGACCGACTCACCAAATCTCTGGTACCAAAAATACCTGGATGACCAGCCAATGCCCGAGCAATGAATTTCAGACATCACTCTTTTCCTCCACTGGTCAGGGACATACAATTTTCACATAGGGCAACGTTCAAGTTTGTCCTCCTGAAATTCCTCCAGGGCACGTTGCAAATTGGGTGAGATGGCGGAAAGAACTACACCCTCATTTAGAATGGTGGTAGGCTCCGTCACATCAAGAGAATCCGCAAAGAAACTCCTAGAAAGGGCGTCCGCCTTAAAATTCTTAGTGCCCAGAAGAAAAGAGACCACAAAATTATAACGTGTGAAAAACAAGGCCCACCTAGCCTGTCTAGGATTCAAGCGTTTGGCTGATTCAAGATAAATCAAATTCTTTTGGTCGGTGAGGACCACAACTTGATGTCTAGCTCCCTCCAACCAATGTCTCCACTCTTCAAATGCCCATTTCATGGCCAACAATTCCCGATTCCCCATGTCATAGTTACGTTCAGATGGGTAGAATTTTCGAGAAAAGAAGGCACAGGGATTCATCTTAGAAGTCACCGGATCTTTTTGGGACAAAACGGCTTCTGCACCAATCTCAGAAGCATCTACCTCCACCTGAAATGGGAGTGAGACATCAGGTTGCCATAGAATCGGAGCAGAAGTGAATCTTCGCTTAAGCTCCTGAAATGCCGAGACTGCCTCTGGAGATCAATTCACCACATCAGCGCCCTTTTTGGTCAAATCAGTCAGTGGCTTAACAATACCAGAAAAATTACTTATAAATTTACGGTAGAAATTAGCAAAACCCAAAAACTTCTGGAGAGCTTTCAAAGAAGTGGGCTGAACCCAATCATAAATGGCCTGTATCTTGGCCGGGTCCATTTCAATAGCAGACGGGGACAAAATGAATCCCAAAAATGAAATCCTCTGTGTTATGATGAGTCACCGAAGGAGGAAAAAACAAAATACCAGCTAAGTCCAGAAAAACCAGAGAGGTTGGCAGCTATCGGTTTGCAGACCCCTGGACCTATCCACAACAACTAGCAGTAGCCGTGGGGGGTTCCTACGGTGCCCTAGACCCCTCGATCACAGCCGGAGAACTACATAGCCTAAAGACAGAAAGGGGAAAAACTAAACTGTCCCAGAGCAGACCCCAAAGCAATAGGCAGCCCCAACATATAACGACGGTGAAGCAAGATGAAAACACTAACACAGATAGAAAGATAGGTTGAGCAAATGATGGGGCCCAAGCTAACTACATAGGACAGGGTAGGAAAGCTGCTGTCTGCCATCCGCAAAAACCCTGTCAAAATGAGCCAACCGACTGACAGGAAAAACAGGCACTGAAGTCGCTAGGCTTCAAAAGACTATATCAGCACTCAGGTATATTCTGAAGACAGAGCAAAAGATCAACAGATCAGAGACAAAAATGGAATACAGCTCACCTCCGGCCGGGGATGGCAGAACTCCCAAAAAACAAGGCAAAACAAAAACAAAACTGAAGAGTACAAAGCAGAGCAGAAAAACTTAGCTTTGAGATGCAGGAATCAGACTGGTCTCCAAGAATCCAGCAGGAAAATCACCAGCCAGGAAGAAGGGCGTCGGCAGCCTTATATCCAGTCCTCAATTCCAGCCACCCAATCAACATCTAGCTGCCCAGGTGTTTGGTAATCAGCCTCACTACCTTCCTTCACCAGAGGAGGGAGTTCATCAGACCTCAATGGTGAAGGGAAAAATGAACTCACCACACCTCTGTACACCAAAGAGTCACTTCGATCCTTTAACATACAGAGAATTTTCCCTCAAAATCCGGAACACAGTCCGGACATGTTCCACATGAGAATCCCAATCACTGGAAAAGATCAAAATATCATCCAGATAAATGATCAAAAACTTATCCACCAGAAACCGGGAAATTATCGTTCATAAAAGATTGGAAGACAGAAGGGGCATTAGTGAGCCCAAAAGGCATCACCAGGTACTCAAAATGTCCCTCCGGAGTATTAAACGCCGTCTTCCATTCATCCCCGTGCTTGATGCGAATAAGATTATACACCCCTGAGGTCAAGCTTGGTAAACCAACAGGCACTTTTAACTCTGGAAAATAAATCAGAAATCAGGGGTAACGGGTATTGATATTTAACAGTGATTTTGTTAAGGGAACGATAGTCAATACATGGCCTTAATGAACCATCTTTCTTGGCCACAAAAAAAACCCAGCACCTAAAGGTGAAGAGGATGGTCTAATATGACCCTTCTCCAATGACTCCTTGATATAAGATCGCATAGCATCATGTTCGGGTACCGATAAGTTGAAAAGCCGACCCTTGGGAAATTTACACCCGGGCATTAACTCAATTGCACAGTCATAACTCCTATGAGGAGGCAAAAACGCCGACTTACTCTCACTGAATACATCAGAAAAATCTGACTGGGGAGAGGTGGAGAAAACAGTAGTGTCACTAAGAACACACTGACAACCCCAACTAACCACAGACACAGATTTCCAATCCAAAACAGGATTATGAGTTTGCAGCCAAGCAAAACCCAGAACAATAGTATCATGCAAATTGTGCAACACCAAACATTTACAATTTTCTTGGTGGTCTGGGGCGACCCGCATTATCACCTGGGTCCAAAACTGGGGTTTATTCTCCGCCAAAGGAGTAGCATCAATACCCCTCAAAAGGATAGGAGTCCGCAGGGGAATCATGGGAAAACCACAACTTTTAGCAAAGTCCAAATCCATCATATTCAAAGCTGCTCTTGAATCTACAAAATCCTTAGCGGAAAATGTAGACAAGGAGCAGATCAGGGTAATTGCCAAAAGAAAGTTAGGCTGTACACTGCCCACCGCAAATGTGTGAGCAAAACGCTTTTCTCGTTTAGTGCAGACAGAAACAGTATGAGAGGCGTCCCCACAGAAAAAACACAGTTTATTACGCCTTCTAAACTCCTGACGTTGCGCCCTAGACAAAACCCTATCACATTGCATGGGTTCAGACGTTCGGTCGAAAGGCGGCAACACCTCTCATGTAGTTTTACATTCACTTAAACGCTGATCAATTTGAATGGCCAATGACATAGAATCGTCTAGACCAGAGGGAACAGGAAATCCCACCATAACATCTTTTACGGTTTCTGCCAAACCCTTCCCAAAGAGAGCTGCTAGGGCATTGTCATTCCATTTAGTAAGGACCGCCCAGTTTCCGAATTGATGACAATATAACTCTGCAGAATTCTGACTCTGGTTCAATGCCAATAAGGTTTTCTCAGCTTGATCAGTAGCATTAGGTTCATCATACAACAACTCCAAGGCTTGCAAAAAACGCATCCACATTACCCACAATAGGATCTCCGGGTGTCAAAGAAAAGGCCAAATCCTGGGGATCTCCGCACAGCAGGGAAATTGCAATTTTAACCTGCTGCACAGAGCTCCCCGATGAGTTAGGTTTCAAAGCAAAAAATAGTTTACAATTATTCTTAAAATTCAAAAATTTAGACCGATCTCCAGAAAACACATCAGGAGTAGGGATTTTTGGTTCAACAGCAGATGATTGAGTGAGATAGGCAGAAATTCCCCACACTTCAGCAGCGAGCTGCTCAACACGATCAGACAATTGCTTAGTCTCCATTTAGAGAAAGAAAAAAAAAGAAAAAATCTCCTCCTGCAGCCCCAGAAAAAAAAGGAAAAAATATATAAAAAAAAATTCTGACACTTTTTTTTTTTAAACTCTCCTTCTTTAGAATACCCTAGATTGTACAGTTAGGCTGGTGATTCTGTTATGAATGGGTCACCGAGGAGGAAAGCAGGCCCAGGCTAAGCCACAGAAAACCAGAGAGGTTGATAACTAAGCGGATTGCAGACCCCTGATCCTATCCACACAACTAGCAGTAGCTGTGGAGCATACCTACGATGATCGTAGACACCTCGGCACAGGCGGAGAGCTAACTAAGCCTAAAGCAAGAAAGGGATAATCTAAACTGCCCCAGAGCAGACACCAAAGGAATAGATAGCCCCCAAACATATATTGTCGGTGAGACAAGATGAAAACACAAATGCAGGCAGGAAAATAGAATGAGCAAATGATGGGGCCCACACTGACTAGACAGGAAAGGAAAGACACTGTCTGCAATCACACAGAAAACCCTGCAAAATGTCCAACACGTCTGATGCACAAAAATACTGAAGTCGCATGATTTCGCCCCCTACTATATCAGCACTCTGGTATATTCTGAAAGCAGAGCAAAAAGAGACCAATCTGACAAGGGAAAAAGCAAACTGACACAAGCTGTAACATATGGGCGGTGATTCAGCACAGCCACAGCCGGATCTGGCTGACCCACCCAAAACAGAGATAGACAAAACCAGATCAAATGCAAACAGAATAGCAAATGAACCACTTTTCTGAATATGCAGGAACAGAGCTGGAGACATCAGACCTCAGGAGGCACAGGAAGAAAATCACCAGCAGGGATAGAGGGAGTCTGCTGTCTTAAATCCCAATCTGAAGCCCCAGATCTCCAATCGTCATCCTCATTATCAGGTGGCAAGCCTCTGTCAATCAGATCAGCTCCATTACCTCCAGTAACCACCAGAGGGAGCCCAGAAAGAGCACTTGCAACCCCTCTGTCAATCAGACCAGCTCCACTACCTTCAGTAATAACCAGAGGGAGGTCAGAAAGTGAATTCATAACACAATCCTGTGTGATACTGTCTGCTGAGCTGTGTGTCTAATCCTATCCTGTGTGATACTGTCTGCTGAGCTGTGTATCTAATCCTATCATGTGTGATACTGACTGCTGAACCAAGTATATAATCTTATCCTGTGTGATACTGTCTGCTGAGCCGTGTATCTAATCCTATCCTGTGTGATACTGTCTGCTGAGCCATGTATCTAATCCTATCCTGTGTGATACTGTCTGCTGAGCTGTGCATATAATCCTCTCCTGTGTGTTACTGACTGCTGACCTGTGTATCTAATCCTATCCTATGTGACACTGTCTGATGAGCTGTGTATCTAATCCTATCCTGTACTGGGCGTCTAATCCTATCTTGTGTCATACTGACTGCTAAGATGTGTATCTAATCCTATCCTGTGTGATACTGGGCTGTGTATCTAATCCTAGACTGTATGAAACAGTCTGCTAAGCCATGTATCTAATCCTATCCTGTGTGATACTGGGCTCCCCATGGGCTCCCACTGCAGTCTGTGTCAGAGGGTGGTCTGTGCCAGCACGGTAATAAATGGTGCTATTTCTAGCTTTACAAAAGGACGATAACACCATAGAAATTATAAGAATAATAAGCCTCAGTTACCACAACTGTCTACAAGGAAAACTGTTGCTCATAGCTCCAAATCACAGCTCAGCTTCTTTTAAACAGCTTTGGTGAAATGAAAGATGCTTAGTGATTGGTTGCTATGTGGCATGGGCGTGGCCGATACACACATACATACATTCATCTTCATTAATATATAGATATCAGTAACACACATATATATATATATATATATATATATATATATATATATATACATATATATACACTATCTATGAACTCGTTCTGTGCCTGGGTAGCAAGCATTTTTAATGGTACATGGTCTATCCTGGTATGTGCTGCCCCCCTCCTATCCTGGTATGCATGGTCCCCTCAGCCCCCAATCCTGGTATGTATGGTCCCATCACCCCCAATCCTGGTATGTATGGTTCCCCTCACTCCCCTATCCTGGTATGCATGGTCCCCCTCACCCCCCTATCCTGGCATGCATGGTCCCCCTCACCCCCCCTATCCTGGTTTGCATGGTCCCCTCGCCCCCTAATCCTGGTTTGCATGGTCCCTTCGCCCCCCTTTCCTGGTATGCATGGTCCCCTCACCCCCCTATCCTGGTATGCATGGTCCTGTCACCCCGCCATCCTGGTATGCATGGTCTCTCTACCCCCATTCTGGTGTGCACGGTCCCCTCACCCCACTTTCCTGGTATGCATAGTCCTCTCGCACCCCCTATCCTGATATGCATGGTCCTCTCACCCCCTCCATCCTGGTATGCATGGTCCTCTCGCCACCCTATCTGGTGTGCATGGTCCCCTCACCCCCCTATCCTGGTATACATGGTCCCCTCACCCCCCTATCCTGGAATGCATGGCCCCCTCACCCCCAATCCTGGTATGCATGGTCCCCTCACCCCCCAATCCAGGTGTGGATGGTCCCTCTCACCCCCCTTATCCTGGTATGCATGATCCCCTCACCCCCCTATCCTGATATGCATGGTCCTCTCGACCCCCCTATCCTGGTATGCATGGTCCCCTCACCCCCCTATCCTGGTATGCATGGTACCCCTCATCTCCCAATCCTAGTATGCATGGCCCCCTCACCCCCCAATCCTGGTATGCATGGTCCCCTCACCCCCCAATCCTGGTATGCATGGTCCCCCTCACCCCCCATATCCTGGTATGCATGGTCCTCCTCACCCCCCCATCCTGGTATGCATGGTCCCCTCACCCCCCCTAATCCTGGAATGTATAGTCCCCTCACTCCCTATCCTGATATGCATGCTACCTCTCACCCCACTATCCTGGTATGCATGGTCCCCTCACCCCCCTATCCTGGTATGCATGGTCCTCTCACCCCCTATCCTGGTATGCGTCGTCCCCTCACCCCCCAATCCTGATATGCATGGTCCTCTCACCCCCCTATCCTGGTATGCATGGTCCCCTCTCCCCCAATCCTGATATGCATGGTCTCCCCTCATCCCTATCCTGGTATGCATGGTCCCCTCACCCTCCAATCCTGGTATTCATGGTCCTCTCACCACCTATCCTGATATGTATGGTCCCCTCATCCCCTATCCTGGTATGCATGGTCCCCTCACCCCCTATCCTGGTAATCTTGGTCCTCTCACCTCCCTATCCTGGTATGCATGGTCCTCTCACCCCTTATCCTGATATGTATGGTCCCCTCATCCCCTATCCTGGTATGCATGGTCCTCTCCCCCCCTCTATCCTGGTATGCATGGTCCCCCGCACCCTCTTTCCTTGTATGCATGGACCCCTCCCCCCCCCCCTTTCCTGGTATGCATGGTCCTGTCACCCCTATCCTGGTATGCATGGTTTCCTCACCCCCTTATCCTGGTATGCGTGGTCCTCTCACCCCCCTTTCCTGGTATGCATGGTCCCCTCACCCCCCTATCTTGCTATGCATGGTCCCCTCACCCCCCCTTTCCAGGCATGCATGGTCCCCTCACCCCCTTCCCTGATATGCATGATCCCCTCACCCCCCTTTCCTGGTATGCATGGTCCTCCCACCCCCTTTCCTGGTATGCATGGTCCCCTCACCCCCCTATCCTGATATGCATGGTCCTCTCACTCCCTATCCTGATACGTATGGTCCTCTCACCCCCTTTTCCCAGTATGCATGGTCCTCTCACCCCCCCTTTCCTGGTATGCATGGTCCTTTCACCCCCCTATCCTGATATGCATGGTCTCCTCACCCCCCCTTTTCTGGTATGCATGGTCCTCTCACGCCCCCTCCTTTCCTGGTATGCATGGTCCTGCCACCCCCTGTCCTGGTATGCATGGTCTCCTCACCCCCCTATCCTGGTATGCATGGTCCTCTCACCCCTCCTTTCCTGGTATGCATGGTACCCTCACCCCCCTATCCTGCTATGCATGGTCTGCTCACCCCCCTTTCTTGGTATGCATGGTCCTCTCACCCCCCTGTCCTGATATGCATGGTCCCCTCACCCCCCCTTTCCTGGTATGCATGGTCCCCTCACACCCCCTTTCCTGGTATGCATGGTCCTCTAACCCCCCCTTTCCTGGTATGCATGGTCCTCTCATGCCCCCCCTTTCCTGATATGCATGGTCCCCACACACCCCCTTTCCTGGTATGCACGGTCCACTCACCCCCCTTCCTGGTATGCATGGTCCCCTCACCCCTATTAAACTGCACACATGCAAGAAAAAAAAATTATACTCACCTTTCTTCCCTGTGTTCCAGCGCTGTCACATTCTGCTGGAGGCCGGGGGAGGAGTGGGTGCCGGAGTACGTGCATGCCCATACGGCGCGGTCCGTCATATTGCTGAAGACACACCGCAAATATGTCTTCAGTAAAATGGCGCCGGATAGCGCTATGCGCATGCGCGATACTCATGCGCACTCCGGCCCCGTTCTCCGACCGAATAGAAGCACCGTGGCAACGCTCCCCCCGGTCAGGTAAGTATGCAAGTATGACGCCGGAAATCGCGGTATGCAGTGTGTACAGTACCGCCATCTCCGGCGCCATACATACTCCTCACCGCTGGATGCCTCATTCTGTCTGGAGCCAGACTGAGCAGTCTATAAAGGCTTCAGACAAAGTGACGCTCCCAAGGTTAGATTATAGATATATACAATATATATATATATATTAGCTGAAGACCCCGGCGCTGCCCGGACATAGTAACTAAGACATCAGAAACGCATTGCGAACGCAAGCATCTATATCTTCTATGCTGGCATTTTAACCTCTAACCTGTTTTGATTGATTGAATAAAATAAATTTGTTTTCACTACATCGTGGAGCTGGACAACCTTTTTCCATGTCTGAACCAGAGTACTGAGTGGAACGGTCCTAACTTCTATACCAGGGATCCCTTTAAGAGAACCTGGGATCAGAACCAGAGCACTGAGTGGATTTGCCCTGACTTGCATACCAATGATCCCTTTAATAGAATCCTGGGGTCAGAATCAGAGCGTTGAGGGATTTGCCCTAACTTCCATATAGGAGATCCCTTTAAGAGAGCCTGGGGTCAGTACCAGTTGTTTCATCTTCCTATGTGCACCTATGTCTTGATTTAATGAAGCTTAATATATGTGTTACCGCCATTTTGGCCTTTTGTCGGTTCCTCTTCCTCTTCTGGTTTACTATAGATCATCTATGTAAGATTAGTGGATGTCCAACACTCAAAAACCCCACTGATCAGTCGTAACCCCACCAATTTCATATTGATGACCTATCCTACGGCTTAATTATCAATAGTTCAGTCCTGGACAACCCCTTTAATTTTTAAGTTTCCCTTTAATTTTTAAGTTTCACATCCACTTTTGTTTAGTTACAGTGTTTAATTACAGTGAAGCACCCAAAGGGTAAAAAAAAACCTTTCTGTAACTGTGAAGGAAACCTTACACTAAAGTGCAGTCTATTAAATTGGCACTTTGTTAAAGGCACTCAATTTTAGTTTTATAAATTCACTCATAACTGTAGGGTGCACTGGCAAGAGTGGTTTCACATCCTGTTATGAAGAATATACTTACCGTATATACTTTACATATACTTTTGTAATGCCTTGAGCACTTTTGTTCACATGCTGGAAACCTGCTTGGTAACTTTGATATGTGTGACATGAACCTAATAGGAGGGTTGGGATCTGTTTGGATTTGGCATAGCTTGTTAATAGATAAATGGTATATCTCTTTATGACATGTTTGGCCATATAACACATTTTATTGTCTGCCTCCTTTATCACACTGTTCACTTTGTTATGCTTTCAAAATGTATTTTTGAACAGAAAGCTCTTTAAAGTATGTTGTAGGGTACAATCAAAAGGATTTTAGGTGTAATTACAAAATGTATACAAAAGATATTTTTGATTTGTTGCATTTAAAATAGCACCATTAGTGTACGTGACACCACATTGTGTCAGATACCCTGGGCATTTGTGAGGCTGCATGATGTTTTTTTAAACAACAAAAAATGCTAGAATACACTACAATTTAAAGGGGTTGTCCGGTCCAAATCGATAAGTCTGCAGTCATTCTGTTTCACTGCAAACGTATAAATCCCCCAGTGCACGCACTGTGCACTGCGGGGATTCACCGGTTTACATTCCAGGACCATAGGGTATATATGTTGTCACGGTCACGTGTGTCTGGACGCAGCGAGTACTGCAAGGCGAACCCATATGACATGCGTGTCCCTGGATACACCGCCTCCAGTAGTGCGAATTTAAATAATAAAACATGCAGCGGGATACACCGCCTCCAACTGGCGAATTTAGGTAATACACGTTATATGTATAGTAGTCTGGAAACCCCGCCTCCAGTAAGGCGAATTTAAATAATAAAGGGGAAACCTGGGTAACAATAACAATGGTGGGCCCTGCGATAGGGAATAGGGACATCGAGATCTCCTGTACTCCCCTGAGCCAGTGTCCCTGTACTCCTAACGTTCCCTATGCCGGTTCCGCACCGGGCGACGCACACGTACCTCAAACCCTGACTCGCCCTGCACCTAAACCCTCACTAGGGAATTGGTCGGTGCGGAAACTAATCCCACCACTGCACTAAACACACATGAGGAAAAATGACAATACAGGGGAAACACCACTTAGCTTTGCTATGTTGCGTATGCTCCTAGCAACAGAGCCCACCACCTGCGTGCATCTTCTCCACCCGGATCCATCACCATAACCGGATCCATCACCATAGTACAGCCTTGGAGCAGAGTCCACCACCAGTTGCAGCTGCCCAGTAAACAGAGTCCCAAAGATGAGTCCAGCTTCTGGCAAAAAGTCGAGCATGCTTGAGTCCAACTGATCTGACCAACAAGTCCAGCATGCTTGAGTCCAGTTTTCAGCAACCAAGTCCAGCATGCTGAGTGCAACTCTCACCATAGTACCACTCCACCAAGCCATGCAAGCACCTCCTGCTGACACCATAAACTGCGACTCCACCACGCCATGCCAGCCCTTCTTGCAGACCACATCGTTGAACTCCACCAATCCATGCCAGCACTCCTTGCAGACTCCATAGCTGACTCAACCCTTCTGGCTGGGCTGCCCAGAACTCTCATTCAGCTACTTCATCACCCAGGCTTGCTTCCCAAATGACGAACTCACAATATCACCAACAGTGATCAAACACACCTGACTCTCTTTTATAGAGACTCACACCTGATTTATAATTACGTGCACATTAAACCAAAGAAACTAAAGTGCACTACCGCTCACCACCACCGGGGAAACTTAGAATGAATGACATCATGTGTAATAATTCTAATGGCCACCGGGAGCAATTAACCCACTTTGGCAACAAGCCAAAGGAAAAAAGTTCACTTTGTCCATTTACTTGTCAGATCCAGCTTGGATCATGACATATGTATTATACAAACTTCCAGCCGGTGGGCGTGGCCTTGCTTCATACACTTGTATGGAGTGAGGCCGCGCCCTATAGTCAACCCCACCCACTGACCTGCTGCATCACTAGTCGGGGCGTGGCCTTGCTCTATACAAGTGGCTAGGAGCATGCATAACTCATACATACCCTCCGATCCTGGCTCAGAAACCGTCGAATCCTCGCAGCACTGTGTGCTGAGGGGAGTCATAAGTCTGCAGCCACACAGAGTAACTGTAGACTAATCGATTTAGACCAGATAACCCCTTTAACCAAATCATCATTGTTTTACTGAATTGTCTTCTAATATCAGAAGTAAAGAGCCAATACAAAGAGGAACCTCTGCTCTGGAGGTCTGTACAGTGTTAGAGGGTTAGCTTACTGTTTTACTGCTGTAAAAAAAGTAAATTCCTTGCAAGAGTCTGAATTTCTGCACTGATTACAGGTATCGACAAAGTCTAATGAGACTAATATGAACAGATAAGACACTGAGAAAATGGAGCAGCCGTAAACCACCAATGAAAAAAACATTTACTGAAGCAATTCATTTAAAAATAGTTACCATTAATTACAAACATGTCAAATGAGAAGGAATAGAAGATGGAGAGGAGCAAAGAGATTCAACATGTCAAACATCACTCAATATATTTATTGATATTTATTTCATCCTTCTGGAGCCATACTATTTGCTTGCTAACTTCGCCCACAAAGTACATCCTGACACTTCACTGGAGTCAGGACATACCGTAATCTGTAACTGCACGCGCCTTAGGCGCTCAGTAGTGAACGTGCTCACAGAGTAAGAAGAAAGTAATGGGCTGGTCCAAGCACTACGGTCCCCGGAAGTGGTCAATGGGCCGGATAAAAGGTCATCGTGGGCAGTAATCGGCCATCCTCACACAGAGCGCACTGCTAAGGATGCATTGCCCACTCGCCTATACTGAAATGCAGAATGACTTGGGCTTGGCCTGTGCCATAAATGTCCGAGGTGGGAATAATTCTGCTTATGGCCTTGAATGATCATTTTTTTATTAATTTGTCTGCACTGCATGGATACTCTACAGCAGGCCTGGGTGGTACCTCAGCACTGCATGATCACTGTATTCTATGTCAGTATGGCGGTAATATTAGTATTTGCAAGAATATCTGACGTCTCTTAATTCTCGCCTCACAGTGCAGAGGGTTTTACTGTATATACTAATTACATGTATTACATGTCTGGTTACATACCTTTTTAGTCGTATAACAATTTCATGTTTATATTTGGAGTTTGGATTGGAAACGCTTTGCCATTTGCCTTAGCCGGTAAGCGGGTATTTGTGCCCTTATGGTGTGTTGTGGGTAGGACCATGATGCAGAAGCCAGTGAGAACAATATATGCGGCAGGATGAGACCTGCTGGGGTTAAGCAATATACTGGTTTCATTTTTATGTATAAAAACATAAGAAAAAAATATTCCCTGGCATACCCTTTTACTCAAAAGTGAGGCTTTGGATGGCTTTAGTTGAAATGCAGTTGTTCGCATTCTCTTAGGCCCACTTTTACAGCCAGAGATGGTAGCGCTGGCTGGATGGCTTTCCATAGCAAACTATCATTTAATAGCTCTTGAGAAACTGTGGGTTGTGATATCTTTTTGTACTGTAATGTAATTATAATATTTAGAACTAAACAAATTAGTCATATAGTGTTACATAAGAGTTAGCTACCGCCTATGAATAAGGAGGGCTGGAGTCACATCATTTTTAAGTCGATATTAATGAGTAACCATCTGACACAAACGCTCAGAGGACTTTGACTTTCCAAATACAACAAACTGCTGAAATGTCATGTGTGGTAGTGTGGCAGCCTGCACAGGACTATGCCTACTCGGACTCTGCTGTGCCTGGATTATCTGCAGCCAAAAAACTTTCCTTTTCACTGGGAGATTTAACTAAGGAGACAAAGAAGACTAGAGACATAGGGGTTACTCTAGGAACTTACTTTATCAATCCCAGGTATTTGTATGCACTCTATCTATTTCAGTGTATTGTCTGAGCAATGATGCTTGTAAATTACTGGGCCAGGTTACAAGCTGGCAAACTTGTCACAGTAACAGCAAGGGAGATTATATCTGGTGTGATGACAAGTTATATCATTCCTGTTAGCAATGACCTTTGCTTTGTCGCTGAGTATTTCACACAGGTAGAATGAGTTCTGTAAATTCTTTACCAGTCCATAAAGTGTCCTATGGAAAGTTGACATTTCTATTAAATATTTTTGGTTGTTGTCTTTTTGAATGTTCTCTTCTTTTAAATGTTCTTTTAAATCAAATGTTTAGAACCAGATGTAGGTATGGTATAGAAGTATTCATGTGTAAGATTGATAACAAAATGTGAGAGACTGTGAGCTATATAATAAGCTTGGTAGAAGATAGATACGTTCTGTACCCAAATGGTTAAGAAATGTTAAGAATCTAAAGAATTACACTTAAGCAGGAACCATTGGCATCAGAGGTTATCCTACTGCCACTGATAGGATTATGCTATCTATATTTTTTGTTAGTATGTTTTATAATGAAACAATGGATGATGTAACAGTATTGTTATCTGTTCCTATGTCAGCAGTGCACGTTCATATTCTAGTTCATATTCTATTTAGTGGAAACATTATAAATAAGCAGTATAATATATTGTACTGTATACTATGTGAGCAGTTTGATGTATGTGATGTTGAGGCTTTAAGGCTTTCATAAATAAGTTTTAAAAGATTTTTCATTGGAATTTCTACTTCAACTACCTATTTAAGATGCTCAAAAACTGAATATTTGCGGTCGTCACCAATCTGAGATAAGATCGTAACAGAATCCTCAAAAGGTTGTATAATATTCCCAACTCACTCAAATTCTGTTCACACTCTATTTTTGATCCATGTAGGATAATAAAAGTAGAAGAAAATATTCCAGTAGAAGATCCATTCATATGACGTATTAGAGAATGTCCATTGTTTGCCTCCCTTTCATCTCCTTGTCACGATTTGCCTGAAGAAAAAATGTAGATTGCAAAAATGTTTTGGTCCAGCTTAGAAAAAACAGCAAACATACTTTTTTTTAACATTCTTGTGTTAATAGATCCATTTTTTAGCAATGTGCATATCCAAAACTTGAGTGCTGTTTAGAGACACGTCTAGTAAAAATAGATCCATTACAAATGGATGCAAGCAAAAATGAATGCAAAATTGAAATAAAAATATCTGTTTTTAAAGGGAATCTGTCACCTCATTTTTCCCCTCTAAGATGCGGCCGCCGCCATCAGGGGCTTATCTACAGCATTCTGTAATGCTGTAGATAAGCCCCCGATGTAACCTGAAAGATAACAAAAACAAGTTATATTATACTCACCCGGGGGGGCGGTCCATTCCGATGGGAGTCGCGGGTCCGGGTCCGGCGCCTCTCATCTTCATGCGATGATATCCTCTTCCTTACATCCTGTCTCGCTGCTGCATAGACGTAATTTTCTGCTCTGTTGAGGGCAGAGCAGAGTACTGGAGTTCGCAGGCGCCGGGAAAGGTCAGAGAGGTCCGGCGCCTGCGCACTGCAGTACTTTACTCTTCCCTCAACAGGGCAGAGAATTACGCCTGCTCAGGAGCGTGACAGGAAGCAATGAAGAGGACATCATCGCATGAAAATGGGAGGCACCGGACCGCAACACCCATCTGACCGGACCGCCCCCTGGGGTGAGTATACAATAACTCGTTTTTCTTATCTTTCAGGTTACATCGGGGGCTTATCTACAGCATTAAAGGATGCTGTAGATATGATGGCGGTGGCCACATCTAATAGGGGGAAAATGAGGTGACAGATTCCGTTCAATTGTTTTTCTTTAAAGATGAAGTAATTAAGAAATGGAAACTTCGTTTGCAGTTGATTCCATTTTTGATCCATTTGTAAGGATCTATTTTCAATTGTAATACTTGATGTATTGCAAACGGATGACAAATGGACTTGTGAACATCACATAAGAATCCTCTGCGGCATTCAGTGCAGATGGAGTGACATGATGCTGAGACATCATGGGTGCAGAGCTCATTTCTATTAACACCTAGCACTTGTGGATAGATTAATACTTTCTGTTTATGTTTTCATACATGCAGATATTTGTCTAATTTCTAACCAATCAGGCCCTTAACAACCTAAACTGATGTATGTTAATGGTTATTTGATCTGATTGAAATTGGGTTTCTGCCTGAAAATGGATATTCTTTTACCCGTAAAGTGATTGTTTGGTACTTTTATATTAATGACCCATCTTTAGGCTAGGGTCACACAACCGTTTTTCTCTCACCTGAGAAAATTGATTTGATTATGCTAATCAGTGGAACAGTACAGCTCCATCAACTGCATAGTCGTCACAGCCAGGTACTGCAGAACCACCCCTTAGGTCAGGGTCACACTACCTTATAACACGGACGAGTGCTATGGCAGAAAACATCACATAGCACTCGGCCCCATGTTAATCTATGGGGCAGAGCACATCTGCAATTATTTTCTCATGCTGAATCGGCATGCGAGAACAATTGCAGCATGCTGCGATTGGCACCGAGACTTGACCGAGTTTCGGCTCACTCGCACCCAGATACAGTGGGTATGGAAAGTATTCAGACACCTTTAAATCTTTCACTCTTTGTTTCATTGCAGCCATATGGTAAAATCAAAAAAGTTCATTTTTTTCTCATTAATGTACACTCTGAACCCCATCTTCACCGAAAAAAAAAACAAATGTAGAAATTTTTGCAAATTTATTAAAAAAAGAAAAACTGAAATATCATATGGTGATAAGTATTCAGACCCTTTGCTCAGTATTGAGTAGAAGCACTCTTTTGAGCTATTACAGCCATGAGTCTTCTTGGGAATGATGCCACAAGCTTTTCACACCTGGATTTGGGGAGCCTCTTCCATTCTTCCTTGCATATCCTCCAGTTCCATCAGGTTGGATGGTGAACATTGGTGGACAGTCATTTTCAGGTCTCTCCAGAGATGCTCAATTGGGTTTAGGTCAGGGCTCTTGCTCTTGCATCGGATGCCATACTCTAGTTTGACCCTTATACTTAGGCTATGGTCCCACAATGACTATTTTGTGGGTTTTTGATGTTGCAGATTTTCTGCAGCATTTCTGCAGCTGTTGGCTAAATTAGGTTTCTTTTATGTTTCATTGAGTTTATGTGTGAGTTTTTTGTTGTTGTGTATTTAGTGCATTTTTGATGCCGTGGTTTTTGTCTCATTTTGAAATGTCATGTTTTAAATATAGCTAGTTTGTTTGTGATGCTTCTTAGTGTTTGGTTTTGACAAAACTTCATTGATAATGATAATGCGTAAATGTGCTAAAAAGGCGCTAATGCAATTTTATGAGAAAAATCTGCACATAAAACTCACAATAGAAAATAACATGTTGCAAATTCCAAAAATGCACTGCATGTCAGTTTACACAACATAAAATACATTCACAGTGTGAATGAGATTTCTAAAAATTCCACCTATTTTTCTCGAAATATAAGACCCTGGGATTTTTGCACAGCGAAAATACGTAGCATCAAATACTCATCATGGGAACTTATCCTAAGGAGCCAATATGTCAGAAACAACATCAAAACAAAACCTCCTGCATCTCTCAAACTGCATCTCTCAAAGCATGTAAAACCGCATTCAAGAGGTTTGTAAAACTTTCAGGTTCTTCACAAGAACTGATGCAAAATAAAATTTAATTTTTTTTTTCCACTTAAATTTTGCATTAGACTAAAAAGTGAAGGGAGCGGAAGTCGCAGTGTTAGTGACGTCCATTTTCTTTTGCAGAAAAAAAATAATAGTACCAAGTAGCTTTATAGGTAGGCCATTAGTGTAGTAAACATCACTGTAATTTTTTAAACAGAGTTTTTTTTAACTTCTCCTGATTTTCTTTTCATTTTTTCTTCTAAGTGTTTCTACAAAATAGTTCCTTTTTTACTTTTCTTTTCTACTTTTTTCTCTACATTCCTCTCTACTTCTTATAGCAAATGTAATAATAAATGTTACCCTTTATACATGCCCCACACAATACACGTGTAAGAGCACCAGTTAGGGCCCCGTCACACTAGCGAGATCGCTGCTGGGTCACAAGTTTTGTGACACAACAGCAATCTCACCAGCGAGATCGCTTTGTGTGACAGCGATCAGCGACCGGCCCCCCTGCCGGTATTGCTGATCGCTGTAGGAAAGCCCTGGACATTTTTTTGGTCGCTGGTCTCCCGCTGGCCAGCACGCATCGCTGCGAGTGACAGGCGGGAGACCAGCGATCAGTTGGTAACTAATGTACACATCGGGTATCTAAGGGATGTGCGTCCCTTAGATACCTGATGTGTACGTTAGTTACCAGCGCGCTGATGCAGGGAGCTGGTAACTAAGGTACACATCGGGTATCTGTTTGACAGCTCACCAGCGATCACATAGCGACTTACCAGCGATCCTTACACGTTGATATTGTTGTCGGGATCGCTGGTGAGTCACTATGTGTGACTCCAGCTTTACACAAACATTCCCACAGTTTAGAAGAATAAAATAAAAATGGCCCAGTCGTCAAAAAGACGCTATTCAGCTGAGGAAGCATACTCTTTCTTTGCTTCCTACACAGATTCAGGCAATGAGGAAGATCCCACATTCATCTATTCCTCCTCCTCCTCCTCATCTAGTGAAGAAAGACCCCCAGCAAAGCACACTAGGACTGAGGCAACCCCTTCACAAATTAAAGTCCTATATGGGCTCCGCCTCCCAAAAATTATCGGCCTCTTATTCTGGATTTCATGGGCAGCTCAGGAATCCAATTTGATGTGTCAGGCCTCACTGAAATTGACTATTTAAAATTATTCTTCAGTGCAGAAATAAATGTTATGATGGCCTAGACAAAGTTATATGTCCATCAATTTTTCACTCTAAATCCAATATCATCTTACTCCAGATGGAACCCTGTAAATGCTGCAGAGATGATGACATTTTGGAGTATTGTGCTGCATATGGGGATAGTGAGAAAAACAGAGCTTCAGCAATACTGAAGTACTGGTATACTATACAGCACACTAGTTTTGTGTATGGCCATCACAGGGATACAATTTGAAGCATTCCAAAAATGTTCACAACTTTGATCATCTATACAAAATTTGGCCAGTAGTTGAACACTTCAGCAGAAAATTTGCTGAAGTGTAGAACCCCAAAGGGACATCTCTATGGATGAATCTCTGGTTTATTTAAAAGAGGCTAAAATTCCAACAATACCTGCCCAGTAAGAGGGCTGGGTACGGAATTAAACTGTACAAGCTGTGCAAGAGTACCTTAGGGTATAGCTACAGATTCAGTGTTTCCGAAGGGAGGGAGACCCGGATTGACCCCTCTGAATTCCCCCTGTACTGGGTGTAAGGGAGAAAATTGTGCACCCACAGCTGGATACGGGTTATCACCTCTATATACTGTAGATAACTGATACACCAGATCCCAGTCTTTAAGACCCTCTCTGCCAGAGGTACTGTTGCATGCGGCACCATGTGAAAAAATCAGAGACCTCCTTAAGCTGCTAATTAGGCAGCTGCTGGGAAAGGGCGAGGGCAGAGCCCAATACAGTGGCAACAGTAGTTTTCCACCACATACAGTATGGGGCATCAGCATACTCAGAGAAAATTGCACAACAAATTTTGATGTCTATTTTCTCCTGTTACCCATGTGAAAATTAAAAATTTGGGTCAAAGCAAAATTTTTGTGGAAAAAATGTATTTTTTCATATTCACAACTCAACATTATCAAATTCTGTAAAGCACCACTGAGTTCAAGGTGCTCTCCCCACCTCTAGATAAATTTCTTGAGGTGTGCAATTTCCAAAACAGGGTCACTTGTGGGGGTTTCCACTGTTTAGGATCAGTGGCTCTGCAAATGTGACGTGTCATCCGCTATCTATTCCAGAAAATTTTGCGTTTAAAAGATCAAATGGTGTGCCTTCCTTTCTGAGCCCTCTTGTGTGCAAAAACAGTAGTTTTCTACCACATGTGGAGTATGAAAGTACTCAGGAGCAATCGCACAACAAAGTTTGGGGTCAGTCTTATCCTTTTAGCCTTGTGAAAATTAAAAATTTGGTGCTAAAGCAACATTTTTGTGGGAAAAATTTAAATTTTAATTTTTTCCTTCTATACAAATGGTTAGTAAACTTCTTGAATGTGGTTTTGCAAAATTTAAGGATAGCAGTTTTAGTCAGTTCAAATGTGATGTGGTCCCTAAAAATGTTTTGTAAAATTTGTTGCAAAAATGAGAAATTGCTTATAAAGTGTCAATGGTCAGAATTGTAAAATTGGCTCTGTCAGGAAAGGGAAAACAGGCTTGGGAGTAAAGGGATTAAAAAGACGTGGCTGTGCTCCAGTTTGCTGGATTTACATTATGTTTTCATTACTTTGAGACTTTTTAAAACATTGTTTAGGAAAAATTAATGCTGAGTATATGGTAGTTTTTCGTCTTCAAACAATGGGCAACTTTTTTTTTTATTAAGGAACAATTCCACCTTTTATTTTTTTGTGCACATTTTATATAATTTAAAACATAAGCACATTGCTGAATATAATCACAGAAGATGCTTACCTTATTAAGTCCCTATAGATTCTGACTGTAGAAAAGTTATTTTATTTGATGAGGGTTATATTCAGCATAGCATAAAATAATTACCAATACAAATGTTATATTTGGTAGTAATTTTCTTGTATAATCGTTTCTTGTAGTAAGAAAATTAAGGCCCCTGCTCCTCCTCCACCAATGCAGTCTACCTCCAAACCACAAATGGAACACATGTCATCAACAGAGTCCGAGGGAACGGGAAACGAAATCTCAGAAGAATCTAAAGAAAATTTGCTTCATAGAAAGGTGGATCTCACAATATGTTTACCTGATGGGCAGGAAAAACCAGTCACTGTTGATGGCAGGTAAGTCAATGTGCTAACTAGATTTATGCAACCTGCTTAAAATCACAATCCCTGCTGTGTTCACATCCACATCAAAGTCTTGAAGAATGATGAATAGTACTGTGACCAGTTCAACAATGGAATTTAGCAAGCCTCATTATAATTTAAAAAATCATAAAAGAAAACTCCAAAGTTAGCTCACCTTCTAGGAGTTCACTACACGGAGACTGCAGCACTTCAGTGGGATTTCAGAAAAGTCAAACGATTTCCAGCAGCAGAAGGATCCGGTAAAAAATCCAATATTTTATTACAGTAAGTATAAAATCCAAAGCAACCATTCCCACGACCACCTATAAATTTAAAGAGACAGACACACACGTTTCGAACGCATGTCAGTCATTACAATAGACTAGTTCATTGACTAAGGACGTGTCCGAAACGCGCCTGTCTGAATTTTTAAATTTATACGTGGTGGTGGGAATGGCTGCTTTTGGATTTTATACTTTCGTTGTAATAAAATATAGGATTTTTACCGAATCCTTCTGCTGCTGGAAATCATTTGTGTTTTCATTATAAGTTAGTTTGGTTAGTCATGCACTGGTGGTATCAACGAATATGGCAGTGGTTTTCATTATAAGCAGAAACCACAACATAAAGGGAACCTGTCACCAGGTTTATGCCATGTAAAGTAGGGCCAACACCAGTAATCCCTGTGGGACAGAATTCTAGAATCCTGTGTATATACAGCTCTGGCAAAAATTAAGAGACCACTGCAAAATTTTCAGTTTGTCTAAATTTTTGAGTAAAATGTAAATTGCTCTTTTATTCTATAAACTACTGACAACATATCTTCGAATTTCCAAGCACTAAATTTTGTATTTATTTTCAGAAAATGAGAAATGGTCAAAATAACAAAAAAATGCAGTGCTTTCAGACCTCAAATAATGCTAAGAAAACAAGTTCATAATCATTTAGAAACAACAACACTATTTTTAACTCAGGAAGAGTTCAGAAATCAATATTTTGTGGAATAACCATGATTTTTAATCACAGCTTTCATGCGTCTTGGCGTGCTTTCCAACAGTTTTTCACACTGCTTTTGGGTGACCTTATGCCACTCCAGGTACAAAAATTTAAGCAGTTCTTCTTTGTTTGATGGCTTGTGACTGTCCATCTTCCTCGTGATTACATTCCAGAGGTTTTCAATGGGGTTCAGGTCTGGAGATTGGGGCTGGCCATGACAGGGATTTGATATGATGGTCCTTCATCCACACATTGATTGATCTAGCTGTGTGGCATGGTGCATTGTCCTGATGGAAAAACCAGTCCTCAGAGTTGGGAAACATTGCCTGAGCAGAAGGAATCAACTGTTTTTCCAGGATAACCTTGTATGCGGCTTGATTCGTACGCCCTTCGCAAAGATTAACCTGCCCAATTCCAGCCTTGCTGAAGCATCCTCAGATCATCACCGATCATCCATCAAATTTCACAGTGGGTGCAAGACACTGTGGCTTGTATGCCTCTCCAGGTCTCCGTCTAACCATTAGCCGACCAGGTGTTGGGCAAAGCTGAAAATTAGACTCATCCGAGAAGATTACCTTACTCCAGTCCTCTATGGTCCAATCCTTATGGTCTTTGGCAAACTTCAGCCTGGCACTCCTTTGCTTCTCATTGATGAAAGGCTTTTTTCTAGCTTTACATGACTTGAGGCCTGCCTCTAGGAGCCTGTTACGAACTGTTCTTGCCGTTCACTTCACCCCAGCTGTCATTTGCCATTCCTTTTGTAGGTCACTTGATGTCATTCTGCGGTTGCTTAGTCACATTCGAATAAGATGACGGTCATCCGGTCAATGGAGAGTCATTTTTGCCCTCTGTTGTTCTGTAGCTTTGTTGTCCCCAGTGTGTGCTGCTTGACCTTGTTGTAATGGACTGCCGTCTTAGAAATTTTAAGGATGGAGGCAACATGATGCTCACTTTATCCCTCTGCTAGTAAAGCCAGAATTGAACTCTTCTTTTCCTCACTCAAGACTTTTCTTTTCAACTCCTTTAGCATGGTTAAAAGTTATTTTTTCATTCCTATTACTTTTGGGATATTACTAGCACTTGTTTTGCCATCCAGCTTGTCCTATTGCAAGAGGATTGTGAACACCACAGCAGGGTTTTTTATACTTTCCTATGTTAAATAAGATTTGGTTCAGGTGATCACCTAATCAGAAACACATTAAATAGAGTGAGGTGTACTCTGGATGGAATGCAACTGACACTGGAATGGAATGGCTGACAGACATGTAGAGAAGCTGATTTTTATAAAACTGTGCAGTGGTCTCTTAATCTTTGCCAGAGCTGTATGTCCCCATTAGCTCCCCATAAGAATAATTTTTAGTATAACCACCTAGGGGGCAGTCCGGTCCGATGGGCGTTTCTAGTCTTGATCCGGTGTCACCTCTCTTCTTGCTTTGTGTGAATAACGCTTTCTACTTCATCCACACAGTGTCCTTGACATCGCACTACAGCACAGTCGCACTTCTCTGCCCTAACAAGGGCAGAGCAAAATACTGTAAGCCGCATGCATGGGGAAAGGCCAAAGAATGTCGTCGCATGCACAGCTCAATACTTTGCTCTTCACTCACCATAGCAGAGAAGTGCGCCTGCTTAGGAGTGCAATGCAAAGATGTCACGGATGTGGTTTGTGGAACCACTGTGCCACAGCCCGTAGAGAGGCTGGAGGGGCGTAACTAAGTGAGCACTGGACTGTTCATTAGAGCCTCTGATGGTGAGGTTAGGCTTGGCTCCTGATGTACGCCAGGTGCCACTCCAGGACAGACCAACAGATGCACAGCAGCTGGACCCGGTAGGACAGACTGGATGGTACAGCAGGCAGAGTTTGTATCAGAGTGCAGCAGGCAGGATCTGCACCAGAGTGTAGCAGACAGGGTCTGCACCAGAGTGCAGCAGGCAGGATCTGCACCAGAGTGCAGCAGGCAGGATCTGCACCAGAGTGCAGCAGGCAGGATCTGCACCAGAGTGCAGCAGGCAGGATCTGCACCAGAGTGCAGCAGGCAGGATCTGCACCAGAGTGCAGCAGGCAGGATCTGCATCAGAGTGCAGCAGGCAGGATCTGCATCAGAGTGCAGCAGGCAGGATCTGCACCAGAGTGCAGCAAGGACTGGTATGCAACCTTATGCAACTTAGACTGCCGAATAGGAAGGTTGCTCATGCACCTCTCCAGTGGGGAGGAAGCAATATATATACATAATGGCTCTCAGCCATTGGCTGGGGAGGAAATAGCAAGTACACGCGCTAACCCTTCAAGAGGGCGGGAGCTCGTGCCCTAAAGACTTGGCTGGAACCCTTACTGGAAGCTCTGCTGGGAGCATGCAGAGCATGGGGAAGGGGAGAACCAACCGCAGTGCGGGTAAGTGAAGTGACATGCCGGAGACCCTGCCTGTCAGAGCAGGAATCCGGCGTGGTGCTAACACAAGACACTGTATGGATGACGAAGAATGCGTCATCCATACAAAGCAAGAAGAGAGAAGATGCAAGATCATGACCAGTGAAGCCCATTGAACCAGACCACCCCATTGGTGAGTATAAATAAAGCTATTTTTTTGTTTTATAGAGAACGCATTAGGGCATATAGAAAGCATTCCAGAATGTGGCCACATAGGGTTTACAGGTGCTGGCCCTACTTTATATATGAAAAACCTGGTGACAGGTTCCCCTTGTTCCTTTTACTGCAGAAACGAAACCTTGTCTTATCGTATCAGTGTTCCATGTATAAAGTCATACATTTTTTAATATAGCACAATCTGTACAGAAAACATGCTAAAACATTTTCAGAATTTTCAGAATCAGGTGTTTTCAGATATGCAGCATATCTGGGTGTAAAATCAAATGCAAATTACAGTACTGAATGAGAATATCTGCAGCTAAAATAGAATACCTCTGTGGATTGGACATCAGAAACCTGTCAATTTATTTATGGATAGTCTCAGTACATTTTTGCAGTAGAATCTGCAGCGAAATCTTCACTATTGTGTAATTCGATATTCTAGATTTGATCACCTGCTGTAGAACATTTCCAGTAGATGTGTCCTGTGTGAACGTCTCATTAGGCTACATTCCCACACTGAGTATTTTGTCAGTTTTTCATGTTGTAGATTTTTTTTTCAACATTTCTGCACCAAGTAGCTAAGGTTAATTTCCAATGATGAGCTTTTAGCTTCACTGGGGAAAACTCAGCAGCTGCGCTGGTGTCTAATTATCATCATGTGCTCATACCCTAAAAAGATTTGTGTGGTGAATATTAAATGTCTTTGTCCCATTGGTTGGTGTTATGGTGCTACAACATGGCAAACGGAATAAGATTAGTCATTTTAATACAAAGTCAAAGTGTTACTCTTTGCATAATTATCTCAATAGAAAAACACTATCATTTCATATCGTTAAAGGAGTGCATATCCAAACATAGGACCCACATCCATCATCGAGGCAGGCAATAAATATAGGGTAGCGTGGAACTTGCATATCTTATGCATATCTTATTAATGACAGTTATGGAAACAAGTGTACTGGGACTTGTTCATAAAAGATAAAATCTGATTTGACTTGGAAGCTAATAAATTCTTTTTATGCAGAACTTCTCCGCCTTTTTCGATTCAGCCTGACTAGTAAACACGTGGCAAACCTGGGAAATATTGGAAAAGGAGTTTCTAAATTAGCTGCTTACGCAACCCAGAGCATGGGTGCTACAATACCACACCTTGTTTCCTACTTTAATTTAGATCTGTGCAATCACAGTTTACATTCAGTTGTCACATTGCAGCATCCCATGGATGTCCTCTGTTATGTAAACCCAAGTCTAATTTGGAAGCTTAGACAATAATATCAGTGTCGTGTCCTGGCACATTAGGCAATTGGAAGAACTGTATGTTTGGTAAAAAGAAAATCTGTGGTTGGAAAATGATTGTTGCCCACTTAGTTACCTGCATATTAAAGTTACACCACATAAGTATAGCAATTTGTACCACATCCAGGATATATTAAAGTGGTTGTTCTTAAATTCTATATTTCCTCTTGCAAAATAAAAGCATCACGTCTCTGCCATACCGGCGGCGTTCCAGTGATTTCAGATCTACCAAGGCTCGAGTAACATCGTTATGCCACGTGAGCTCTGCAGCCATACTTTGGCTGCTATGGAGCCACCGTGTTCTCACTTCGTTCTGACACACCTTGGGTGTCCAAGGAAAGTGTGAGCACTGCATCCCATTACAAGTCGGCGATTGGCTACAGGACTAACATGGCATGATAATGTCACACGAGCCTTGGGAGACCCAGCACCAACATTGCTAGTGTGGCAGAGAAGTATAAAGGTTTTTGTTTTACAAAGGGTAATATAGTACTTAAGAAGGGATTGTCTGATTAGTCGACAACTCATTTAAGGTTATGTTCAAACTTTGCAGCATCTTTATGCTGCAATTTTCCAAAATTGTGGAAAAAATGTGCAATTGTGTTCACAGCAAAAAAAATGCTATGTGAGTATAACATTTTGAATGCAGCCCTAATATATCCTGGATGTGGTACAAATTGCCATACTTGGGTGGTCAAGAAAAACACATCCAGCCCATAAACGGCAGCGCTTCCCAGGACTCACATCCAAAGATGATATTCCATATTTTTTTATTTCATAGGTTAAAAAAGAGATACAACGCGTTTCGGATACAGTGTATATCCTTCATCAGGTATCATAAAAACACAGTACAAATCCTAATAGTATAAAATTCAGTTACACTTATATATAGAAGCAACCTTTTATCCCAGTCTCAGAAACTTGATTTAGGGTGTAGACCTTGACAACATGGATGCAAGACAGAAAAAAAAAACCCAAAAGGAAAAAAAACCCAGAGAAAAAAAAAAAAAAAAAGCAACGTTCAAACTCTCTCTATGATATCATTCAATCCATTTGGATATAATGGTTCCATACGATATATCCAAAACGTTTCTTTCCGGTTTTAAAGAGCATTCCTATTTGCAACACCAGAGGGTATCTGCTCCACCGGAGTTACTTTTATGTTAAAAATTTTGTTATGTTTAATTAGCAGATGCCTTGAGAGACTATGTTTTAAAAAGCCATTTTTTGCTCTATTTCTGTGACCATTAATGCGTGACCGCAGTGTCTGCACAGTGCATCCCACATATTGCAAACCGCAACTGCATGTGATTACATATACAACAAAATCACTGTTACAGCTGAGTCTTTGTGAAATCTCAAAGACCTCACCAGTACTATTACATTTGATGGTTTTAGCCCCGTGATCTAGGATCCCACAGGTACAACATTTTTTAGAGGTGCATTTAAAAACTCCGGTTCCTTGAGAAACACCACATAAAATTTGATCCATACTTTTTTTTATAGTTTTTTCCTTTTGA
Source organism: Dendrobates tinctorius (assembly GCF_039654945.1). Lineage (NCBI taxonomy): Eukaryota > Metazoa > Chordata > Amphibia > Anura > Dendrobatidae > Dendrobates > Dendrobates tinctorius. Next base: position 20,946,421 of record NW_027361829.1, on the reverse strand, counting down.
ATCCAACTGTTTTTTTAATTTACTGGGGGCCACCAAATTTTTCAAAGTTTTCCCCCTTCTATATGTAATCCCTGGTTTATCAGGGAGATGTTTTCCCAAAACAGGGTCACGCTTCAAGATATACCAATATTTTGAAAGCACAGTTCTTATTACTTTATTTCCCCTATTGAATGTGGTCACAAAATTCAATTTCCAGCGATCATCACTTTTTTCTTTACCAATGGTCAAATTATCCCCCTTCCTATTTTTTCCTTTTAAACATTCCTCCTGTGTTTTTACTTTGTTATCCCTATATGCACTAATTATCAAGTTTTTTGGTATCTTTTTTCCTTAAATTTTCTTTTTAGAATTTTAGACTGAGCTACATAATCAGATTCTCTCGTACAATTCTTTCTTATACGAAAAAATTGGCTGTGGGGTATATTGACCTTCCACTTCTTGTAATGTGCACTGTTAAAATCTAAAAAGCCGTTTGAATCCACCTTTTTGAAGTGGGTTTTTGTAATAATTTTTTTTCCACTATGGCTGATCTCTAGATCAAGAAACACCATTTTTTCTTTATTAATTTGTGATGTAAAGGAATCCCCCAGGTGTTATTATTGAGCTCCTTTATTAACTGTGCCGCTTCCTCCTCTGTCCCCTTCCATATAATAATCAGATCATCAATGAAGCGCTTATAAAGCCTTATTTTGTCATTGAAAACAGGCTTAGAGAGTGACGATGAGGACTCAAATCGCCCCATGAATAACTTTGCGAAACTTGGCGCGACCCGAGTCCCCATCGCGGTGCCGAGCAACTGGAAATACAGTATGCCTTCAAAAATGAACACATTGTGTTCAAGAATGAATTTGAGACCCTTTAACAGAAAATCTCTTTGTTCAGGGAGCATCTCTGTCTTAGCTAAATAAAAACCCATCGCATTTACCCCCATTTCGTGATCTATGTTGGAATATAATGAATTTATATCCAACAAGATAAAGGAATAGTTTTCTTCCCATTCAATATCCCTCAGTTCCTCGATTAATTGTGTGGAATCTCTCAAATATGAAGGAAGAGACTTTACCAGATCTTGTAAAAACAAGTCAATATAATGAGAAAGGTGACAAGTCAAAGACCCAATTCCTGATATAATCGGTCTGCCAGGTGGTTTTTCAGGGTTCTTATGCAGTTTTGGTAAATGATAAAATAACGCCATGGTTGGCGCAGAATTTGTTAAAAACTTTTTTTCTGTTTTATTAAGAATATTTCTCTCATAGGCTTCCTTGATCATATGGTGATAGTCCCGGACAAAGCATTGTGTGGGATCTTCTTTTAAAATTTTGTAATATCTCATATCAGACAATATGTTCAAAGCTTACTCAATATAGTCAGATCTGTTTTGCACAACTACTCCCCCCCTTTATCAGCTTGTCTTATTGCTATATCTGTGTTTTTTCTCAAATTCTCCAATGCCACTTTTTCTCTTTTAGAGATATTGTTCTCCTTTTTTACCTTTTTTTCCCAATTCCATGCTTTTCAATTTTATTTTTATTATTATTTTCCCACTTCCTAAATTCTTCAGATACTAATGAAAAAAAAGTGTCTATATTTGGTCCTCTGTGTTGATGAGGATTAAATAGAGATTTTGGGCGTACCTCCTTGTGGATATATTCACTTTCTTTGTTTGTCTCTGTTGGGATCAGTATTTTTTTGAGATCCCCAATGTCCCCATTTTTTTCAGTCAACAAGAAATGCCTTTTAAGAGTAAGTTTGCGAGTGTATGCATTTAAATCGAGAAAAAGATCAAATGCATTCATATCTTGAGCAGGGCAGAAATTTAGTCCCCTACTTAAAATTTCCATTTCTGAAAAGGATAAAATGTGGGATGATAAATTAAATATTTTAACCAGAGGCAGATTTGATTGTTTATTAGTTTCTGGGTTCCTTGTTTTTTTTTATATATTCTCAGATTTCTGTTAGATCCCTTTCCTCTTTTTCCTCTTGCTCTACTTTTCTTTTTTTTGACCTTGATGTTACAGCCGGTGCGAAGTAATTTGTAATGTGATTCTTTTGTAATGTGATTCTTTTGTATTGGATTTAAAATTTGGGCTGTTTGTGAGGAGCTGATTAGTGGTGGTAAAATTATTTCTGAAACACTTGGATGTGTGGGACCTATCTCTAAAAAAGAGATGTTGGATATTACTGAGGATGGAGATGGTGTAGGCGCTTGTATTACTGTGGTGAATGTAGATGAGGATTCTGTATTGTCATGGATAGTTAGTTCATTTATATCAAATTCAACACTGGAAATTTCCAACCTGTGGGGAGCAGTTGGAATTTCCAGTGGGGGAAGTTCTGGATTGGGGAGAGGTAATGTTGGAGCATTTTTCATTACAATGATCCTGGGCTCTAGTGGAATTGTTTTTTCAATGGGTGGAGGTTTTTTCTTTTGTACATTTCTATTGAGTATAGTATGAGGATTTTCAGGGGTAGACGTATTAAGAGGTAACTTAATTTGAGAGATAGTGGTTTCAAAATCATGTATATTTTTTATATTTGAATTGGTTATAATCCTTGTTTGTTTTACACTCAATTCTTGTTGGACCAGGGCTTCTGTTCTTAAATTGCCAAGGTTTTTCTTTGTAGGTTCATTGATACCTATCAGGTTTTTATTCCTGATTGGTTCCTTTGACATTGGTTTAGTTTTAAAAGTGTCCCTGCAAAATTTTTTTATTTTTACATCTACTAGTTCATTTTCAAATACTTTGAGTTTCCTAGTAATGTCATCATTCACCAAATTAAAAAAATGTAAACTTTTGAACCTTTCAAGTTCAAGTAATTTTTTCTCACAGATCATTGCGGCTTTGCTGGCTAGCTCAGAACGCTTTTCCACTAACAAACTCATAAGAACAATCATTTAAAATATTATTCCACTTATTGGTAAAATTACTGTCATCTAGAAAAGTACTATTAAAATGTATCTTCAAACCATTTGGAACTATTTTTTGATCAATACAAATACCTAGAAATTCTGCATCGATCTGATGTCTTATTTCCATCTTCATATGTTTTTCAAAGTCCAAAAAAAGACCAGTGATGGTCTTTTTAGTCCCAATATTAATCACAGGTTCAGTGCAGGAATTATCCAACCTTATATTAGTCATGTTCTTAATGGATGATAACAGCTCCTTTCTCCTCTCAATTCTGCTATTATAATACTCCATTCTCACTCCAGGCTGCTCACTCCCCTTTGCTGTCTGGGGTGTCTGTCTTCAACCAATTAGGAAAAGCTCCTTTCGGTAACAATATGCAAAAAAAACCCTGTTTGGGAGAGAAGAACAGACAATTCGCGGTGCCCTAAGTGCGTAAACACAATATTGTAGTCTTTAAAGGGTGCACAATTTTATGCACTCACTTGATAGCAGACTAATATAGCTTTGGATTATGTATCCTCAAAAATCCTTCCTTTTGGGATACTTCTCAGAAGACAGGGCTTGCAGCTTGCCTCGGGTGGATCCAAGTGAAAGAGCCAGGTTCAGGCTCACACAGGATGAGTAAATCAAGAAAAACACATCCAGCCCATAAACGGCACCGCTTCCCAGGACTCACATCCAAAGATGATATTCCATATTTTTTTATTTCATAGGTTAAAAAAGAGATACAACGCGTTTCGAATACAGTGTATATCCTTCATCAGGTATCATAAAAACACAGTACAAATCCTAATAGTATAAAATTCAGTTACACTTATATATAGAAGCAACCTTTTATCCCAGTCTCAGAAACTTGATTTAGGGTGTGGACCAAGTTCAGGAACACACCCACTGATTGATCCAACCTTGACAACATGGATGCAAGACAGAAAAAAAAAAAAAAAATTTTGTTATGTTTAATTAGCAGATGCCTTGAGAGACTATGTTTTAAAAAGCCATTTTTTGCTCTATTTCTGTGACCATTAATGCGTGACCGCAGTGTCTGCACAGTGCGTCCCACATATTGCAAACCACAACTGTATGTGATTACATATACAACAAAATCACTGTTACAGCTGAGTCTTTGTGAAATCTCAAAGACCTCACCAGTACTATTACATTTGATGGTTTTAGCCCTGTGATCTAGGATCCCACAGGTACAACATTTTTTAGAGGTGCATTTAAAAACTCCGGTTCCTTGAGAAACACCACATAAAATTTGATCCATACTTTTTTTTATAGTTTTTTCCTTTTGAATCCAACTGTTTTTTTAATTTACTGGGGGCCACCAAATTTTTCAAAGTTTTCCCCCTTCTATATGTAATCCCTGGTTTATCAGGGAGATGTTTTCCCAAAACAGGGTCACGCTTCAAGATATACCAATATTTTGAAAGCACAGTTCTTATTACTTTAATTCCCCTATTGAATGTGGTCACAAAATTCAACTTCCAGCGATCATCACTTTTTTCTTTACCAATGGTCAAATTATCCCCCTTCCTATTTTTTCCTTTTAAACATTCCTCCTGTGTTTTTACTTTGTTATCCCTATATGCACTAATGATCAAGTTTTTGGGGTATCTTTTTTCCTTCCTTGGATGGTGTCATGGCAGATATATAGGAAATTATGTTTGCAATATGATGTAAAATTGCAACAGAATTAGGGAATCATACACAAATGTGATCACAAATATGGATTTATCAAAAATAAATAAAATGTAAGCTCATATATTTGCATTTAAGGTATGCCATTAATAAGTGGTTCCTGCACAGTGGAAACAAAACAATCCTTTAGTAATCGAGGTAGTCTAAACTAGAGACTTTGTTTATGGATTGATACCATCAGTTAAGATACAGTCACTGTGCATCCATTGCTTTAGAACACATCATTCATGCAAAATAAAGGAGTTCTACTTTTTCAGCCTGGCTTCTGTCTTGGCAGAAATATCAGCTGTATCCTCATTTATTCAGTGCTTCTGGCTTCATTCCCAGTTTTCCCTGTTGAAAATGTGAGGATTCCTCTGTGACACTTTTCTTTCCAATACATTTTTATTGGGTTTTATGAAATTTTTATGGTTCAGGTAAATATAGGAAACAATAGGTAGGAAGGAAAGGTATAAAGGGAGAGGAACAAGAATAACTAGGAAAAAAAGAGGGAAAAAGTGAAAGTAAAAAAAAAACCCTATGAAGATAGTCCTCTGTGACACTTTCAATTAAATCTGATTTGTGTCATTTTAACAGCTCAGGCATTTTGCTTATTTTTGTGCAAATTAAATTATAGCCAGTTTAAAAATAAATAAAAAAGAAATAGAATTCTTTGGTCTTATGGTATGATTTTCGGAGACAGCTCTTTAATTTCCAGCCTTAGTTTTAAGTATCATCCTGTAAATAATGGAAGCAGGGCTCAGAGACTGATTACAGAATGTTACTAAGAATAGCTGGCAGACTATGGAGATTCTAATCATTATGTAGTTTCTCCTCTTCTCTCTAGCTTTCTTCAGTGAAAGTCAATATAACTACCCTGTATCACAAGTTGCACAAAACACCCAACATTGTTGGTTGTATTTAATCCTTTCACTGCCAAGGCTTTTTTGACATTTCGCTCCTCTAGAGGCCAGAACAATTTTAATACTTATAACGTGTACAAGTAAAACTTGTATCATTAAATATTAACTTAATATTAACTCCGAGTAACTTCATGCAATTTTGTGTCAAAGTGATCTTTTTTTAATGTATAAAAAGTGATAGTAGTGGCTAAAAGTTTGACCCAAACAGAAAATTACATACGCCAGTGGAATGTGTCATCAACATTTATTTAATGGTATAAAATATCAAAAATTATTAAAAAGGTTTTGATATTTTCAACTTTTAAACATAGCAATAAGCAGTGAGCACTCACTAGGTGGGCACCAGAGCTGTGGCTGTGCTTCACAAGAATTATTGCAATGTGGAAGGAAAAAATTAACATTTAAATTTTTTTCACAAAAAAATTATTTTAACCCATGTTTAATTTTCTCGAGGGTAATAGGAGAAAATGGACACTAAAATTTGTTTTGCAACTTCTCATGAGTACACCAATACCCCATTCAAGGGGGAAAATTACTGTTTGGGAGCATGGCAGGGCTCGGAAAGGAAGGCGCACCGCCTTTGACTTTTTGAGCACAAAAATGTCTGGAATCCAAAGCAGAGGCCATGTTGCATTTGGAGAGCCCGTGATGTGCCTAAACAGTGGAAACCTCCCACAAGTGACACCATTTTGGAAACTAGACCCCTCAGGAATTTATATAGATGTGTGGTGATCACCTTGAACCCCTAGGTGCTTCAAAGAAGTATATAATGTTAAGCTGTGAAAATAAAAAAAATCACATTTTTCCCACAAAAACATTTGTTTTTTCATAATTTTTTACTTTCACAAGAGTAACATGAGAAAATGCACGATACAATCTGTTGTGCAATTTATCCCAAGTATGCCGATACCCAATATGTGGAGGAAAACTACTGTTTAGGTGCATGGGCGGGCTTGGAAGGGAAGGAGCACCATCTTACTTTTTTAACTCAAAATTTGCTGGAATCACTAGCGGAAAATGTGTCACATTTGGAGAGCTCATGTTGTGCCTAACCAGAAAAATTGATGTGCAAGCCGGTGGTGTAATTCACTTGCAGTGCTGATAATACTCAAGGCAGAGGTAAAATCGAAAGTTTAATATTATAGGTTTTTAAAAGTCAATGCATTTCAAGGTTGTACATGACCTATTCATCAGGGCAAAAAACAAAAAAGGTTTTTTTGTTGTTTTTTTTCTGATGAAAAGGTCATGTAGAACCTTGAAACGCGTTGACTTTTAAAAACCTGTAATATTAAACTCTTTAGATTTTACCTCTGCCTTGAGTATTAGCAGCGCAAGTGAACTGCACCACCTACTTGCACATCAATTTTTCTGGTCTATCTTTGATTGGTGTCTTGCGACAGCTGGACATTTACCTGTTTAACGTTACTACTTTGTAACCATACCAGTTGAGTGGTTCCACATCTCTTTTATCTGTACCATCGGATAAGACCCTATTGTGCTTTTGTCTCCTAGTTTTCTCTCTACATGATGTGACTAAAACAGTGGAAACTCCCCGCACTTGATCCCATTTTGAAAACTAGATCCCTCAAAGAATTTATGTAGATAGATGTGCAGTGAAAACTTTTAACCTCCAGGTGCTAAACAAAATTTTATGATGTTGAGTTGTGAAATTAAACACATTTTTCCCACAAAAAAATGTTTTTTAGCCACAAATTTTTTATTTTCACAAGAGTAAGAGGGGAAATTGCAACATACAATTTGTTGTGCAACTTCTCCGGTGTATGCCTGTACCTCATATGTTGGAAACCTACTTTTTGGATGCATGGCAGGGCTCAAAAGGAAAGGAGCGCCACTTGACATTTTTGAACGCAAAATTTCCATGGAATCGTTATCAGATGCAACATCGGGTTGGAAAGCTCCTGATGTGCTTAAACAGTGGAAACCCCCACAATTGATGCCAATTTGTAAATTAGAGCCTGTAATAAAATTATCTAAATGGGTGGTGAGCAGATTAACCCCTTAACGACCGCCAATACGCCTTTTAACGGCGGCAGTTAAGGGTACTTATGTCTCAGCGCCGCTTTTTAACGGCGCTGAGAAATAAGTGTATAGCGCCATCCAGAGTCGGAATTTCTGCAGGGTCTCAGCCCACGCAATAACGGCGACCGCAAAAAAAAGTCTGATTACCCATTTAATTTCTCTCTCCTCTGATGTGATCGCACATCAGAGGAGAGAGAAATGGGGTCCCTTGATTCCTACCCTGTACCTCCGATGTCCATGCATCTCCCCGTGAAGTCCCCCTGCCGCCGGCGTCTTCCAGGTTGAAAATGGCGGGGGCATGTGCAGTGGCCCGCTGAGATCTTCCGGCTGGCACCTGGCAACAATAGGAAATTTTTCCTATTGGTTCATTTTGATCACTGTGATAGACCCCATCACAGTGATTAAAATAAAAAAAGATTGTAAATCAAACCCCCTTTTATCACCCCCTTAGTTAGGTAAAAATAATAAAATAAAGAAAGTATTTATTTCCATTTTTATATTAGGGTTAGAATTCAGCTAAAGTTAGGGTTTGGCTAAAGTTAAGTTTGGTCTAAAGTTGGGGTTGGGGCTAGGGTTAGGGTTGGGCTAAAGTTAGAGTTGTGGTTATGGTTGGCATTACGGTTAGTGTTGGGATTAGGGTTAGGGGTGTGTTAAGGTTAGGTTTTTGGCTAGGGTTAGGGTTGGGATTAGGGTAAGCGGTGTGTTAAGGTTAGGTTTGTGGTTAGGGTTAGGGTTGGGATTACGGTTAGGGGTGTGTTGGAGTTAGGGTTGCAATTAGAATTGGGAGAGTTACACTGTTTAGGTACATCAGGAGGTCTCCAAACGTGACATGGCGCCACCATTGATTCCAGCCAATTTTGCATTCCAAAAGTCAAACGGTGCTCCCTCCCTTCTGAGCTCTGCCATGCGCCCAAACAGTGGCTTTCCCCCACATACAGGGTATTGTGTACTCAGGAGAAATTGCACAACAAATTTTGTGGTCCATTTTCTCCGGATACCCTTTTGAAAATAAAAAAAATGGTTCCAAAGTAAATTTTTGTGAAAAAAGTAAAATGTTCATTTTTTTCCTTCCACATTGCTTTAGTTCTCGTGAAGCACCTGAAGGGTTAATAAACTTCTTGAATTTGGTTTTGAGCACCTTGAGGAGTGCAGTTTTAGAATGGTGTCACTTTTGGGTATTTTCTGTCATATTGACTAGAGTTGAGCGACTTTTGTTTTTTTAGGGTCGCGTTTCGTTTCGTGAAACCCGACTTTTCCAAAAGTCGGGTCGAGCAAGATCGTCCGATTATAGGGAAAAGTCGGGGTCGTCCCGAAACACGAAACCCAATGTAAGTCAATGGGGAATAAAAGTCGGCAGTGAGAGGAGGACAGGAAACACACCTACAGTGCCCATTTGAATGCCAAAAGCATCAATTCTTCTTACTTAAGCTTGTCAACCTTAATTAACTTCATAATATAAGTTACGCACTGAAAAATGGGGGTTATTTGGCTAAAGTTGTGGGGGGGGAGGGCTGGCTGCAGGTTTTCATGTGCCCTGGGCGAAAGAGCGCCCCTTTAACACATACCACAACTCAACATGCTCCGATACGGCAGATAAATAGCGGTATAGTACAATGAAAAATACCTCACTTTTTACATCTCATGACGAGGCCCATCTATTTCTCCATACAGAATCATTGGTCCCATATAATGTTTGAAACAGTATATGATGAGCTCCACATAATGCTACAGTATATGTTGGTCCCCATGGATGAAGCTCCACTGTCTTATGGGCCCAAATAATGCTCCAAACATAATGGGCCCCATTTCTAATGCTCTAGTGTATAATGGGCCCTGTAAATGCTGCTCCAGTGTCTGATGTCCACCTTTGGAATGTTCCAGTGTATGGTGGGCCCCATCTATCATTCTCCAGAGTATAGTGCTCCCCAAAAATTGCTGTCCCAACATTGAAAACAATCAAATAAGTCTCCTCGCTAGGGAATCCCTGTACTTGTCTGGACAGGTGCTGTAGCTTGCTTAACAGCTCGCCAGCCGTTCTCACGCCCAGTATGGATTGCACGTGATTGCACAAAGGTTAGAAAGCGTACCGTATCCCTGGATAACATGTATGGATAGCGTACACATTCAAAATATATGTCTATACAGCATGAGGCAGGCTCAGACGGTGTTAGGCCCAGTATGGATTGCACGTGATTGCACAAAGGTTAGAAAGGGTACCGTATCCCTGGATAACATGTATGGATAGCGTACACATTCAAAATATATGTCTATACAGCATGAGGCAGGCTCAGACGGTGTTAGGCCCAGTATGGATTGCACGTGATTGCACAAAGGTTAGAAAGGGTACCGTATCCCCGGATAACATGTATGGATAGCGTACACATTCAAAATATATGTCTATACAGCATGAGGCAGGCTCAGACGGTGTTAGGCCCAGTATGGATTGCACGTGATTGCACAAAGGTTAGAAAGGGTACCGTATCCCTGGATAACATGTATGGATAGCGTACACATTCAAATAATATGTCTATACAGCATGAGGCAGGCTCAGACGGTGTTAGGCCCAGTATGGATTGCACGTGATTGCACAAAGGTTAGAAAGGGTACCGTATCCCTGGATAACATGTATGGATAGCGTACACATTCAAAATATATGTCTATACAGCATGAGGCAGGCTCAGACGGTGTTAGGCCCAGTATGGATTGCACGTCATTGCACAAAGGTTAGAAAGGGTACCGTATCCCCGGATAACATGTATGGATAGCGTACACATTCAAAATATATGTCAATACAGCATGAGGCAGGCTCAGATGGTGTTAGGCCCAGTATGGATTGCACGTGATTGCACAAAGGTTAGAAAGGGTACCGTATCCCCGGGTAACATGTATGGATAGCGTACACATTCAAAATATATGTCTATACAGCATGAGGCAGGCTCAGACGGTGTTAGGCCCAGTATGGATTGCACGTGATTGCACAAAGGTTAGAAAGGGTACCGTATCCCTGGATAACATGTATGGATAGCGTACACATTCAAAATATATGTCTCAGGAGGCAGGCTCAGACGGTGTCAGGCACAGTATGGATTTGACGGCCCAGATTACACAGCGGAGGAGCAGGGAGAGGTAAAGATTGCAAATGCTGGGGCCCTGCCCAAGCAAGGGGGGCCCACTCTTGGGCGTCGGTACTGGCACTGGGCCCCTCATAGTACAGCGGTGTGTCTGACGGCGGGTGTGCACCACCACCGTCAGAGACACTTGATTGCACTATGAGGGACCCTGTGCCAGTGCCCGCGCCCAAGAGTCGGCCTACCCACCTGTCCAGGGCAACGGCACTCGCACGGTGTCGTGCGCTAGGTGGTTACCCCGGCCATGGGGGGGGAGGCAGCACAGTTAGGGAGTTTTAGAAAGTGGCATATGTTGATGTTGGACATTCAGCTGATGCAAAAGGCGAAATAGGTGAAGTACCAGGAAGAGGTGGACCAAAGCAAGCCATTTTTCTGTCACCCTATGTGTCATCAGGGGAAGGTGGGACAAAATCCTTGGAAACCCATGCGTGGTTCATTTTAATGAAGGTTAGATCATCCACATTTTGGGTTGACAGACAGGTCCTTTTTTCTGTCAGGATTGATCCAGCTGCACTGAAGACTCTTTCCGATAGCACACTTGCAGCTGGGCAAGCGAGCTCCTGTAAGGCATATTGGGCCAATTCAGGCCAGGTGTCCAGTTTAGCGGCCCAATAGTCAAAGGGGAATGGCCTGTGTGGGAGAACATCGATATGGGAGGAAAAGTAGTTTGTAACCATAGTTGACAACTGCTGTCTCCTGTCACTTTCCATCGATGCAGTATTACCAGTTGTGTGAGCGGTATTTGAAAAATCAGTCCACAACATTGTCATGAAACCCCTGTCTCCAACGCCACTTCTGCTGTGTGCACCACGAACACCTCTGCCAAGCTGCCCCCGGCCCGTACGGCTCGTGTGAGAACCATCACCGCTGCTGTGTGCTGGGAATGCCTCAAGCAACCGATTTACCAGAGTTGCTTGTTTATTAGCCAATATTAGGTCAAGGTTCTCCTGTGGCATGATGTTTTGTAATTTGCCTTTATAGCGTGGATCCAGGATGCTGGCCAACCAGTAGTCGTCATCATTTTGGCAATGCGGGGGTCCCTTTTTAGGATCCGCAAGGCATAATCTGACATGTGGGCCAATGTTCCCGGTGTCAATGATGCACTGCGAGTGCTGGGTGGAGGAGCACTTTCTGGCAAATCCACATCCCTCCAGTCACGCACAAACCCTGTACCAGACCTTGCCACGCCAACATTTTCACTTGCCCCACGAGATGCATCCTCCTCCCCTAAGTAATCATCCCCATCATCCTCCTCCTCCTCCTCCTCTTCTTCCTCCACCTCGTCCAGGAGAGGTCCCTGAGCAGACAATGGCTGAATGTCATCAAGGATTCCCTCCTCCTCTTCCTCCTCATCAACATTGGCTGCAGACGCCTGCTCCTTAAGGTGCGTCAAAGTTTGCATGAGCAGACGCATAAGTGGGATGCTCATGCTTAGGATGGCGTCGTCTGCGCTTACCAGCCGTGTGCATTCCTCAAAACACTGAAGGACTTTACAAAGGTCTTTCAGCTTCGACCACTGCACGCCTGTCAACTCCATGTCTGCTCTCAAAGTGCCTGGCCGTGTATCCTCCCACAAATGCATTATGGCCTGCCTCTGCTCGCACAGCCGCTCCACCATGTGCAGGGTGGAGTTCCACCTTGTTGCAATGTCGATAATGAGGCGGTGGTTGAGAAGGTGGAGCAATCGCTGCAGCTTCTGCATACGAACGGAGTGTACAGGCGACCGGCGGATGTGCGCGCACAGTCTTCGCACCTTCTGGAGCAGGGCTGTTAACTCCGGATAATTTTTGAGGAAGCACTGCACCACCAGGTTCAAGGTGTGAGCCAAGCAAGGTATGTGGCTGAGTTTTGAAAGGGCTATGGCTGCCACAAAATTACGGCCGTTATCACTAACTACCTTGCCTGCCTCAAGATGTACACTGCCCAGCCATGACTCAGTTTGTCGCTTCAAGTACTCGGCCAGCACCTCGGCGGTGTGTCTGTCGCCCAAACACATCATCTGCAACACAGCCTGCTGACGCTTTCCACTAGCTGCTCAATAGGGGGACACATCGTGTGCAACAGTGGCAGCTGCAGATGGAGTGCTCATACGACTGCGCTCTGTGGACGAGCTTTCGCTTCTGGAGGAGGAGGAGGAGGAGGAGGGTCGAACGCCTACAGCCAACTGCTTCCTATACCGTGGGCTAGGCAGCACTGTCCCACCACCGCTGTCCCCTGTGGACCCTGCATCCACCACATTAACCCAGTGCGCAGTGATGGACACGTAACGGCCCTGGCCATGCCGACTGGACCATGCATCAGTTGTGAGGTGCACCTTTCCGCTCACTGACTGCTTGAGTGCATGGACAATGCGGTCTTTCACATGATGGTGGAGGGCTGGGATGGCTTTGCGAGAGAAGAAGTGGCGACTGGGTAGGTCATAGCGTGGTACTGCATAGGCCATGAGTTCGCGGAAAGCTGTGCTTTCCACCAACCGAAAGGGCATCATCTCAAACGAGATTAGTTTGGCAATGTGGGCGTTCAAACCCAGTGTACGCGGATGAGAGACTGAGTACTTTCTTGACCTACTCATAGTGTCTGGGAGGGTGAGCTGGACTTGAGAGCTGCATATGGTGGAAGTAGCGGTGGACAGGGCGGACTGAGAGAGGGTTGATGATGGTGATGGAGTTGGTGTTCTTTCTGATGGCCTAGAATCAGTCTTTCGTTGATATAACAGTGGGATTCCCTGACTGCTGTGGCCTTGCAACGACACCTCAACATTTGCTGCTGTGCTAACCGGTGGGCTTACAGTGGGGGATACAATGTAGCGTTGCTGACTACCTTCGTTGTGATCAGTTGCACATGTGGCACTTGAGGTTTGGTGTTGTGTCCACGCTTGCAAGTGCATGCTGGTGAAATGTCTAAGCATGCAACTGGTATTCAAATTTTTCAGATTTTTCCCTCGGCTAAAGGTCTTTGCGCACTTCTTACAGATAACCTTGGCCTGATCATGAGGATTTTGTTCAAAAAAGTGCCACACTGCACTCTTCCTACTTTGGCAGACATTTTGCGGCCTAGCACGCTGTGATCTTTTGACCCTCTGGACAAGCTGTCCAGCAACTCTTTTGATGTTTGGAACCTGTCTTTGGAGTGCTCCGGGCCTGCCAGATAACAGCTGTTGCGATGTCGATGTCTGCTGTGGATGCTCCTCATCTGAGCTATTGGAAGCAGCACCCTCTTCCCCCAATGGATGCCAATCTGGGTCAACAACTGGGTCATCCATCACCTCCTCTTCTATGTCATGTGCACCTTTCTCTGTGTCACCGTGTATGGTGGTATAGTGTGCGGGAAGGGGCACCTGAGTCTCATCAGGGTCAAAATCTGGCTCTGTACACTGCGAGGACAATGTAGTGCTCTGAGTGAATGTACCAGCAGAATCATCCATCAGCGGCTGTGCATCAGTGCACTCCATGTCAGATTCATCTTGGCCTGGGTAATTCACCATTTGACTTGATAATCCAGGCATGGTATGTGAAAACAGCTCCATGGAGTAATCAGTAGTATGGCCTGCGTCATCCTTCAATCTTGGTTGGGGTGAAGGACACAAGGAAAGGTGTGGTTCATGAACATGAGCCTCCAATGACGACTCAGTGCTTTTACTTTTTACAACTGAAGAAGAGGAGGCGATAGAGCTGGAGGCTGAGTCAGCAATGTAAGACAAAACTTTTTCCTGATGCTCTGCCTTTAAAAGCGGTTTGCCAACTCCTAGAAAACTAAGCGTTCGAGGCCTTATGTAGCCAGACGATGACGCAGGGTCAGCACCTCCTGCATTCGGTCCTATTTTGCTCTTGCCACTACCATCAGATCCACCACCAACACCATCATTACCAGCTGCCAACCCCCGCCCAATTCCACGGCCTCTTCCACCAGCCTTCCTCATTTTTGGTAGAAATGTAGACAAAATCCAACAAACTATATAGTAATGTAAAACAAGGTACAAGGTGTCTATAGGACAGGGGAGATTTAGAATTTCTGCACACACTTGTGGACAGTGGACACTTTTGGATTGTGTGAGGCCCACTGATATCTGAGCGCTATGTGACACGCTCGATGGCACAGCTGCCTGTGACCAAAGTGACGAGAGGATAATGGAGATTTTGAATCTCTGCGTACACTTTTGGACACTGGACACTTGTGGATTGTGTGAGGCCCACTGATATCTGAGCGCTATGTGACACGCTCGATGGCACAGCTGCCTGTGACCAAAGTGACGAGAGGATAATGGAGATTTTGAATCTCTGCGTACACTTTTGGACACTGGACACTTGTGGATTGTGTGAGGCCCACTGATATCTGAGCGCTATGTGACACGCTCGATGGCACAGCTGCCTGTGACCAAAGTGACGAGAGGATAATGGAGATTTTGAATCTCTGTGTACACTTTTGGACACTGGACACTTGTGGATTGTGTGAGGCCCACTGATATCTGAGCGCTATGTGACACGCTCGATGGCACAGCTGCCTGTGACCAAAGTGACGAGAGGATAATGGAGATTTTGAATCTCTGCGTACACTTTTGGACACTGGACACTTGTAGATTGTGTGAGGCCCACTGATATCTGAGCGCTATGTGACACGCTCGATGGCACAGCTGCCTGTGACCAAAGTGACGAGAGGATAATGGAGATTTTGAATCTCTGCGTACACTTTTGGACACTGGACACTTGTGGATTGTGTGAGGCCCACTGATATCTGAGCGCTATGTGACACGCTCGATGGCACAGCTGCCTGTGACCAAAGTGACGAGAGGATAATGGAGATTTTGAATCTCTGCGTACACTTTTGGACACTGGACACTTTTGGATTGTGTGAGGCCCACTGATATCTGAGCGCTATGTGACACGCTCGATGGCACAGCTGCCTGTGACCAAAGTGACGAGAGGATAATGGAGATTTTGAATCTCTGCGTACACTTTTGGACACTGGACACTTGTGGATTGTGTGAGGCCCACTGATATCTGAGCGCTATGTGACACGCTCGATGGCACAGCTGTGACAAAAGTGACTAGAGGATAAGGGAGATTGGATTGCTTTTAAAAAAGCAGTTTGCGGAGCAGTGGGTAAACAGCAATGCCAGTGTGTCAGGAAGCCTTAAAAGGCAGCCCAACAACCAACACCACTGATACACCACAATATAGCCTCCCCTTGCACTGCACACACAGTGACTTGTGTGTTGTGCAGGCCAAATCGCTAGCAGCAGAAGCAGTTTTTTTGTCTTCTCCCCTGCCTAACGCTCTCCCTACAGAATCAGCAGCAACCTCTCCCTATACTAAGATCGGCAGAAGTAAGATGGCGGTCGGCGTGCACGCCCTTTTATACCCCCTGTGACGCCCACCAAAGCAAGCCAATCACTTGCATGCCCTTCTGAAAGATGGTGGTGACCCGTGCCTAGGTCATCACGTTGCCCACAGTGTCCGTGGATCCTGATTGGCTGAAAAAGAGCGCAAAACAAACTTTTGAAACGCGACTTTGGCGCGTAAGTCGCCGACCTCGTGGCCGACCTCATCCTAGGGTCGGGTTTCGTTTCATGAAACCCGACTTTGCCAAAAGTCGGCGACTTTTGAATTTTTTCGACCTGTTTCGCTCAACTCTAATATTGACCCCTCCAAACTCATTTCAAATGTGAAGTGGCCCTAAAAAATTGGTTTTGTAAATTTTGTTGGAAAAATGAGAAATCGCTGGTCAACTTTTAACCCTTATAACATCCTAACAAAAAAAATATGTTTCCAAAATTGTACTGATGTAAATTTGACATGTGGAAAATATTATTTATTAGCTATTTTGTGCGATATGACTCTCTGATTTAAGGATACAAAAATTGCTAAATTTTACACATTTTTGCCAAATTTCCATTTTTTTCATAATAAAATGCAAGTTATATCGAAGAAATTTTACAAATGACATGAAGTACAATATGTCACATATTTTACTGCAATCTTTGGGGTAAGAATGAACAAATCAATAGTAGGTGAAGAATTGGTTTTATATTTTTTATGCCCTTCTTCTCGCGGTATAAGTGATTAGATGACTTTCTCCTTCGGGACCATGTGATTTTTGCGATACTAGATTTATTTTTTTCTGTTTTGTTGCTGTCACACACTAAAAGATGCTGACATCAAAGCTCAAAATTATTTTGTTCTGGTGAGTTACTGAGCGTTCATTTTTTCACACACCGTATAGTGGTGTACGTTCCTCACACACTACCGTGTACCAGCTGGTATCATGGACAAATACAAGCTATCTGTGTGTGACTCTGGAAAAACAAGTCGAGGAGATTTTCCATTTTTCCAGACCTACACCTTATAGAGCTGTCCGCTTCTCAAACAGTTTCGTATATCTGCTGTTTGATGACGGTCAAAACTATACAGAGACAGCGTGTGTCACTCCGTATAAAAATAGACGGAGATTGACAATTTTCCATACAGACACCATATAGAGCTGTCCGATTCTCAAACAGTATTGTATATCTGCCGTTCGCATTACAGTCACATCTATACACAGTCAGCGTGTGTGTGTGTGTGTGACACTCTGTAAATACATATACGGAGATTGTTAGTTACACAAAAAACGTATAAAGCTGTACACTTCTGATACAGTTCCGTGTATCTGCTTGTTGGATTACGGTCAAATACATACTGGGAGAGCGTCATTGACTAATAAAATATATACGTAGATTTAATTTTTTTAATACACCTTACATAGCTGGACGTTCCTCATACAGTACCATGTCTCTGCTGGTATTTTTGGTACATTTTCCCAAACATGAGGAAGTATGGTGGAAGAGGCCACGGACGTGGGCAGGGGGGCACAACTGGTAATGATGGTGGTGGTGTATTGGCTGGTTCTTGCAAAAGCACTATAGCAGCTAATGCAGGAGGTGTTGAGCCTGCGTCATCATCTTGCCCAAGAAGGCCTGTAAGGTTCCCTTTTCTTGGAGTAGGAAAACTGCTTTTAAAGCTGGAGCATCAGGAATAGGTTTTGGTGTACATTGCCGAAACAGCCACCAGCTCTATTGCCTCCTCTTCTGAAGGTTCGAAACCTGCAAGCACGGAGTCGTCAGTGCAGGGTTCTGGTCAGGAAAAACACCTTTCCTTGTGTCCTTCACCCCCTCCAAAAGTTAAGGATGCGGCAGCCCACACTTCAGATTACTCTATGGAGATCTTTTCACATACCATGCCTGGGTTATCTGGTCAAATCCTGAATTCCCCAGTCCAAGATGAATCTGACATGGAGTGCACTGATGCACAGCCACTGGTAGATGATTCTGCTGGTACATTGACCCAGAGCACTACATTGCCCTCGCAGTCTACTGAGCCAGAATCTGACCCTGATGAAACTCAGGTGCCCCTTCCCGCATACTATACCACCTTACACGGTGACACAGAGGAAGGTAAAGAGGAAGGTGCAGATGACCTTGAAGAGGAGGTGATGGATGACCCAGTTCTGGACCCGGATTGGCATCCATTGGGGGAGGAAGGTGGCACTGGCAATAGTTCAGATAAGGAGAAGGATCTGCAGCAGGCATTGACATCGCAGCAGCGGTTATCTGGCAGGCCCGTAGCTGTCCAAAAACGTGAACCAAAAACTAAAAGTTGCAGGACAGCTTGGCCAGACAGTCAACTTAGCACAGCGTGCAAGGCCAGAAAATGTATACCATAGTAGGAAGAGTGCAGTGTGGCACTTCTTTGTCCAAAATCCTACTGATGAGGTAAAGGTTACCTGTAAGAAGTGCGGAAGGACCTTTAGCCGAGGTAAACAACTCAGAAATTTGAATAACAGTTGCATGCTTAGACATGTAATCAACATGCACTTGCATGTTGGATGGACTGCAAAACCTCAGGTAGCACATGTGCACCTGCTCCGACTGAAGGTAGCCAGCAATGCTCCATCGCTTCCCCCACTGTAAGACCACCGCCACCGTTAAGCACACCACCAGCACTAAATGTTGAGGTGTCGTCGCAAGGCCAAAGCACTCAGGGAATCACAATGCTTTTGCAACACAACACTGAATCTTGGCCATCACCACCAATACCATCACCAACCCTCTCCAGTCCAGCTCACCCTACCAGACACTCTGAGTAGGACAAGAAAGTACTCATCCTCTCATCCGCGTACACCTACATTGCCAAACTAATCTCATTAGAGATGATGCCCTGCCATTTGGTTGAAAGCGAAGCTTTCCATTAGCTCATGGCCTATGCAGTCCCGCGCTATGACCTACCCAGTCGGCACTTCTTTTCTCGAAAAGCCATCCCAGCCCTCCACCTGCATGTGAAAGACCGCATTATCCATGCACTCAAGCAATCAGTGAGTGGAAAGGTGCACCTCACAACAGATGCATGGTCCAGTAGGCATGGCCAGGGCCGTTACGTGTCCATCACTGCGCACTGGGTTAATGTGAATGCAGGCTCCACAGGGGACAGCGGCGGTGTAACAGTGCTGCCTAGCCCACGGTATAGGAAACAGTTGGCTGTAGGCTTTCGACCCTCCTCCTCCTCCATAAGTGAAAGCTCATCCACAGAGCGCAGTCACATGAGCATTCCATCCGCATCTGGCAGTGTTGCACATGAGGTGTCCCACTATCGAACAGCTAGTGGTAAGCGTCAGCAGGCTGTGTTAAAGATGATGTCTTTGGGCGACAACACACACACCGCGGAGGTACTGGCCGACTACTTGCAGCGACAAACTGATTCATGGCTGGGCAGTCTACATCTTGAGCCAGGCAAGGTAGTCAGTGATAACGGCCGTAATTTTGTGGCAGCCATAGCCCGTGCAAAACTCACACACATACCTTGCCTGGCTCACACTTTGAACCTGGTGGTGCAGTGCTTCCTTAATAATTATCCAGAGTTAACATCACTGCTCCATAAGGTGCGAAGACTGTGCTCACACATCCGTTGATCAAACGTCCACTCCAGTCGTATGCAGAAGCTACAGCGATTACTCCACCTCCCCAAGCACCGCCTAATCATAGACGTTGCAACAAGGTGGAACTCCACCATGCACATGGTTGAGAGGCTGTGTGAACAGAGGCAGGCTGTAATGCATTTGTGGGAGGATACACGGGCAGGCAATTTGAGGGAAGACATGGAATTGTCGGGTGTGCAGTGGTCAAAGCTGAAAGACCTCTGTAAAGTCCTTCAGTGTTTTGAGGAATGCACACGGCTGGTAAGCGCAGACGACGCCATCATAAGCATAAGCATCCCACTTATGCGTCTGCTCATGCAAAGTTTGACGCACTTTAAGGATCTGGCGTCTGCAGCGGAGGAGGAACAGGAGGAGGAGGGAAGCCTTGCTGACAGTCAGCCATTGTCTGGTCAGGGAACTGTCCTGGACGAGGTGGAGGAAGAAGAGGAGGAGGATGAGGGGTATGTGTTGTGAGTTAATTTTCCCCTTCGTCACTGAGGTCTGGTGAACTCCCTATTCTGGTAAAGGAAGGTAATGAGCCTGATTATCAGGCACCTGAGCCTAATGATGATGACTGGCTGAGTGGAGTCACTGACTGGATATAAGGCTGCCGACGCCCTTCTGCCCTGCGGGTGATTTCTCTGTGGACTTCTAGGATACCAGTCTGATTCCTTCTCCTCTAAAGCTAAGTTTTCTGCTTTGCCTTTTAGCATTTGTGTTTTGTTTTTGTTTGCCTTGCTTTTCTGGATTCTGCCATTCCCTGCTGGGGTGAGCTGAATCTCCTTTTGCCGGTTGCTCTGTCTTCAGAATATTCCTGAGTACTGACATAGTCTTTTTGAAGCCTAGCGTCTTCAGGGCCTTTTTCACTGTCAGTCTGTTGGCTCTTATTTTCATAGGGTTTTTCACGGATTGCAGACAGCAGCCTTCCTGTCCTTTCCTATCTAGTTAGCTTGGGCCCCGTCTTTGCTCAGTCTATCTTTCTGTCTGTGTTAGTGTTCTTTCTTCTTGCTTCACCGTCATTATATGTTGGGGGCTGCCTTCTACTTTGGGGTCTGCTCTGGGGCAGTTTAGATTTCCCTTTCTGTCTTTAGGCTATATAGTCCTCCGGCTGTGATCGAGGGGTCTAGGGCATCGTAGGAACCCCCCACGGCTACTGCTAGTTGTGTTGATAGGTTCAGGGGTCTGCAATCCGATAGCTGCCAACTTCTCTGGTTTTCTGGACTTAGCTAGCATTTCTGTTTTTGCCTCTTACGGTGACTCATTCATAACAGGGATGGTTATTTTGGGTAGGAGGATGCTTCTCAGGGGCCAAGAGAAAATGTTGGCGTTCCAAGGTCAGGTACAGTGTTTGTGCGTGACTGTAGGGATGTGGATTTGCCAGAAAGTGCCAGAAAGTGCTCCTCCACCCAGCAGTGGCAGTGCATTATTGACACCTGGAACATTGGCCCACATGTGCGATTATGCCTTGCGGATCCTAAAAAGGGACCCCCGCATTGCCAAAATGATGAAGGATGACGACTACTGGCTGGCCAGCATCCTCGATCCACGCTACAAAGGCAAATTACACAACATCATGCCACAGGAGAACCTAGAGATAATATTGGCTAACAAACAAGCAACTCTGGTAAACCGTTTGTTTGAGGCTTTCCCAGCACACAGCAGCGTTGCTTGTTCTCCCACGAGCCATAGTGGGCACAATGGAAGAGGTGTTCATGGTGCACGAGCCATAGTGGGCACAATGGAAGAGGTGTTCGTGGTGCACACAGCAGAAGTGGCGTTAGAGACAAGGGTTTAATTACCATGTTGTGGAATGATTTCTCAAGTACCGCTCACACGACTGCTAATACTGCATCGATTACAAGTGACAGGAGACAGCAGTTGTCAACTATGGTTACAAACTACTTCTCCTCCCATATCGATGTTCTCCCTCACAGGTCATTCCCCTTTGACTATTGGACCTCTAAACTGGACACCTGGCCTGAATTGGCACACTATGCCTTACAGGAGCTCGCTTGCCCTGCTGCTAGTGTGTTATCTGAAAGAGTCTTCAGTGCTGCTGGATCAATTCTGACAGAAAAAAGGACCTGTCTGTCGACCCAAAATGTTGATGATCTAACCTTCATTAAAATGAACCATGCATGGGTTTCAAAGGATTTTGTCCCACCTTCCCCTAATGACACATAGGTTGCCAGAAAACTGCCTTGCTTTTGTCCTCCTCTTCCTCAGACTTGCCCAATTCCGTCATTTGCAGCAGCTGAATGTCCAGCCTACACATCAACATATGCCATTTTTTAAACCTCCCTAACTGGGCTGCCCACCCCCCCAAGGGCTGGGGTCAACACCTGGCGCACCCGGGCAAGTGCCATTGCTCTGAACAGGTGGATGGGCCCACTGATGGCCGAAGGCACTGGCACAGGGACCCTCATAGTACAATACAGTGTCGCCGTCAGACACACCAGCGTACTATGAGGGGCCCTGTGCCAATACCGTCGCCCACGAGTGTGCCCCACTGCTTGGTCATGGCCACAGCACTTGCAAGTTGCAATACTTACCTCTCCCTGCTCCACCGCTGTGTAGTCTGGCCAGTTAAATCCTTCACAGGGACGGTCACTAGAAATTTGGTGTATTGCTCGATGATGGATAAGATGTAGCTATGGCCTGTCCTGTTGGCCTCTACCTTCAGATGATCATTGGCTACCATTTGTTATGGACGTCAACTTACAAGCGGATGCAGTGGTGCTTTATGATCACCTTTCACAGTTGTGATAGTCACAGACGTGTGACATTCCTGCCACCATTTTTCAATGTCTCCTCTCATGCCAATCCAATAGAATCGCCTATGGCCTGTGGCTTCTGTCTTTTGCACTCCAAAATGACCACACACATCATGATAGGCAGTGAGGACCATGTCTACATCTCTCCCTGTGATCACAATTTGATGGAGACGAGTAACGGTGATGTGATCCACGCTACTGCGATAAAGCAATCCATTCTTCACAAAGAACCGTTTTCGCTGTCTCCACAGACACAGTAATTGAGGGTCTGCATCGCCTCTGCAACATCTACCTGGAGGTTTTCCCACGATGAGTAATTCCCAAATTTCTGCTAACACTCGACTTTCCGTCTGTACTTGTATCCATGTAGTTTCCAGTAACGGAGAGTCTGGACTGGCTTACTGAGATTGAAATATATACAAAGATTTAAAAGTACCACAACACTGTATACTGTTGTACGCTTCGAATACCTTTCCCTTTTTCTACTTTTTAAATTCTGGTGTAATACATATTGAGACTGTGAGTGTCTGTGTCTGACTCTAGGAGTATAGATGGAAATTTACAATTACCCCTAGACTGGATACACCTGGTATGTGCTGATACAGTACCTTTGTTCAAAATTTTTTATTACGGTATCATCCATAGTGAGTGAGCGTGTGTGGTTTATGCCTTCTATATATACGGTGAATCGGAGATACCAATTTTTACCCTATACTCGATACAGCTTGTATCATGTTAAACAGTACCTTTGTTCGACATTTAGTATTACTGTCAAATCCATACTGAGTGAGCATCTGAGAGTTATTACGGTACAATGTATATGTAGATTTCAATTGTACCCTATAATATATATACTTGCTATCTTGTTATCCAGTACCTTTTTTACATTTTTTATTATGGTCAAACCCAGACTGAATGAGCGTCTGAGGGTGACTCGGGAAATATATACCGAGATTTCAAATTTGGCCAACACTGTATACAGCTGTACGCTTCTGATACAGTAACCTTTTTGCTATTTAGATTCTGGTGTAATCCATAATGAGCCTGTGAACATCTGTCTGTTACTCTGGAAATATATTTGTAGCTTTAAGATTACCCCAACACTGTATACAGCTGTACGCTTGTGTTACATTACCCATTTACAGCTTTTTATATTCTTGTGTAATCCATACTGGGCCTGAGAGCGTTTGTGTCTGCCTCCTGAAATATATACGGAGATTCATAATGTTTACACTATACTATATATACCTTGATTCTGGTGATACTGAACCCTTTTTCAACTTTTTATTTTATTGTGTAATCCATACTGAGCCTGTGAGCGTCTATGTATTACTCATGAAATATATAGGGAGATTTACTGTTATCCCTAGACTGTATAGAGCTGTACGCTTCTGATACAGTACCATATATCTGCTGGTATTTTGGGTCCATTTTCCAAAATATGAGGAGGTATGGTGGAAGAGGACGCGGACATGGGCGTGGGGGGCCTCCTGGTACTCATGGCGGTGGCGGTGCATCTGCTGGTAGTGCCAAAAACACAATAGCAGCTAAGGCTGGAAGTGTTGAGCCTGCGTCATGGTGTAGCTCCGGAAGGCCTGTAAGGCTCCCTTTTCTGGGAGTAGGTAGACTGATTTTAAAGCCGGAGCATCAGGAACTGTTTTTGGCTTACATTGCTGAAACAGCCTCCAGCTCTATCGCTTCCTCTTCTGAAGTTTCTGAGTCATTATTGCAGGCTTCTGTTCAGGAGCAACCCCTTTCCTTATGTCCTTCACCCACACCAAAAGTGAAGGATGCAGCAGCACACGCTTCAGATTACTCCATGGAGCTCTTTTCACATACCATGCCTGGGTTCATTAAAAATGAGGCCCATCAAATACTGGAGCATTCCAAATGGGGGACATCAGACACTGGAGCAGCATTTACAGGGCCCATTATACACTGGAGCATTAGAAATGGAGCCCATTATATATGGAGCATTATTAGGGCCCATCATACACTGGAGCATCATCCATGAGGCCCATCATATACTGGAGCATTCCAAAAGGGGGACATCAGACACTGGAGCAGCATTTACGGGGCCCATTATACACTGGAGCATTAGAAATGAAGCCCATTATATATGGAGCATTATTAGGGCCCATCATACACTGGAGCATCATCCATGGGGCCCATCATATACTGGAGCATTCCAAATGGGGGACATCAGACGCTGGAGCAGCATCTATGGGGCACATTATACACTGGAGCATTAGAAATGGGGACCATTATATATGGAGCATTATTTGGGCCCATAACACACTGGAGCATCATCCATGGAGACCATCAGATACTGTAGCATTATGTGAGCTCATCATATACTGTATGGAACATTATATGTGACCAAGTATTCTGTATGGAGAAATATATGGGGCTCATTATTCTGTATGGCACACAATGTGGTGGCCATAATACTGTATGGAGTAATATACTGTCCTTTTTATGCGCTATTGCACAATTTAAAATAGATCAGTCATGTCATGTAAGCAGTGAAGTATTTGTCATTTTACTATACCTATATTTCTGTGCCATATCGGAGCATCATGAGTTGTGGTATGTGTTAAAGGGGTGCACTGACACTCTTTGGCCCAGGGCACACGAAAACCTGGAGCCAGCCCTACCCCACAACTTTAGCCAAATAACCCCCAGTTTTCAATGCGTAACTATTATTATGAAGTAAATTAAGGTTGACAAGCTTCAGTAATAAGAACTGATGTTTTTGGCATTGAAATGGGCACTGTAGGTGTGTTTACTATCCTCCACTCCCTGCCGACTTTGCTTGCCCATTGACTTGCATTGGGTTTCGTGTTTCAGTCGGCATCAGACGTTTCCCTATAGTCGGCCGATTTCGTTCGACCCGACTTTTGCGAAAGTCATGTTCCATGAAACCTGACTCGACCCTAAAAAAGGCAAAGTCGCTCATCTCTATCCGTATGTAATCAGTATGGCATCTGAATGCCGAGATTTTCCCGCAGGCTTGCAAAATGGACATATAATGGAGCCCAATGACAGGTTTTCAAACACAAACGAAAGAATAGATATAGACAGATAGAATGCATATACTGTATATATATATACACATGTTATAGAGACACACACATATATATATATTTATATTTCATATAGTTTTACATAGCCAAATAGCCGCTGAAACATTTGCCGGCTTCATTAAAATCATTCCAAAACCCGACATGAAATGACACATGGTATACATACAGTAAACCATTTCATTTCATGTTTTTTTATATGTCTTTCACTAGTAAGTAGATGAGGGTATGTGTGTAAAATTTGGGAGGTGTAGGTGTTAATTTAAGAGGTTAATTCGTTGTAAAAAATTGTGTGGGCTCCCGGGGTAATTTGTCAACCAGAGAGGTAAAGCAGGTGAGTGAGGGCAGATTTTAATAGCCTTGAGAGGGACCATTGTTTTTGCCCACCCCCAGCTACAAAAATCTGCCCCCATTCACCCCAGAAAAGGCGCATCTATAAGATGTGCCTTTTCTGGCACTTATCCTCTCTATTCCCATTGCCCTGTAGCGGTGGCAAATGGGTTAATAACAAAGGGTTAATGTCACCATTCGATTGGAAGGTGACATTTAGGCGATTAATAATGGAGAAGTGTCAATAAGACACTGATCCATTATTAACCCTAGACTATGAAAGGGTTAAAAACACACATAGACATTAATTAAAAAGTCTTTTAACCCCTTAGTGACAGAGCCAATTTTTTAAAATCTGACCAGTGTCACTTTATGTGGTAATAACTCTGGAACGCTTCAACAAATCCCAGTGATTTTGAGATTGTTTTTTCGTGACACATTATACTTTTTGATCATGGTAAATTTAGGTCGATATGTTTTGTGTTTATTTATAAAAAATATCAGAAATTTGAGAATGTTAAAAAATTGGCAATTTTCAAACTTTGAATGATTATCCCTTTAATTCAGATAGTCACACAACACAAAAACATTAATAAATAACATTTCCCACATGCCTGTTTTACATCAGCACCATTTGTAAAATTTCCTTTTATTTTGTTAGCATTTTAGGAGGTTTAAAAATGTAGCAGTAATTTTTCATTTTTTCAAGGAAATTTACAAAATTTATTTTTTTTGTGACCTATCCATGTTTGAAGTGCCTTTGGGGGTCATATATACTGGGAAACCCCCAAAAGTTATACCATTTTAAAGACAGCACCCCCTGACATATTGACAACTGCAGTCAGGTAGTTTATTAACCCTTCAGGTGACTTTCAGGAATTAATGCAAAGTGGCATGACAGAAATGAAAATGTGTATTTTTACAACCTAAATGCAGCTAACTTCTGAACAGGTTACAACAGCCGTCAGACTCTAAGGCTGCTATTTGGTCGTGAATTGCCATGGCAAACATCAGGACCACACAGTCATCATCTAAGGGCACCAACGGGGATAAAGAAGGAGCCCCCACACTCTGTTAACCATTCATATGATGTATTCACTATTGACAGCAGCATCTAAGGGGTTAAACAGATTTGGACGGTGAAAACACTGATCGTGGCTGATGCAGCAAGTTGTCATCTATAGTGGACAGCCGACAGCTGCTGGATTGTCACCTATGGGGAGGCTATTTTCTTATATCTCAGGTCAGTTAAATGGCGGTCATTTAGGAGGTTAATGAAATAAAGACACCAAGTTTTTTACCAATTTTTATTACTCCGCTATTCCAAAATAAAACCATGATCTGCAAAAAAAAAATCAACAAGAACCCTACCTCTCCGCCGATCAGTCATGTCCCACGCTGTAATCCTTCACAAGGGGTTAAATAGTTTACAATGTGTACTGGTGCTAATGTGACCAGCCCCACTGTAAACTATTTCAGAATAAATTAATTCAGCTCTGCGCATCCTCACTGGTTGCCTGGAGATGAACTAATTAGCGTGGGAAAGTTTCTGACTTTTCCCATGCTCATCAGTTCACCTCAGGTCAGCTGGGGTCTCCCGCTGACGTCACTGAGGCTGCTCGGAGTCACCCAGCTGACCCAAGGTGAACTAATGAGTGTAGGAAAAAATGCAGAAACTTTCCCACGCTAATTAGTTAATCTCCGGGCAGCCAGGGAGGCTGCGCAGAGATGAAATAATTCATTCTGGCAGTGGTTTACATGGGGCTGGTCGCATTAGCACCAGTCCCTGTGTAAACCACTTAACCCTTTCTGATGGATTGCAGTGGGGGACCTGACTGAGCAGCGGAGAGGTAAGGATATGGTTGTTTTTTTGTTTTATTTTTGTTACAGGTCGTTGGTTTATTTTTGGATTACCAGAGCAATAAATCTTGTCAAAAACTAGGTGTCTTTATTTCATTATAATAATTTTTCATTAATGTCTATGTGATTTTTTTAACCCTTTCATAGTCTAGGGTTAATAATGGATCAGTGTCTTATTGACACCTCTCCATTATTAATTGGTTTAATGTCACTTTCCAATTGCAAGGTGACATTAAGCCATTAATATTAACCCATTAGCCACCGCTACAGGGCAATGGTAATAGAGAGGATAAGTGCCAGAAAAGGTGCATCTTATAGATGCGCCTTTTCTGGGGTGTCTGGGGGCAGATTTTTGTAGCCAGGGGGGAGCCAAAAAAATGGTCTCTCTCAAGGCTATTAAAATCTGCCCTCACTCACCTGCTTTACCTCTCTGGTTGCGATTTAGCCGCGGGAGCGCACACATTTTTCCAATGAATTAACCCCTTAATTTAGCACCTAGACGTCTCAAATTTTACACACAAACCCTAATTTAATTATTAGTGAGGGACAAATAAAAAAATACATGAAATGAAATGGTTTACTGTATGTAAACCATGTGTCATTTCATGTCGGGTTTGGGAGTGATTTTACAGAAGCCGGCAATTGATTTTGCGGCTATTATGCTATGTAGAACTCTATGAAATATATAAATATATATATATATATATATATATATATGTCTCAATGACAATATATATATATATATGTGTGTGTTCTATGTGTATATATCTATTTTTTCATTTCTTTATTAAACCTGTCAGTTTGATTTTACTGTATCGTGCACTGAATTGCTGTCTTTTCTAAAGGACACCGGGTGGGTATTTCTCACAAGTCACACATCTGGTCCGTGTGTAATGCGTTTTTTTTGCGCACCCATAGACTTGCATTGGCGTATTTCGGCCGGAATATGCTGACAATGGCAGTATGCTGCGATTGTCACGGACCGTAAATTATGCGCGAGAAATATATGGCTGATGGGAGCTACCCCATAGAGAATCATTGGTCCATGTGCAATGTGTGTTTTTTACGCTTCTCACTCGTCCGTATTTCTCTGTAGTGTGACGACGGCCTAATGCTTTTCCTCTGACCGTTCCACTCCTGGTTTTGGCTTACAAATACTGGGGTAAAAACGTCACCAAATACTCAATGTGTGCATGAGTCCTAACATTTCTATTACCCGTATTCCCATAGAAATAGCTGAAAAGTGTCCCAGGGGGTGACAGATTCCCTTTAACCCCTTCACACCCGAGCCTGTTTTTGCCTTCGTGACCGGGCCAATTTTTTAAATTCTGACCAGTGTCACTTTATGAGGTCATAACTCTAGAACGCTTCAACGGATCCTACTGATTCTGACATTGTTTTCTCATGAGATATTGTACTTCATGATGGTGGTAACATTTTTTAGATATGAGCTGCGCTTATTTGTTAAAAAAATCAAAATTTGGCGAAAATTTAGAAAATTTTGCAATTTTCAAACTTTTAATTTTTATGCCCTTAAATCAGAGAGTGATATCGCACAAAATAGTTAATAAATAACATTTCCCACATGTCTACTTTACATCTGCACAATTTTGGAAACATAATTTTTTTTTTTAGGAAGTTATAAGGGTTAAAATTTGACCAGCGATTTCTCATTTTTACAACAAAATTTGCAACACCATTTTTTTTAGGGACCACCTCACATTTGAAGTGAGTTTGGGGGGTCAATATGACAGAAAATACCCAAAAGTGACACCATTCTGAAAACTGCACCTCTCAATGTACTCAAAACCACATTCAAGAAGTTTATTAACCCTTCAGGTGCTTCACATGAATGAATGGAATATGGAAGGAAAAAATAAACATTTAA
This sequence comes from Dendrobates tinctorius, assembly GCF_039654945.1. Classification (NCBI taxonomy): domain Eukaryota; kingdom Metazoa; phylum Chordata; class Amphibia; order Anura; family Dendrobatidae; genus Dendrobates; species Dendrobates tinctorius. The sequence goes on along the minus strand of NW_027361829.1, from coordinate 20,916,857 downwards.
CTTTTTTTCACAAACATTTTACTTCAAAACCATTTTTTTTTATTTTCACAAGTGTAAAAAGAGAAAATGAACCACAAAATTTGTTGTGCAATTTCTCCCGAATACGCAGATACCCCCGTATGTGGGGCTAAACCATTGTTTGAGCACATGGCAGAGCTCAGAACGGAAGGAGCGCCGTTTGACTTTTTCAATGCAGAATTGGCAGGAATTGAAATCGGATGCCATGTCGCATTTGGAGAGCCCCTGATGTACCTAAACAGTGGAAACACCCAACAAGTGACCCCATTTTGGAAACTAGACCCCTTAAAGAACTTATCTAGATGTGTTGTGAACACTTTGAACCCCCAAGTGCTTCATAGAAGTTTATAACGTAGAGCCATGAAAATAAAAAATCATTTTTTTTTCCACAAAATGACCTTTTAGCCCCCAATTTTTATTTTCACAAGGGTAACAGGAGAAATTGGACCCTAAAAGTTGTTGTCCAATTTGTCCTGAGTACGCTGGTACCCCATATGTGGGAGAAAACTACTGTTTGGGCACACAGTGGGGCTCAGAAGGGAAGTAGTGACGTTCTGGAATGCAGACTTTGATGGAATGGTCTGCGGGTGTCATGTGCGTTTGCAGAGCCCCTGATGTACCTAAACAGTGGAAATCCCCCACAAGTGACCCCATTTTGGAAACTAGACCCCCCAAGGAACTTATCTAGATGTGCGGTGAGCACTTTGAACCCCCAAGTGTTTCAGTAAAGTTTATAATGTAGAGGCGTGAAAATAAAAAAATCATTTTTTTTCCACAAAAATTATCTTTTAGCCCCCAATTTTTAATTTCACAAGGGTAACAGGAGAAATTGGACCCTAAGAGTTGTTGTCCAATTTGTCCTGAGTACGCTGGTACCCCATATGTGGGAGAAAACTACTGTTTGGGCACACGGTAGGGCTCGGAAGGGAAGTAGTGACGTTCTGAAATGCAGACTTTGATGGAATGGTCTGCGGGCATCATATTGCATTTACAGAGCCCCTGATGTACCTAAACAGTGGAAACCCCCAATTCTAATTCCAACCCTAACCCCTAACCCTAATCTCAGCCCTAACCATAACCCTAACCACAAACCTAACACCAACACACCCATAACCTTAATCCCAGCCCTAGCCCTAACCCTAGCCCTAACCCTAGCCCTAACCTGTGTACCTGCTTTTTTCTTTTTTTTTCTTTACTTTTTTTTATTTTTGTGACAAGATCGCTGCGCTGCGATCTGACTCATAGTAACGCCACTTCTCCTCTGATCTCACACTGACAGATGATCAGAGGTGAAGCAGCGTTACTGTGTGACAAGGCCAGCTGTGCCAGGCAGCGATCAGCTGTGCCAGGCAGCGATCTAGTCACACAGTAACGCTGCTTCACCTCTGATCATCTGTCAGTGTTAGATCAGAGGAGAAGCCGCGTTACAATGAGTGAGATCGCCGGGAAACAAGCAGCTTTCCCAGCGATCGCTCCCATTGGCTGCTGTGACGCTGATGTCATCAGGACCTGAACCAATCAGGTCTCGATGACGTCGGGGGTCCCAGCATGCATTGTGCACCAGGATCCCCGCGTTGTAAGGTATGTGGGGGTCCCGGGGGGCACAAAACCGCCGACAGTAGATAAACGTCGGCGCTGCACAAAGCCCAGCAAGCGCCAACGTTTATCTACAGTGGGCGGTCGTGAAGAGGTTAAACACAGACAGATCCACTTATCTTTTTTTAGATTAAGGATTTGTTCACACTAGAGACATTCCCTTTTCCTGAGGGTTTCTGCTTCTTTTTTTAATTTAAAAAATTGTTTAGTCAACAGTTCTGTAACTCAATAAAAAGGTAAATATGTGGGAACTCAATCAGATTTAAACACAGCCTTATTCTTGAAGTAGTTAAGTAGTTATATTTTATTTGGTAAATAATTAAGTCCATTCTGTTTTTTTTTTAGTAAAGCAGTGATGGACTTCTTGGTGGACCTGTGCAGCCAACAACATTTGAATCCTGTTCAGCACACTCTTGAGGTGCGCTCCGGAGTATCACAGCAACCTTTGACATTAAGGCCAAATACCCTCATTGGAACTTTAGACGTAGAAACTATATTTCTAAAGGAGAAAGTTACAGAATTAAAAGTCCGAAAGCCACCTCCAAAGATTCCCGAGGTTAGTTAAGGAAACAATTTCAGCAACTGTAAATGTTTCTCTGCTACATATCTAGAACTCATTTCCAAAGCTGAGTTCAACCTTCTTAAGCTATTTCTGATGAAAATGAAATGTGATATTTTTATGTTCAGTTACAAAATTAAAAAATCTTAAATTTTTATTAACAGAGTTTTAAGTTTTATGTTAATAAATATAAATGTGTGCCAATAAATTAGGCAAATTTGTAATATACTGCTTGTTTCAATTACTGGGAATCACAATATTTAATATTTTTTTTCGTCAGTGACCAAAACAGTCATGATGGTGTCTAACCGACAAGAGAGTGATTTGATACTCCTGAATGGGTTTACATAAAATTTTGGCCAAAAGCAGGCAGTGTTGTCATGTGACAGAGTTATATGCACCATTCCAGTCTCTTGCCTATCCAGTACAAGCCACTGTGGTGGGCTATTCTGGGACTGTGTCATGCTCCTTGATTCGAACCGTTAGACTGGGTTTTGTGGTCGGCTTCTCTACCTGGAGAGCCACAGCAGACACACTTTTTCTCAGGGTTTTCAGGTCCTGTTATTCTGGTGCCATTTGTTTATACACATATGTTTTCATTTGTCTGTCCTATCACCTTTCGGGTGTGGCTTTATATTCTTTCCCCCTGCTGGCATTTTTTGCTGGTGATACAGTAGTTTATTGTGGATATTCAGCCATTGTGCTATAGTTCAATGCCAGTCAGTGAAATTCCAGCTAGGGTTTATCTCCTTGCTGTTTCTATTCCTTACTTTGCACCTACCTTCTGTTTCTTTTTAGGAAGTTGGTAGCATATAAATTAAAAATATGTACTTTATACTTCATTTTGTTTGATTTTTTTTACTCACTCTGGAATCTTTCCTTTTTTCAGCACACTTTCCCTTTTGTAGGTAATTTACACTCTACACTGCCCTCTGATTATCTAGGAGGAAGGTGAATAGCTTAAGGGTATGTTCCCACTGTCACTAAACGGTGCAGGTTGGATGCTGCATGCATCCGCAGCGTCAAACCTGCAGCAGCCAGATATTACAGCATAGTGAATGGGATTTCATGAAATCCTATCTCCACTATGTGTTCAGAGACGCCTCCGGCATCCCTGTGGAAAAGGACATGCAGCGCGTCTTTCCAGACCGCAGCATGTCTATTTATATTGTGGAGAAACTCCGTCTCCACAGCATAAATTACCCATAGACTATCATTTGATGCGGTAAAACCACATTCTCTTTATAGTCACATGCGTATTAAGTGCAGGAATGCAGCTTTCTACGCAAGTGAATTAATTTAAATAATGTCTTACCTTGTGCCACAGCCGGAGGCTTGTGTCCACTGCAGTTCTTGCGATGAGCTGAGCCGAGCCGACCGCGAGAACTGCCATGCACGTGACCTCTGGGGTTATCTCCGGTCATTAGGCATGTTCTCACGGTAAGCTGATCATGAGAACTGCAGTGCAGGTGACTGCTGGAGATCGAGTTATCTCCAGTGGTCATCTACAAGCTTCGCTGTATCTGGAAGTCAGGCTAAGTCATTGCATAATGCCACCATTTAGCCAAAGGCATCCAGATGTAGCAGAACTGGACTCGTCGTGGGACAGTATGTATATCTTCTCTGTGGAAAGGTATGGTATACTGTTGCTTTTTTTATTCTATTTCTCTTACTGGAGATCGAGGGCCTTGGTGGAATTGTTGTTTGGTAAATATGGTTTAATTGAGACTATTAAAGGAGTCTGTGTGATTATGTGTCTTTATTTACCAAATAACTATAGGATTAATAATGGGTAGGTGTCTTATAGATGCCTCTCCATTACTAAGCCGTGGGCTTGATGTCGCGGACAATACGAAGGTGACATCAACCCAACAAATATTACCCCACTTGCCACCGCTACAGGGCAAGTGGGAATAGCCGGGTAAAGTGCCACGATTGGCGCATCTTTGGATGCGCCAACTGTGGGGCGGCTGCGACCTGCTATTTTTAGGCTGGTGAGGGCCAAAATCCATTGGCCTCGCCAGCCTGAGAATGCCAGGCTGCAGCTGTCTGCCTTTTCCTTGGCTGGTTAACAAAAATTGGGGGACCCCCACGCTGTTTATTTTGAAGGGGATCCCACTATTTTTGCTAACCATCCAAGGTAAGCAGACTGGTATTATCAGGCTGGTAAGGTTCATGGATATTGGATCCTTACCAGCCTGAAATACCAGTTCCAGTAGTAAACTTTACTCTGGTTGGTTAACAAATATAGGAGGACCCCACGCCATTTTTTAAAATTATTATTTATTTCTTAAAAAGGAGGGGACCTCTCTCTGTGCTTTTCTCTACTTTCTGTGTCATGTACTTCTGTCTGTGTCACAAGATTCACTATTATGTAAATCAGTACACATGCATAGTAAGCTGCATTTCTGCACTTAATATGCATGTGACTAGGAAGATAATGCAGTTTTACTGCATCTAATGAAAGTGTATGGGTACTTTACGCAGATACATAAATTGACATGCTGCGGTTTGGAAAGATGCGCCACATGTCCGTCTCTGCAGATGAACTGCGGGAACCATTGCACGCATAACGGGCATGGGATTTCTTGAAATGCCATCCACTATGCTGTAACAGCTGGACGCTGCAGGTTGGACGCAGCGGATGTACGCAGCATCCAACCCGCAGCGTTTACTGATTATGGGAACATAACCCAATATATTTGCAAACAGGAAATCACTTTTTTTCATTCCCAGAAGCCAACTTTCAATTAGCTTTATTTCAAGTGACAAACAAAAAATGCATGCAATGAAAATAACGCATGTAAAAAAACGCATCAAAAACCGCAGGTGACCTGCCAGTGACCTCAGATGCAGATATGGTGCAGATTTCACCTGTGTCAAATCCCGAGCAAATACTGAGCCATTCTTGACCATGGGATCATACCCTACGGGTATGTTTCCACTGTCAGAAAACGCTGTGGGTTTGACAGCCGCTGTGGGTTTGACAGCCGCCGTGTCAAACCCGCAGCGTCCAAATGTTACAGAATAGTGGAGGGGATTTCATGAAATCCCATCTCCACTATGCTTTCAAAGACGCAGGTGGCAGACCTGCGTATCCGCACATGCGGCGCGTCTTTCCAGACCGCAGCATGTCTGTTTACGATGCAGGGACGCTCCATCCCCGCAGTGTAAATTTCCCATAGACAATAATTAGATGCGGTAAAAACGCATCTAATGATTAATCACCTGCGTGAAAACTGCATAAACGCAGCTTACTACGCATGTCTACTTATTTGCATAAGATCTTACCTCCTCCCACCGCTGGAAGTCCCCATCCACTGCAGTTCTCGTGATAGCTTACCACGAGAACTGCCGTGTTACCGCGAGAGCTGCCATGCACATGACAGGGTGTTATCTCCGGTCACTAGGCTAGTTCTCACGGTCAGCTGACCGCTAGAACTACAGTGTAGGTGACCGCCAGAGATCTCCAGTGGTCATCTACAAGCTCTGCTATTTGTGGATGTCATGCATCCAGATGTAGCAGAGCTGGACTTGTCGTGGGACACTCGTTATTAACCCCTTCCTGACCAATGACGCCACATAGGCGTCATGAAAACCTGTGCCATTATGACCAGTGACACCTATGTGGCGTCATGAATTCAAAGGTCACCCGACCCACACACACAGTGGGCTTTGTACTTCACCACAGGGGGGTGGCTTCGCCCCCACGTTGCTACGATTGCTCTGATTGGCTGTTAAAAGTGAAACAGCCAATCAGAGCGATAGTAATATTTCATCAGTGAAAATTGATGAAATATTACAATCCAGCCATGGCCGATGCTGCAATAGCATCGGACATGGCTGGAGACACCAATCTGTCCCCCCCACCGGTGATCTGCCCCCCGCCACTGAATGACAGCGGCGATCTGCCACCGCTGTCCTCATCTGCTCCCCCTGCCTTCCCTCTGCTCCCCCCTGCCTTCCGATTGCCCCCCCCAGTACCTTCCGAGTGCGGCTGTCGCTCCCAGTGTCCTGCGGTCCCGGCTCAAATCTGCGGCTGCAGATTCCATTCATTCATTTTGATCACTGTGATGAACTCTCACAGTGATCAAAATGAAATAAAAAATAAATAAACCCCCCGTTTATCACCCCCATAGGTAGGTACAACTAATAAAATAAAGAAAATATTTTTATTTTTATTTTTCCATTAGGGTTAGGGTTAGAATTAGGGTTAGGGTTGGAATTAGGGTTAGAGTTAGGGTGGAATTAGGGTTAGGGTTGGAATTAGGGTTAGGGTTGGAATTAGGGTTAGGGTTAGAGTGGAATTAGGGTTAGGGTTGGAATTAGGGTTAGGGTTAGAATTAGATTTAGGGTTGATATTAGGGTTAGGGTTGGAATTAGGGTTAAGGTTGGAATTAGAGTTAAGATTAGGGTTAGGGATGTGTTGGGGTTAGGGTTGGAATTAGGGTTAGGGTTGGAATTAGTGTTAAGATTAGGGTTAGGGGTGTGTTGGGGTTAGGGTTATGGTTAGGGTTGGGATTAGGGTTAGGGTTGTGTTGGGGTTAGGGTTGGAGTTAGAATTGAGGGGTTTCCACTGTTTAGGCACATCAGGGAGTCGCCAAACGCGACATGGTGCCACTATTGATTCCAGCCAATTTTGCGTTCAAAAAGTCAAACGGTGCTCCCTCCCTTCGAAGCCCCAACGTGTGCCCAAACAGTGGTTTACCCCAACATATGGGGTATCAGTGTACTCAGGAAAAAAATTGCAAATTGGTGTCTAATTTCTCCAGTTACCCTTGGAAAAATAAAAAAATTGGGGGCTAAAAAATTATTTTTGTGGAAAAAAAGATATTTTTTATTTTCACGTCTCTGCGTTATAAACTTCTGTGAAGCACTTGGGAGTTCAAAGTGCTCAACAGACATCTAGATATGTTCCTTGGAAGGTCTAGTTTCCAAAATGGGGTCACTTGTGGGGGGTTTCTACTGTTTAGGCACATCAGGGGCTCTGCAAACGTAACAACGACCGCAGACCATTCCATCAAAGTCTGCATTTCAAGACGTCACTACTTCCATTCCGAGCCCTGACGTGTGCCCAAACAATGGTTCCCCCCACATATGGGGTACCAGCATACTCAGGACAAACTGAACAACAACTTTTGGGGTCCGATTTCTCCTGTTACCCTTGTGAAAATAAAAAATTGTGAGCTAAAAAATCATTTTTTGAGGAAAAAAATGATTTTTTATTTTCACAGCTTTGCGTTATAAACTTCTGTGAAGCACTTGGGGGTTCAAAGTGCTCACCACACATCTACATAGGTTCTTTGTGGGGTCTAGTTTCCTAAATTGGGTCACTTGTGGGGGGTTTCCACAGTTTAGGTACATCAGGGGCTCTGCAAATGTAACATGACGTCCACAGACCATTCCATCAAAGTCAGCATTTCATAATGTCACTACTTCCCTTCGGAGCCCCGACGTGTGCCCAAACAGTGGTCCCCCCACATATGGGGTACCAGCATACTCAGGACAAACTGGACAACAACTTTTGGGGTCCAATTTATCCTGTTACCCTTGTGAAAATAAAAAATTGCGCACTAAAAAATAATTTTTTGAGGAAAAAAAAATATTTTTTATTTTCACGGCTCTGCGTTATAAATTTCTGTGAAGCACCTGGAGGTTCAAAGTGCTCACTATGCATCTAGATAAGTTCCTTAGGGGGTCTAGTTTCCAAAATGGGGTCATTTGTGGGGGAGATCCACAGTTTAGGCACACAGGGGCTCTCCAAACACAACATGGTGTCCGCTAACGATTAGAGCTAATTTTCATTTCAAAAAGTCAAATGGCGCACCTTCCCTTCTGAGCCCTGCCGAGCGCCCAAACAGTGGTTCCCCCCACATATGGGGTACCACCGTACTCAGGACAAACTGGACAACAACTTTTGTGGTCCAATTTCTCCTGTTAGCCATGTGAAAATTAAAAATAGTGTGCTAAATAATAATTTTTGAGGAAAAAAAATGATTTTTTATTTTCACTGCTCTGCGTTATAAACTTTTGTGAAGCACTTGGGGGTTCAAAGTGCTCACTATACATGTAGATATGTTCCATAAAGGGTCTAGTTTCCAAAATGGTGTCACTTGTGTGGGGATTTCACTGTTTAGGCACACAGGGGCTCTCCAAACGCGACATGGTGTCCGATAACTATTGGAGTTAATTTTCCATTCAAAAAGTCAAATAGCACTCCTTCTCTTCTGGACCCTGCCATGTGCCCAAACAGTGGTTTATGACCACATATGAGGTATCGGTGTATTCAGGAGAAATTGCACAACAAATTCAAGGATCCATTTTATCCTGTTGCCCATGTGAAAATGAAAAAACTGAGGCTAAAAGAACATTTCTGTGAAAAAAAAGTCCTTTTTTTCACAGATCAATTTGTGAAGCACCTGGGGGTTCAAAGTGATCACTATGCATCTATATAAGTTCCTTGGGGGGGTCTAGTTTCCAAAATGGGATCACATGTGGGGGAGCTCCAATGTTTAGGCACACAGGGGCCCTCCAAATGCGACATGGCAACCGCTAAATATTCCAGCATATTTTCCATTCAAAAAGTCAAATGGCGCTCCTTCTCTTCTGAGCCCTACCATGTGCCCAAACAGTGGTTTATGACCACATATGAGGTATCGGGGTACTCAAGAGAAATTGCCCAACAAATTTTAGGATCCATATTATCCTGTTTCCCATGTGAAAATGAAAAAATTGATGCTAAAAGAAAATTTTTGTTGGAAAAATTAAAATGTCCATTTTTTCTTTCCACGTTGCTTTAGTTCCTGTGAAGCACCTGAATGGTTAATAATCTTCTTGAATCTAGTTTTGAGTAGCTTGACTGGTGCAGTTTTCAGAATGGTGTCACTTTTGGGTATTTTCTTCCATATAGACACCTCAAAGTGACTTAAAATGTGAGGTGGTCCCTAAATAAAATAGTTTTGTAAATTTTGTTGTAAAAATGAGAAATCACTGGTCAGCTTTTAACCCTTATAACTTCCTAACAAAAAAAAATGTTGTTTCCAAAATTGTGCTGATGTAAAGTAGACATGTGGGAAATGTTATTTAGTGACTAGTTTGTGTCACATATTTCTCTGGTTTAATAGAAAAAAAATTCAAAATGTGAAAATTGCAAAATTTTCTAAATTTTTGCCAAATTTCTGATTTTTTCACAAATAAGCACAAAAATTATCGACCCAAATTTACTACTAACATGAAGCCCAATACGTCATGAAAAAACGATCTCAGAATCGCTAGAATCCGTTGAAGCATTCCAGAGTTACTACCTCATAAAGGAACACTGGTCAGAATTGCAAAAAATGGCCTGGTCATTAAGGTCAAAATAGGCTTGGTCAGGAAGGGGTTAAGGACTACATCGGAACAGGAAGTATTTTTGTTTGTTTATTTATTTATTTTTTCAGGAGATCGATGGCTTCGAGGAATTAGGCGTATAATAAAATGGCAAAACTGTGTGGTGTTTTATTTCATTAAAATACTTTTTCTGGCTGTCTTTTTTTAACCCTTTACATACTATAGGATTGGTAATGACACCTCTCCATTACTAACTGGGCTTGATGTCACCTTACAATGAAAGGTGACATTAACCCCTTATCACCCCATATGCCACCACTTCAGGGCATTGGGTATTGAGAGGCTAAGTGCCGGAATTGGCGCATCTTACAGATGTGCCTTTTCTGGGGCAGCTGTTTGCTGGTGTTTGTAGCCGGGGGGCAATATCCATGGCCCCTTCCTAGGCTATGCATATCAGCCCGCAGCTGTCTGCAAAGCCTTTCTGGCTATTAATTATAGGGGGACCCCATGTCATTTTTTTGGGGGGCCCCCCTATTTTAATAGATAGTAAAGGCTAAATATACAGCTGCGGGCTGATATTCATAGACTGGGAAGATCTATGGGTATTAACCCCTTCCCAGGCTATAAACATCGGCCCCCAGTCTCTGGCTTTCCCTCTCTGGCACAGAAAATTGCGTGGGATCCTACACCATTTTTTAATAATTATTTATTAAAAAAAGGAAAGGACATTGCATATTAGGCCGTGGTCATGCATGCGAGAAACTCGAAGAAGTCTCGAACCTCAGTACCCAACACTCGCGACTGGAGCGTTCAGCTGCATAGAAATACATGCTGAATGATCCCAGCAAAGAGCAAACAGATAAACGGCATACTAGGGCACACAAATCACCACATTACCAGACGGAGCTATTTATCTGAAGTATTGCGGCGTATAATTCAGTAATAAAATGGAGGTGCTTGCATGAAAAAACATGAATATTTCAATGTGAAGTGAAAAAAGAAGAAATATGCAGCACTCACCGATATAGCTGAAAAACTGTGCGTCTTTATTTCACATAAATTCCATCAAATGTGTGGACATGCAGGACGTTAGAGGAATGCTAGGGGAGGGAGGTGCCGGACAACGGCTGTTTCGCGATTACTCGCTTCTACGGGTCCAGGTGACCTGCCTCCCCTAGCATTCCTCTAACGTCCTGCATGTCCACACATTTGATGAAATTTATGTGAAATAAAGACGCACAGTTTTTCAGCTATATCGGTGAGTGCTGCATATTTCTTCTTTTTTCGCTTCACATAGAAATACATGCAGCTGCACACTCCAGTCCGAGTGCCGGCAGCAGTGCCGGGTACTGAGGTGTGAGACTCGTGCGAGTTTCCCCCAAGTGTGACCCCAGCCTAAGGCCGGTGAAAGACATACGAGAAACTCACACGAGTCTCGCTTGTCAATACCTGGTGCTGCCGCTGGCACTCGGACAGGAGTGTGCTGCTGCATGTATTTTTATGCAGCTGAACGCTCTGGTACTGAGTGCCGTCTATCTATCCCATATCTATCTATCTGTCCATCTATCTATTATCTCTCTATCTATCTGTCTATCTATCTATCTAGAATTGTGATGTAATTCCTTGTCCAACCTCTTCTTTTACATACTCCATTGAAGAATGTTTACACACACAAATAGATATATTTGTGTGTGTAAACATTCTTCAATGGAGTATGTAAAAGAAGAGGTTGGACAAGGAATTACATCACAATTCTTTTTTTTTGTTGTTAAATAATATATCTTCATTTAGCTTACAAAAAAAACGCATACGAATCCATATGAAACCCCCCCATCAAAAACGCATGTAAAAAACGCATCAAAAACACAGGTGACCTGCCAGTGACCTCTGATGCAGATTTCACATGCGTCAAATCCTGAGCAAATACTGAGCCAATCCTGATCATGGGAACATACTAGGGATGGGCGAATCCTGAAATACTCGGAATCGCTAGACTCTAACGAGTCCGACTCGGAAACTCGCTACTCGTTGCGAGTCTAGCGAGTCCAATGTTAATGAATGGGGATGCGAGTATTGCAGCGATTCCTGTGCTGCCATTTTTTTTGTTCCGCTTACTTCCCGCATGTGGCTGTGCACACCATGCGGAAAGTAAGCAGAACAATTGCGGATGGTACCCACGGTCCGGAGGAGAGGAGAATGTCCTCCGTGCTTTGGGCACCATATCCCTGTAAAAAATAGAATTTAAAAATAAAAAATATTGTTATTCTTACCCTCCAACGTCCCGCGCAGCCTTCCCGCCTCTCCACGCATCCGTTCCCAGTAGTCCTTTGCGAAAATGCCCGCGATGACGTCCGTTCTCGCGGGATCGCGAAGTCTCTCGGTCATTCGCGCGACGTCATCGCGAATTACCGCGAGACATCGCGATCCTGCGAGAACGGACGTCATCGCGGGCATTTTCGCAAAGGACTACTGGGAACGGATGCGTGGAGAGGCGGGAAGGCTGCGCAGGACGTTGGAGGGTAAGAATAACAATATTTTTTATTTTTTTTTACATTTTATCTTTTACTTCTGATGCTGCATAGGCAGCCTCAGTAGTAAAAAGTTGGTCACACTTGTCAAACACTATGTTTGACGAGTGTGACCAACCTGTCAATCAGTTCTCCAAGCGATGCTACAGATCGCTTGGAAAACGCTAGCATTTGCATTGGACTCGTTACTGTGCGAGTAATCGCTTGGAAACTCGCAGAGTACCGACTCCTGCGAGTCCCCTACTACTCGCAGAGTAACGAGTCCTAACGAGTAGATTCGCCCATCCCTAGAACATACCCTAACAGTCTTATAGGCGGTTTAGGTCCAAGCTGCCATCTTCTAGTTTGTTGTTAGGGCTATATATACTCATGCAGGAACCTTTAGGGACTGCTGGTCTGGATCTTTTTTCTGTACAGGAACTGGCAGGGTCAGTCACAGTTTTTAGTTTGTTAGCTTTTTTCCCAAGTGTGTTGTTCCCCAATCATAACAGACTGTAGTTGATGATGTACCATTCTATAGTCCCTGACTGCTGAGGCTATTTATTGGATGTAGTAGTCAGGTGAATTGTACCAGACATAATCACTGCAGTCCTGACAAAGAATGCCGGCGCAGTCTGTGTTTTAGCCACAACACCTTAAATAGCATTGTCTGCCTTCAACCCAGATGTTACAGTTGTTTGGCAACCTCTTTGAGCTGCATACCTTTATTTTCAATCTGTTTATGAACATCAAGAAGACTCTTCATCATACATTGATGTTCAATTTCATCTCTTTCTTTAGATCTGAGCTACAGTCAACATCTTTTGATACTAACACATAATGTACGACAACATTTACTTTGACAATATTCTGACAATTTATAAGAGACATGAAGCTGGTTGTAAACTAGTATTTACTTTAGTTTAATAATTTTGCAAATCTTTATCTTGAAGTATATAGTGCTATTTCATCCTCCCAAATCCCTAAATTACTGTTTGAAATTATGTAATGAACGTGTTGTTAGTGCCATTTTTCTTTTCTACAGATGACAGAGATGATATAATGTGTATCTTTGATTAAAGTTATGAGTAATGTGTTAGTATTGTTTACCATCATAGGAAGTAAAGCATACAAAAGACATTAGAAATAATTGGCCATGTACCCTTCAGCCTACCATGACTGTTCAAGTAGCCAATCCTAGGGGTGAGTTCACATGTAGTGATGCTATAGAAAACCTGCTGAAATGCAGTTTTGCCACGCTGTTGATATTGAGTGATTCCTTCCTACACAATTGTATAACAATCAACAATATTCTTAAATGCTGCCACAATTTATGCTAAAAACACTAAAGAGCTCCAGTCATTTTGTTCCTTATACAGTGGGTAAAATAATTATTTGATACAAAAGGTTTAAAAAAGACAGGGCTGATAAAACCTTGAAAATGAGGAGGGAAAGGAAGAGCATGAAACCACCAATTAGTATCCAAATCCAAAAGTAAACAAAAGGACCGCACTCAACGAGCTGGTGAAGAAATGCTGCTGCTTTATTGGCACATGCAATTCATGTTGGCCGGGGGAGTGATAACAGGAGTAAACAGAAAACTGACAACGGCCGTTTTGCTCGGACCCGTTGAAGCTCTGGTTCAGAGCGATACGGCCGCTGTCAGCTTTCTGTTCACTCCTGCTCTCACTCCCCTGGCCAACATGAATTTCCTGTGCCAATAAAGCAGCAGCATTTCTTCACCAGCTCGTTGAGTACGGTCCATTTGTCTACTTTTGGATTTGGATATTGCTGTGACGTTCCAGGGCGAGCACCCGTAGCTGCAGGCAAGCCAGGATTCCGACTACCGCACACAACTTGATCTTATCACGGTGCCATCCGCATTTATTTTTATCTTGCATTCTACCAATTAGTATGCTAGGAACAAAAAAAATATATACATCCAAAAAATGTTTAACAGACTCAATGTTGCACCAAGTGTTTCCACCAATAAAATAACAATATAATAATATAAATAATTATTGGTTCAGGTAGAAAGTAGACTTTGTTCATAGAAATTTAATTCATAAAGCTATAATATGGGTAAATACATGGTGCAGGCAAAGTGGTCCTTAATATGACACAATGTACCAAGTGCAGGTAAGATGACCCAGCAAGTGCATATATACTCTTATTCGTGCAAGGGGTATAACTAAAAGAGGTCTCCTTTATAAAGCCAACCCTTGCTGCAGTGTCATTGTATATGGTTGCAATAGCCCATGTACTGAAGTAAAGATTAATTTTGTTTACCTTGATAGCTGCCAAGAGCTGAACAATCTGGCTAAAGATGTTGAGCAAGGGGTGGTGTGGTAGAGCTGTTCTTTCCCCACACCCGACGGGCACCGTTTCACTGCTCGCTTCTTCCGGGGGAGTGTCACACATATTTGGTATCACCAAGTTGAGAATTGCCCGATCAATATATGAAAAGAACTAATCCGATCAGTAAATGCCGTAACAAGAAAAAAAATCAAAACGCCAAAATAACTTTTTTCGGTCACCACGACATTGCAATAAAATGCTATAATGGGCGATCAAAATATCGTGTCTACCCCAAAATGGTATCAATAAAAACTTAACCTCGGCACACAAAAAAATCTGCCATCATCCATCCCCAGATCACGAAAATTGGAGACGCTACGGGTCTCGGAAAATAGCACAATTTTTTTTTTTCACAAACTTTGGATTTTTTTTCACCACTTAAATAAAAGAGAACCTAGACTTCTTTGGTGTCTATGAACTCGTAATGATCTGGAGAATCATAATGGCAGGTCAATTTTAGCATTTAGTGAACCTAGCAAAAAAGCCAAACAAAAAACAATTGTGGGATTGCACTTTTTTTGCAATTTCACCTCACTTTGCTTTTTTTTTCTGTCTTCCAGTAAACTATATGGTAAAACCAATTGTGTTCTTTGAAAGTACAATTTGTCCCACAAAAAACAAGCCCTCACATGGCCATATTAATGAAAAAATAAAAATGTTATGGCTCTGAGAAGAAGGGGAGCAAAAAAAAAAAAACTAAAAAACTGAAAAATCCAAGTTGGTGAAGGGGTTAACATGACCACTTTCTTTTTCATGTACAACTGTAAAACACCATTTTTTTAATTAATTAACCCCTCAGCTTATGTCTTACAGGATTTATCTGCAGTATTTAGGTCAGTTGTAAAGAAAATAGTGTAAGCAGGATTTCACAGCCTATCATATGCTAATCTGTTTTCTTTTTGTCTACTAAAAAATGTAATACATGACTATTGTCCATCATGGGATTGCCAGAAGCTTGCCTTAGGAGATATATTTAGTATGTATGCTACTGCTGAAGTAATTTACTATTATGTGTCAAATTCATTTCACTTTGTGTAAGCAGCAGTGCATGCCAATCAAGAATTGCTTCTGTTTCTTGCTTTGTCATTTGTTTTCTTGTGGTTTATTCTATTCTTTAGAATCGGTGAACCATGTACATTTTCATACTCCACTTCCACTCATGCGAGTCTTTTTTCTAAACCCTTTGTCAGCTTGTTACAGTGTAAAAGATGTAAAAAAATCCAGGTGTGATTGTACTTTTCAGCTGTTTGCCGAGCACCTAGCAGTTGGCGTGCTGAGTAAGTCAGCTCCTTTTACAAGTCAACTGGTCCATCCCTTTTTTCAAAGCAAAATGCTAATGAGTCATTAGAGCTGGATGACAGGGATCAGGTGAAACTAGGAAGCCCATTCTGCATTCCATGACAGTGCATG
This sequence comes from Dendrobates tinctorius, assembly GCF_039654945.1. Taxonomy (NCBI): domain Eukaryota; kingdom Metazoa; phylum Chordata; class Amphibia; order Anura; family Dendrobatidae; genus Dendrobates; species Dendrobates tinctorius. The sequence goes on along the minus strand of NW_027361829.1, from coordinate 20,901,080 downwards.
GTAGCTAAGGCTTGGCAAAGAGGACTGATTCTAATGGTTCGGCCTTTCATTTTGTCTTCTCCAGAAAACAATCCGGCTTGTTGTCAACTTCCTTGGTACTCAGAAAGCTGTTGTGAGAGTCAATCCTGCGGTGCCCCTGCGGAACATCCTCCCAGCTGTGTGCGAGAAATGTGAACTTAGCCATGAGAATGTGACTCTTTTAAGAGACGCAATCAGCAAAGAAGAGCTCGACATGTCCCGGTCACTAAATGAGCTGGGTATCAAGGAATTATATGCCTGGAGCAGTAAACAAGGTAACTACCAATCTTTAATCATTTTCCTTTTTATAAAGTTGTTCAATTTAATAATTATGAATTAATTCATGCTAATTTTATTAATAGGTGTCATCTTTCTAGTGCAATGATGTGCTATGATGCTGCTGGTTTTGCATTGCCTTTCTTCAAAGCACCATAAGAGATATGTCACTGGCGATATGCACTATACACACCAGAAATCAATAATACAAGGAAATATCTTATCAGATCATTTTTTCCTCCACTGATGAGCCACTTCTTTTTTTCCTCCTGCCTCCTGAACTGATGATTCATTTACAAATACAGCTAAACTCCATTTTGCTCATGTTAAGGCAAACCCTCACCTCACTAAGGGATCAGATTACAGCTGTTTATTGCATTGTATAGAGACTGACGGGGAGGAGACGTTCGGAGCAGGGTGAAAAGGAGATGCACAGAGAAAAAAAAAGATTGTCAATCTGCTTTCCAGTACGTGTTTTATCTCCCCCAGTGCTGTGCTGCTAAGCACTGCTGTACTTAACTGATGCATATGAATGCTGTCTATTGTATGGATGTGAACTTTCCTGTACATGTGTACTATATATTATCAAGACATTTTGGCCATGCTTGTACATGTGCTGGGCTATTGGCATTCCTCCATTTTTTTTGTAAACAATTTTAATCATATTCTAAATAAATGTATTTTTTATATGTACTTTCTTGGTTTATGGTGACTCCAGAAGTCATTTTAGTAGGAAAGTACTGCTGTGTTATGTCTTTCACACCTGCTGCTGTTTCTGAACATGTCCTGTATTGAAACAGAAAAGTAGGAATCCCTCAGGTCTGTGTACTCTGTATGGGAGACATTACAGCATCTACTCCCCAACCACTAGCTCAGAAACAGAATGTAAAACTGGTGAAAAACACAGGAAACGAGTACAATAATAGCCAGACATGGAGGTATTCCTTATATACACATGACAGCTTACTCAGAAAAGTCATCTGAAAAGACAAGTATTATTTACATTTTCTTCTCTCAGTCTATGGAAAAGCCTGTAGCGTGGTGAGTGGAGAACCATAGAAGCAAACACACTTATGTGATTATGCTCCAAAATGCCTTTTTTATGCTTCTTATGTAAATATAAATATTCACCTACCTGGTGCTTTAATTTAACTCTTTCCGGCAAAACATCAAATTCTAAATACCTGAAGTGAGAAAACTCCATTCGAATTTGTATTGACGACATTGCCGACAAAGTGAGAAATACCTCATGGTTCAATACTGACCTAACAAAGGGGCCTCAGGGCTTCCCCAGTTTCCTCTAATAGATAAAATGATGTAATTTTATGTATAAATATAACAAAACATAAGGTTAAAAATAATTATATACAATTCACATGCACCTGACGTTTCACATAAATACATTTTCAGAATAAGCTGTCATGTATTTGTAGATGAGGAATTACACTATTTCTAGTTATTATATGATTTATATTCTGCATTTTTCGCTAATTCTTCCCCCTGCAGGCTCTTTCTTTAACCCAGAGCCAGACTGGGACAAAAAATGCAGTCCTGCCACACAAATCCCACCAGCCCACATACTATAGCATTTCTCATCCCCGATCATTGGATTTTTATTTACTTCCTCCAGCGGTTTGTGTTTTTTTCAGCGCTGGAGAGGCGCTTCAAGTGTAAGCCCCCTAACCCCAGTGATATACTTACGCTCCGGCATTTTTCCTGTTTTCAGCACTGCTCCGGTCTCTTGGGGGGTCTTCATGTGATCCCTCACTGATCCGCCCCCTATTTCACATACATTATATATATATATATATATATATATCTTGGGGGAAAAAAATCCCCTTCAGCAGGCAGACGTCAGCGGTGGCCCCTGCGCTGCAGCATGACCGCCTGTGTGATGTGTATATAATTAATTGGTTTAAGGTTATCCTGAAATTCATTAAAAAAAAAATAAAAAATCAGTTAGAAAAAGGCAGCGGATGAGCAGTAGCAGCTATCGGTGTATATAAAGGTGATCCGACAGCTGTTACTGCGCTTGCGGCGCCATCTTGGAGGAGGATTTTTTTTCTCTACAAAGATGGCGCCACCTGCGCAGTCGCAGCTGTCTGATCACCTTTATATACACTGATAGCTGCTACTGCATAGATGCGGCGGGGGCCATTTTCAAACTGATTTTTTATTTATTTATTTTTTTATGAATTTCAGGATAACCTTAAACAAATGAATTATATACACATTACACATGCGGTCATGCATTATATATATAATGTATGTACAATAGGGGGTGGGTCAATGAGGGATCAGTGACCTGTCAGAATCCTATACTGAAGCCATACTGATTAATACCTAAGTAAGCACCACATGAAGACCCCCCCACAGGCCACCCTGGAGCACAAGCATATCATTAATTCAAAACTGAAAATAAAGGTTACACAACAACCACAAGATGGATTTCATCACCAGATATCATTTTAAGGCCGGGGTCACACTTGCGAGTGCGATGCGAGAAACTCGCACAAGTCTCTCACATCAATACCCGGCACTGACGCCGGCACTTGGGACCAGAGTATGCGGCTGCATGAATTTCTATGCAGCCACACACTCTGTGCAAGTGTGACCCCGGCCTAATAAGTATAACAGCGCTGACCTGACACTGTCTGTAAGTTACTGTGCACAATCCTGCTGACAGGTTCCTTTTAATTATGCCACTTACATCACACGGGACGCACCGGGGCCAACGTGTACCCATCGCATGGGATGCACCGGGGCTGATGAGTAGCCACCACATGGGGTACGCTGGAACTGATATATATACATTACATATGTAAGAATCAAGCAGGAACGCGGGATGCAGTGACTGACAGGAGGCAGAGCAAGGGTTAACAGATTTATTTACAGGGGAAATACTCCACGCAGGGAGGTAAAGGGTTAAACAGTGAATTAAACCGAATAAATGTCAACGATATGGTGAAGTGGAGAACTAAGTTTCAGATAAAGGCAGTTCATTAGCACATGAGTCAGGAAGTCCTTAAACTGCATCTCCTGCTGCAAACTCAATAGCGCCGGCAACGGCTGGCACGGTGTATCTTCCAGGAAGGTCCTGTGTACGACAAAACCCGTCTTCTGGTGACAGCAGTCAGTCTCCGGCACCTTCCGCTGCCCCTAGTCCATATACTACTGTGGCCAGAGGAACGTGGGTCACGGTACTGTCTGAGCCCAACGGGGCTCCACAACTATTCTTCCCTGGTGAAGTCAGGTCACAAGCGTCAGGGCAACTACTCGTTGCCGACATCAGGGCGCAAGTGTAAGTCTCGTATGCGGTCCCTCTTGGGCAGCGAGTGTGCGGTACTCATGGTCAACTTAGTGTATGGCACCCGGTTCTACGGCAGTGACTGGACACACACTGCACGTCCCGCTCTCCCTGGTCCCTGCTGCTGGTTGCGGTTGATGCTGGTCTGCATAGCGCTGGTGCTCCTGGCCTGAGCACTTCTCTCTGAAGCTTCTGCAACACCCAGTTTGGCTCTGCGCTGTGTGCACAGCTCTGCACGGCTTTGCTCTGCACGGCTCTGCTCTGCACGGCTCTGCTCTGCAGCAGTCCCTCTCTCTGGATTGCTACTGGGCACACCACTTCCCTCAAAGCAGCAGTCCCCGTTCTTCAGGTCTGCTGCAGCACGGCCTGTCACAGCCCTGGCACTCTCTGGAGGGGGAAGCAGAATGCGCTGCTCACTGCTCTCCATAATTGCCTGTTTTGTGCGCTTTTTCCTTTTATCCCTCCGCTGCTGCGCGCACTTTTCTTGCTCTCCCCGCGCCCATTGGTCAGGAGGAAGGTCCGGCTCACTCAGGCTTCTCCCAGGCTGCAGGGGAAGGTCCGCGTCCTTTAAAGGTTCCCCCCGGGAACAGTGGATGCAGCCTCTCAAGTTCTAGACCCGGCACGCAGTTACCCGCTGTCTCTTCATCCCCCCTACACATATGTGATGTTTGAAAGTGAAATTATGGGCTGTCAACACACATACACATGCATGCTCAAATACAGAGGAAAAACACATACATGCTTGCTCACACACATAGGAAAACACACATACCCAGGAAAGCGCCCATACTCTAACCTGCCATGTTAAATTTATCATTTGTTAAATTCCCCCCATCCCCCTCTACTTATCTCAGCACAGTAAAAGCTGATATGGGCTGCTGGAGAGGTTACCTGGAGTGTGCAGGGCAGTGTGAACTCGGAGCAGTTATCTCACCATGTCCTGGGCCGCTGTTCTGCTCGCTGCTGCTCCTCCCCCTCCTGGTCTTGACTGATCGGACATTAGAGACAGATCTGCATGCAGAAAGAGGATGCTGCGTGTGATCACTATGTAAGTAACGCACCCTCCTCTTCTTAGTTGGGTGCAAAGAGCTGCCCCCTCTCACCACTGCGTGCACATTGCTGAAGCCGGTGGTGGCTCCAGCTACATGTGCATGCTGTGCTTCCCGCCCCTGTGATGCTGCACCACCAGATGCCTAAAAAATTAAAGGGGCCGTCAGCCTGAAAACAGGCTGGCGGCCCCCCAAGAGGTGGCAAACTGCGGCCAACTGGGCAAATGCCCGGAAGGGCAGATTAGCAATCCAGGCCTGTTTTAACCCATTCCCAAGCAGGTCATTTTTCATTTTTGCCCTTTAGTTTTCTGTTGATATGCAGTACAGACCAAACGTTTGGACACACCTTCTCATTCAAGGAGTTTTCTTTATTTTCATGACTATGAAAATTGTAGATTCACTCTGAAGGCATCAAAACTATGAAATAACACATGTGGAATTATATAATTAACAAAAAAGTGTGAAACAACTGAAAATATGTCTTATATTCTAGGTTCTTCAAAGTAGCCACCTTTTGCTTTGATTACTGCTTTGCACACTCTTGGCATTCTGTTGATGAGTTTCAAGAGGTTGTCACCGGAAATGGTTTTCACTTCACAGGTGTGCCCTGTCAGGTTTAATAAGTGGGATTTCTTGCCTTATAAATGGGGTTGGGACCATCAGTTGTGTTGTGCAGAAGTCTAGTGGATACACAGCTGATAGTCCTACTGAATAGACTGTTAGAATTTGTATTATGGCAAAAAAAAAGCAGCTAAGTAAAGAAAAACGAGTGGCCATCATTACTTTAAGAAATGAAGGTCAGTCAGTCCGAAAAATTGGGAAAACTTTGAAAGTGTCCCCAAGTGTAGTGGCAAAAACCATCAAGCGCTACAAAGAGACTGGCTCACATGAGGACCGCCCCAGGAAAGGAAGACCAAGAGTCACCTCTGTTGCGGAGGATAAGTTCATCCGAGTCACCAGTCTCAGAAATCGCAGGTTAACAGCAGCTCAGATTAGAAACCAGGTCAATGCCACACAGAGTTCTAGCAGCAGACACATCTCTACAACAACTATTAAGAGGAGACTTTGTGCAGCAGGCCTTCATGGTAAAATAGCTGCTAGGAAACCACTGCTAAGGACAGGCAACAAGCAGAAGAGACTTGTTTGGGCTAAAGAACACAAGGAATGGACATTAGACCAGTGGAAATCTGTGCTTTGGTCTGATGAGTCCAAATTTGAGATCTTTGGTTCCAACCACCGTGTCTTTGTGTGATGCAGAAAAGGTGAACGGATGGACTCTACATGCCTGGTTCCCACCGTGAAGCATGGAGGAGGAGGTGTGGGGGTGCTTTGCTGGTGACACTGTTGGGGATTTATTCAAAATTGAAGGCATACTGAACCAGCATGGCTACCACAGCATCTTGCAGCGGCATACTATTCCATCCGGTTTGCGTTTAGTTGGACCATCATTTATTTTTCAAGAGGACAATGACCCCAAACACACCTCCAGGCTGTTTAAGGGCTATTTGACCAAGAAGGAGAGTGATGGGGTGCTACGCCAGATGACCTGGCCTCCACAGTCACCAGACCCGAACCCAATCGAGATGGTTTGGGGTGAGCTGGACCGCAGAGTGAAGGCAAAAGGGCCAACAAGTGCTAAGCATCTCTGGGAACTCCTTCAAGACTGTTGGAAGACAATTTCCGGTGACTACCTCTTGAAACTCATCAAGAGAATGCCAAGAGTGTGCAAAGCAGTAATCAAAGCAAAATGTGTCTACTTTGAAGAACCTAGAATATAAGACATACAGTATTTTCAGTTGTTTCACACTTTTTGTTAATTATATAATTCCACATGTGTTAATTCATAGTTTTGATGCCTTGAGAGTGAATCTACAATTTTCATTGTCATGAAAATAAAGAAAAATCTTTGAATGTGAAGGTGTGCCAAACTTTTGGTCTGTACTGTATTTGTACAAGGTTTTTTTGTAAGTTTTTCACCTTGAATGGAATTATTCATTTTACTATTCAATATTCTGGAAAATGGTGAAAAAGTATAATAATGGTAAAATTGCACAGAAAGCATAATTCCGCAATTGTTTTTCAGGTTTTTTTTTACTGTATTCATTGTACTGTAAAAATGACCCAAGACACAGGATTTACACCATTACACCATTTACCGACTGGGATAATTAATTTTAGATTTCGGTAAACCTGACTTTTACGAAGGCATGATACAAAATGTGTTTATTTGTTTTTTTTGTTTTTTTAAATCTTTCTTTTTAATAAGAAACAATGCGAAAAATTTGAATTTTCTTATTTCATTTTTTACTTTTTCTCTATTTTTTAGTCCTTTTAAGATACTTGAATCTACGATTGATAAATTACTTGTTCTATATACTGCAATTCCGCAATGTTGCAGTATATGGTGAAAAATCTGTTCTATGAGATCCACCTATAGGTTCGGCTTCAGTAACAGACCAAAATGGCTGCCATATCAATCCATCGGTTCCTTGCGATTGCAAAAACCGAGGAAATGGTGTAAGGAATTGACTACGACATTGAAGTAACATAGTAAGGCCGAAAAAAGACATTAGTCCATCCAGTTCAGCCTATAAAATTCTGTCAGAATAAATCCCCAGATCTACGTCCTTCTAAAGAACCTAACAATAACTGTAAGATACAATATTGTTACGCTCCAGGAAGACATCCAGGCGTCTCTTGAACCCTTCGACTGAGTTCGCCATCACCACCTCCTCAGGCAGGGAATTCCAGATTGTCACTGCCCTAACAGTAAAGAATCCTCTTCTATGTTGGTGGAAAAACCTTTTCTCCTCCAGACGCAGAGAATGCCCCCTTGTGACTGTCACCTTCCTTGGTATAAACAGATCCTCGGAGAGATATTTGTATTGTCCCCTTATATACTTATACATGGTTATTAGATCGCCCCTCAGTCGTCTTTTTTCTAGACTAAATAATCCTAATTTTGCTAATCTCTCTGGTTATTGTAGTTCCCCCATCCCCTTATTAATTTTGTTGCCCTCCTTTGTACTCTCTCTAGTTCCATTATATCCTTCGTGAGCACTGGTGCCAAAAACTGTACACAGTACTCCATGTGCGGTCTAACCATAGATTTGTACAGAGGCAGTATAATGCTCTCTTAATGTGTATCCAGACCTCTTTTAATGCACCCCATGATCCTGTTTGCCTTGGCAGCCACTGCCTGGCACTGCTGCTCCAGGTAAGTTTATCATTAACTAGGATCCCCAAGTCCTTCTCCATGTCAGATTTACCCAGTGGTTTACCGTTCAGTGTGTAATGGTGATATTGATTCCTTCTTCCCATGTGTATAACCTTACATTTATCATTGTTAAACTGCATCTGCCACCTTTCGTCCCAAGTTCCCAACCTATCCAGATCCATCTGTAGCAGAATACTATCTTCTCTTGTATTGACTGCTTTACATAGTTTTGTATCATCTACAAATATCGATATTTTACTGTGTGAACCTTCTACCAGATCGTTAATAAATATGTTGAAGAGAATAGGTCCCAACACCGACCCCTATGGTACCCCACTGGTCACAGCGACCCAGTTAGAGAATATACCATTTATAACCACCCTTTGCTTTCTATCACTGAGCCAGTTACTTACCCATTTACACACATTTTCCCCCAGACCCAGCATTCTCATTTTGTTTACCAACCTCTTGTGTGGCACGGTATCAAACGCTTTGGAAAAATCAAAATATACCACATCCAATGACTCACGTTGGTCCAGTCTATAGCTTACCTCTTCATAAAAACTGATTAGATTGGTTTGACAGGAGCGATTCCTCATAAACCCATGCTTATATGGCGTTAAACAGTTATTCTCATTGAGATAATCCAGAATAACATCCCTCAGAAACCCTTCAAATATTTTACCAACAATAGAGGTTAGACTTACTGGCCTATAATTTCCAGGTTCACTTTTAGAGCCCTTTTTGAATATTGGTACCACATTTGCTATGCGCCAGTCCTGTGGAACAGACCCCGTCGCTATAGAGTCTCTAAATATAAGAAATAATGGTTTCTATATTACATTACTTAGTTCTCTTAGTACTCGTGGGTGTATGCCATCCGGACCCGGAGATTTATCTATTTTAATCTTATTTAGCCGGTTTTGCACCTCTTCTTGGGTTAGATTGGTGACCCTTAATATAGGGTTTTCTTTGTCTTTCACCTAGCATTTCATTTTCCACAGTGAATACCGTGGAGAAGAAGGTGTTTAATATATTAGCTTTTTCCTCATCATCTACAACCATACTTTCCTCACAACTTTTTAATGGGCCTACACTTTCACTTTTGATTCTTTTACTATTGATATAGTTGAAGAACAGCTTGGGATTAGTTTTGGTCTCCTTAGCAATGTGCTTCTCTGTTTCCTTTTTGGCAGCTTTAATTATTTTTTTAGGTAAAGAATTTTTCTCCTTATAGTTTTTTAGAGCTTCAACGGTGCCATCCTGCTTTTGTAGTTTAAATGCTTTCTTTTTACTGTTAATTGCCCCTCTTACTTTTTTGTTTGGCCACATTGGGTTTTTCCTATTTCTTGTCCTTTTATTCCCACAAGGTATAAACCGCTTACAGTGCCTATTAAGGATGTTCTTAAGCATTTCCCATTTATTTTCTGTATTCTTATTTCTGAGGACATTGTTCCAATCAACCAGATTAAGGGCATCTCTAGGCTGGTCAAACTTTGCCTTCCTAAAGTTCAGTGTCTTTGTGACTCCCTGACATGTCCCCCTAGCGAAACACAAGTGAAACTGTACAATATTGTGGTCACTATTTCCTAGTAGTTATACTACAACTATCAGAGCAGATTTGGCCAATGTACCATATTTTTCTGATTATAAGACGCACTTTTTCTCCCAAACTTACGTGTGGGGGGTGTCTTTTAATCCGAACGTAGCTTACTGGCTGTGGTGAGGCAGGGTCCCAAGGTCACTGCTACAGGAAGCTTCTGGCGGTGGCAGGAGTGGGCTGATCCTGCAAGCCCCAGGCTGGTAGGAGGTGGTGTTCGGCGGTGCCGGGGCCCTTCCAACATTTTGTGAAAGCCCGGAGCCTTCACACTTTCCATGATTTTCAATTTGATGGACCCTGGAAAAATAGCCTCCTGAGGCAGCACATGTGCTGATTGAGATCTCGGCACCGAGAAGTGGTGTCCTATAATCTCAGATCCCGATATCTAAATCATGGATACTTCGCCTCCAGTGGCCATTTTCTGGAGCACACCCCATTACAAAGCAAGGAAAGTGCGGGGGGCTCCGAGCTTTCGCAAAATGTCAGGAGAGCCCCTGCACCGCCGAACACCACCTCCTACCAGCCTGGGGCTTGCAGCATCAGCCCACTCCTGAACCATAGAGCATAAAGCTAACTCTTGCAATGCCTGCTTTCCAGAGGCCAGTATCAGTATCATGAGGGGAGTGGCCAATCCTGAACAGCTGAGAGTATAAAGCAGGTAAGCTTCCAGGCGCTCTCAACTTAAACAGATTAAACCCTGCACTTCTAGAAGAAACCTACACAGTTTAATATGAAGGTGAAGTGCTTCTAATCAGTGCAGGACTAGGACAAATCAGACAGTGCGGTCTTCTGACTCCTCTCTGTTGCAGTAAACCCATGACACATATGGTGTATGTAGTTTGGTCTGAGAAGGAGACCAGTGCGTACTCCAAATGTGTAATTTAACTAATTGAAATACAACTACAAGTTTGGAGCCACTTCTACAGAGCAGCGCGGTCAGGTATATGTCAATTTATCCACTATTCTCAACATTTATGCAGAAAAGGAACCACTTCCTCCTACAGGCATGACTGCAGCCACCTTATTTTATATAGGCACTTATTAGAGTTGTGACATATACAACCCAAACAGGTGAGCATCATGCTCAACCCCTTACCCATTGTTACTAAATGTTATCATCCAATGAGTGCTTGTCTCTCTTTTATTTTTCATTAAAAGTAGAGAGAGCCATGAGAAATTCCTGGTATTCTTTCTCTGTGGCACACAAAGCAACATCATGTAAAACATTATACAGCAGTATTGATCTGTATGGCTGTGAATCCAGCACTGAAGTGAAATACATTTACTAGAAACTCCAGCTCAATCTGCCTATGGCCACCCATTTTCTCACTGAACTGAGCACTCCTCACTTCTATCCACTTCATCTTTCTCTTTTTATATAGTTCCTGCTGGCAGTCAGTAGAGCTTTGAATAAGCATGTTCAAGTGGAGAATACATTTTTTTAAATCAAAATAATTTGATAGTGTGAAAAGGCAAAACTTCTGTTTATACTCGAGTATAAGCCGACCCGAGTATAAGCCGACCCCCTTAATTTTGCCACAAAAAACTGGGAAAACTTATTGATTCGAGTATAAGCCTAGGGTGGAAAATGCAGCAGCTACTGGTAAATTTCAAAAATAAAAATGGATACCAATAAAAGTAAAATTAATTGAGACATCAGTAGGATAAATGTTTTTGAATAGCAATATTGAATCAGGAGCCCCATATAATGCTCCATACAGTTCATGATGGGCCCCATAAGATGCTCCATACAAAATACACCTCATATAATACTGCACAAAGGTTAATAATGGCCCCATAAGATGCGCCCTAGAATAATATGCCCCATATGCTGCTCCATAAAGGTTATGGCCCCATAAGATGCTCCATAGATTATGCCCCATAAGATGCTCCATAGATTATGCCCCATATGCTGCCCCATAAGATGCTCCATAGAATATGCTGCCCCATAAGATGCCACATAGATTATGCCCCCATATGCTGCCCCCATAAGATGCTCCATAGATTATGCCCCCATATGCTGCCCCATAAGATGCTCCATAAATTATGCCCCCATATGCTGCTCCCATATGCTGCTCCATGGATTATGCCCCCATATGCTGCTCCCATATGCTGCTCCATGGATTATGCCCCCATATGTTGACCCCATAAGATGCTCCATACATTATACCCCCATATGCTGCTCCATAGATTATGCCCCATATGCTGCTCCATATATTATGCCCCCATATGCTGCCCCCACAAGATGCTCCATATGTCATGCCCCCATATGTTGTCCCCATATGCTGCTCCACATATCATGCCCCCATATGCTGCTCCATATATCATGCCCCCCATATGCTGCCCCCATACATTATGCCCCCATATGCTGCTCCATGGATTATGCCCCCATATGCTGCTCCACATATCATGCCCCCATATGCTGCTCCATATATCATGCCCCGATAAGATGCTCCATACATTATGCTCCCACATGCTGCCACTGCTGCTGCAAGTAAAAATAAAAAAATGACATACACACCTCTCCGTCACTGGGTGCCAGGTGCCGCTGTTGCTGCTGCCTCAGGACCCGGCACCTGAGACAATCACCTGTCCTGCATCAATCGCTGCTCGCCGGCTGCCGCTGTCTGCCACATCATCTGTCAGTGACGTTCAGGCAGCAGAGGGCAGGGCGCGCACTAACCACATCACCGCGCCCTCTGCTGTCTGAATGTCAACTGACAAGAGGACACATCAGACAGCAGCAATCACCGATGGACCGGGGACAGGTGAATATAGCCTATACTTACCCCGTCCTGGCTCGGTCTCTGCATTCCCGTTCTCCCACTTTCTCCCTTCCTGCCTTCAGTGGTCACGTGGTACCGCTCATTAAACTCATAAATATGCGCATATTCATGAGTTTAATGAGCGGTACCATGTGACCGCTGAAGGAAGGAAGGGAGACCATGGAGAAGCGGGGGGCTGGAGAGACCAAGCCAGGATGGGGTAAGTATGATCTGTGATCTGTGACACCCCCGCTCCCCGTCCCCCATCGACCACCAGGTATATGACTCGAATATAAGCCACGAGGAGGACTTTCAGCCCAAAAAAATGGACTAAAATCTTGGCTTATATTCGAATATATACGATATTTTTTAGCCGGCTCCTGTCTCAGCAGCTGCACTGCCTGGCACACTGAGTGAGCTATGACATCATCGTGCACCCGCTGTGTCAGAGGCAGAGCGGGTAATGATGGGAGAGGGAACGTCAGTTGACGCTCTCTCCTCCATCATTGCCTCCTTCAATGCGGTGACGGGGGGAGTCAGCGCAGGGGCAGGCGGGCCCCCCTGCCTCACTGGTGTCCCATAGCGGCGGCATGATGTGCCACTAGCTGGGGGGAGCGGGGGCCCTAGGCAGCTGCCTGGTCTGCCTACCCTTAACACCGGCCCTGACTACAGTATATACAGTAGTATAAGTAATTAGAAGATTGCAAATTCAAGTTCCTTAAGAAAACATAAAAAAAGTTTAAAAAACATAAACATTTTAATGACACACCTTTTCTCTATTAAATATATTAAAACAATAAACATATATATGATATTGCCAAATCCGTAAAAGTCAGATCTCATACATTATTAAATTAATTAATCTTATCAGTAAAAAACGTAAACAGAAAAAAAAACAAAAAAAAAAAAGGTGGTATTTCTGTCATTGCAAAAAATACAAGAAGAAGCAATCAAACATTATGTCTACCCCAACATTGTATCAATAAAAATTTGAGCTCAGGGCATAAAAATCAAGTTATCACCCTTAAAAATGTTACGGGTCTCGGAAAATGGTGACACAAGTAACATTTTTTCTTTAAGAATTTCAATTTTTATTTCTAAATTTTATTAAAAAGAACATGTTGCCATGTCGGTGTATTGCGGAAACCGTGTCAGTAACCGTGTCAGTTACTGAAAACCTCCAAAAGAACTAATAAAACCCCCTAAAAATTAACCTTTATTAATGGTACTTAGAAAGGTCTCAAACCTAATAGTGAAGACACAACCCTTATAAGGGCATAGGGGAAAATGGCCTTATCGGTAATTTTGATATATAACAGGCAGTCTGACCCTAATTGGTCCCTGTGTATCTGATATCCTACCTTGCAGCAGAGGTTAGCACCCTAGAATTCGATATGGCGCTATCGCTCACAGTGGGTTCAGCCTCAAAGACCCTAATTTCCCCTAATAGAACACATATATATTGTGAGGCAGTGACCGGTGTTATTTGCGAGGTTCGCTATGTGTCCCCCAGGATGCACACAGAAGCGTATTAAGGCCGCGGGAGTGCATTGCAGTTACAGGCATAGCTGTGATTGCCATGCAAAATAAAAGTTAGGCTATGTGCATACGCTGCAGTTTTTGCTGCAGTTCTGCTGTGGTTTTGGCTGCAGGAGAACTGCAGCAGTTCTGCAGACAGTGTACAGTAGCATGTTATCCTATGGGATTTACATTTTGCTGTGCACATGTTGCGGATTTTTAACTGCAGAAAAGCTGCAGTTTTGAATCCGCAGAAAGAAATGACATGTCAATTCTTTTCTGCGGATTCTGCTGCGGTTTACCATCTCCTCCATTGTAGAGATGATAAACCGCAGGGAAAACCGCAGGCCAATCCGCAGGTCATTTTACCTGCGGTTTTACCTGCGGTTCCGCAGATAAAAAATCTGCAGAACAATCCGCAGCGTGTGCACATAGCCTAAGTGTTGATCTTGGGCACGCTGTCTGCCTAAGGCAGATTTAAGAAAACCTGCCATGGGGTTTTATTTATGGAGCGGACTACAGGATGGTAGTGGGGCGGTCCGCTTCCTCACAGCAAGGTCTTCCAAGTGGCCTATAGCCACAGGTTCCTTGTAAAAACTCCACAGCAAAGGGTTTGGGTGTGTCTGTTTTGGTTTGCAAGCGTGGAAAGTAGGAGGCTCTGCAGAGCTCAGCCTGTGTGAGGTAACACGGATCCAAGCGGAGCCAAAAGCCTGGCACCCCTCAGCATAACATGGCGGTGCAGTCGCCCACAGTCTTGTTACGGACTGTCTTGTTTCCCGGATGAGAACCTTTTGTGTTCCAGTTGCAAGTTCTTTTGGACATTAAATGACACTTGGTTTGAACTTTTTTGTGGTCACTGCCTGTCTGTCACACTGCACCAACCCCACTGCCCTAATATATATATATATATATATATATATATATATATATATATATATATATATATATATATATATAGTGGTGTAGTGACCACTGTGTCCGCTAGGGGGCGCTGTGTGGATGTCCCAAGAGAGAGAATGAGTGGCAGAATCCTGAAGGATCGTTATGTATCTCAAGGTGGGTGGCCTTGAGATGGAGACTTATGTATGTGTGTTGATCAGCAATGATATTGCTGAGGTGTTGTTTTAATGTGTCAGGGAGAAGTCTCCAGGTAACTGGGGAGATGGGCGGACCCAGATACCTACAAACCCACCCAGGGGGTCTATTTAACAACGCTATTGCGAACAGTGTGAATGGGTCAAGGACCTGTGATGACGTCATAGCCATGTGACCCAGTGGGCTTGGCTACAGACCATATATGGTGACCAAGGGTAGGTCACATGTGGTGAATGCTGGGACCCGGTTGATCCAGTGTGGAAGGTTTCGCTGAGATGGAGCTTCCTGGCTAACAGCCTGTGAAGTGGCTGTGAGTAATGGTGACGCGTGCCTGTTAATTCCCTGGAGGGAATGAACGTGTGCAGCATGGTGAAGCAGCATGAGGAAACCCTGACAGGGTGAGATAACTGAGGCTAGAAAGCCTGTGTATGCATAACCTGTATGACTACAGAGTAACAGAGCTGAACTCTGTCATGGACGCTATGCTGTTAAGTGAACTTTATGTTGCTGTTATGGGTTTATGCTGCTGAATAAACCGAAGGGACTGTTATGAGTTTACGGAAAACCTGTGCTGGATCTTATTTTGTGGCTGCTGAGTGAGTATCCCCTACTTGAATGACAGCGCTACCTCACAAAATATATATATATATATATATATATATATATATATATATATATACACAGCTTAATAGACCACTGCAAAATTTTCTGTTTGTATTATTTTTCTCTTTAGGCTGAGTTCACATGTGGCGTTTTTTTCGCGTTTCCGCGGCGGTTTTAACCGCGCGATTTTGCCGCGAAAACGCGAAAAATAAGCATCCCATGCATTCCTATGGGATTCCGCAATGCTGTGCTAATGCTGCGGTTTTTACCGCAGCATGCTCATTAATTTGCGGAATCGCGGCGATCCCGCACCCATAGGAATGCATTGTTCCGCTTACTTCCCGCATGTGGCTGTGCACACCATGCGGAAAGTAAGCAGAACAATGGCGGATGGTACCCACGGTCCGGAGGAGAGGAGACTGTCCTCCGGGCTTTGGGTACCATATCCCTGTAAAAAATAGAATTTAAAAATAAAAAATATTGTTATTCTTACCCTCCGGCGTCCCGCGCAGCCTTCCCGCTTCTCTCCACGCTCTCGTTCCCAGTAGTCCTTTGCGAAAATGCCCGCGATGGCGTCCGTTCTCGCGGGATCGCGAAGTCTCGCGGTCATTCGCGCGACGTCATCGCGAATTACCGCGAGACATCGCGATCCCGCGAGAACGGACGTCATCGCGGGCATTTTCGCAAAGGATTACTGGGAACGGCTGCGCGGGACGTCGGAGGGTAAGAATAACTCCATATTTTTTTTTTTTTTTTTTTACATTTTATCTTTTACTACTGATGCTGCATAGGCGGCCTCAGTAGTAAAAAGTTGGTCACACTCGTCAAACACTATGTTTGACGAGTGTGAGCAGCCTGTCAATCAGTTCTCCAAGCGATGCTACAGATCGCTTGGAAAACGCTAGCATTCTGCAAGCTAAACACGCTTGCAAAATGCTAGTTTTTCCGCGGGAAAATCGCGGGAATTTAAAACGCGATTTTCCCGCGGACTGGAATTCCGGAACTCTCGCGGTAATTTCCGCGAGAGTTCCGGTACGTGTGCACTTAGCCTAATAGGCATATTTTTGAGTAAAATGTTCTTTTATTCTATAAACTACTGACAACATGTCTCCGTATTTCCAGGCCATACATTCTGTATTTTTTTTCTAAAATGAGAAATGGTCATAATTAAATAAAAGAACCAGTGCTTTCAGACCTCAAATAACCTAAAGAAAACAAGTTCATAATCATTTAAAAACAACAATACTAATGTTTTAACTCAGGAAGAGTTCTGAAATCAATATTTTGTGGAATAACCATGATTTTTAATCACAACTTTCATGCGTCTTAGGCTGGTTTCACATTAGCGCATTTTCAGCGCGCGCACGGCCGGGGTTAGCTCCGCCCCCGAGCCGGCTCTCTGCCCGGCGTGCCCGCCCTTTGCTTGTAGCGCCGCCTCCTAGCGGACAGCGGCGCCTGCGATCGGCGCACCCTATCTTTAGCATAGGGTGCGCAGATCGTGCGCAGGCCGTGCGCTAGTTGCGCTTTGACCTGCGCTGCGCACTTTTGACGGTGCGCCGTGCGCGCCAAAATCCGAAAAGTTCGATTTTGGCGCGCACGGCGCACCGTCAAAAGTGCGCAGCGCAGGTCAAAGCGCAACTAGCGCACGGCCTGCGCACGATCTGCGCACCCTATGCTAAAGATAGGGTGCGCCGATCGCAGGCGCCGCTGTCCGCTAGGAGGCGGCTCTACAAGCAAGGGGCGGGCACGCCGGGCAGAGAGCCGGCTCGGGGGCGGAGCTAACCCCGGCCGTGCGCGCGCTGAAAATGCGCTAATGTGAAACCAGCCTTAGCATGCTTTCCAACAGTCTTTCACACTGCTCCTGGCACAGAAATTTAAGCAGTTCTTCTTTGTTTGATGGCTTGTGACTATCCATCATCCTCTTGATTACATTCCAGAGATTTTCAATGGGATTCAGGTCTGGAGATCGGGCTGGCCATGACAGGGTTTTGATGCAATGGTCTCTTAATTTTTGCCAGAGCTATATACTGTATATATATGTGTGTACATATATATATATATATATATATATATATATATATATATATATATATATATATATATATAATGTCACGAAATGTAACGCCCCAACACGGGGTCGGTTAGTGGACGGCACGTCACACATACAACAGAATGTAAATGGGGAGAGGAAGGACCTACCAATAGGGAATGAGGGATGGACACCTCCTGCTCAAACCTGAGCCTGTCCCTGCACTCCCCTAACCCCCCCAAGCAGGTCCTTCCCTCCGCCACCGTCACAAACCTCATCCCTCACTGTCACCTCACACTGACCTAGTTATTGCACTGGCCTGCAAAGGTGCTAGCCTCACCACTGCAAATGGTACAGCACAGGGGGGTGGTGACAAGCACGAGACAGAAAAGGAGAAAATACCACACTTAGCTTCCCGACTCCGCTGCCAAGCTCCACACCGCAGAGGACACAGAAACAGAACTCCAAACTTCAGAAATAGCTGATTCATTGCTGACACCAGAGAGCTGCAACTGCATGACTGGTCTCCATAGAAGAACTATATCATCAACAGTCAGCTCATGCATCAGGTGACTATTTAAAGGATGGTGGGAGTGGTCACCACCCACATCAGCTGACCTAGCAATTCAGCAGCTACAGCATGCTGCCAGCCAGGGAAACTAACATTAACCCCCTGCTGGCCAGAAAGGAAAAAAGCTACATTTAAATTATAGAGGAACCAGAGCTGCCACGCATCCAAAAATGGATTGTGACATATATACAGTATATACATATATACAATAGAGTGATAGAAATTGCACAGTAAAGTTGCTGCTATAATTCCAGTTAGTTGCTATAGGACAATTCTACATATGGCTGTCAATCAGAAGTATCATATAAAATAATCCAACGTCTATTATATATAATTCTCAGATATTGAGAGTGAAACAGAACAAAAGAGTTGAAGTCTTAAGGCCCCGTCACACACACAGCGAGATCGCTAGTGAGATCGCTGATTTTGTCATGCAACATCGATCTCGCCAGCGATCTCGCTGTGTGACACGCTTCAACGACCGGCCCCGCCCCTCGCCGGGCTGCATGTGGCAGCGGGAGAGCAGCGATCAGTGAGCTCCCAGCGCTGTAAGCAGACGCTGGGAGCTGGTATCCAAGGTAAATATCGGGTAATTAAGCACGCGTCGCTTAGTTACCCGCTTTGTACCTTGGATACCTGCGTGCTCGCCCTGGGAGCTGTTATCCAAGGTACACAGCGGGTAACTAAGTGACACACGCGCTTAGTTACGTGATATTTACCTTGGATACCAGCTCCCAGCACGAGCACGCACGTATCCAAGGTACACAGCGGGTAACTAAGCGAAGCGCTCACTTAGTTACCCGATATTTACCTTGGATACCAGCATCCTCGCTGGTCCTCATCGCTGGTGAAATCTGCCTGTTTGACAGCTCACCAGCGATCATGTAGTGAGGCACCAGCGATCCTGACAAGGTCGTATCGTTGTCGGGATCGCTGGTGCATCGTTAAGTGTGACGGGACCCTTAGTTCATGTTTGATAGTTTGGTACCCACAACCAGAAAATAAAATACATCAGACAATAGGTGTTATCAGTTAGATCACAGTGACAACTCAAATAATTCAATAAGTGCATTGTTCTCTTGGGAGTGGCAGGTCAATCCCACCTAGAAGACTAATGAAATGGAATATCCCTCCAAAAAAGGATATACTACTACTAATGTTTATTTTTTTTATATAGCGCTAACATATTCCGCAGCGTTTTACAGTTGCACACATTATCATCACTGTCCCTGATGGGGCTCACAATCTAAATTCTCTATCAGTATGTCTTTGGAGGAAACCGGAGCACCTGGAGGAAACCCACGCAAACACGATGAGAACATACAAACTCCTTGCAGATGTTGTCCTTGGTGGGATTTGAACCCAATACTCCAGCGCTGCAAAGCTGCAGTGCTAACCACTGAGCCACTGTGCTGCCCTTTCAGTTTTATAATTTCATCTAAATCCTGTATGGCTAATTGTCTAAAAATGTAAATAGAAAATATATACAGTATTTTGGTTACACTGGTCGTTCAAACTGTGTGATAAAATGCATTGTGCCCATAGGACTGCCGCTGTGCTCCTCCCAAGATCTGAAAACATGATATTCCTCCAGACCGAGTTATAAATCAAAACATATACTAGAATCCAAAGTGTAACTTAACTGTGCTTTTTGCCATGGACGATCTCTTGTGCCTTGAAAAGTCCCTTTGTCCTACGCGTTTCACCCCCTCTGTTTTTTGGGGTTCATCAGGGGACCATGTGAAAAGAATCTCAATAGGTTATGAGGCAAAAATGGGGTACAGATCAGACCCCCGACGTCTAGCGTCTATTCGAATAGAGACTATATGTCGGGGATCTGACCTGTACCCCATACCCTTGTTTCATCCCCTCCATTTTTCTGTGGTTCATCAGGGGACCATCTTAGGAGAACCTCAATAGGATAGTAGGCAAAAGTAGGGTATGGTCAGGTCCCCGACATGTAAAATCCATGATTCTATTAACTCCATTCTGGAACTTACGATATTTTGTTTCTGTGCCTTCGTTTCATCCACTTTTTCCTAGATACATAACTTTTTTATTTTTATATGGACATAGCCATATGAAGGCGTTTTTAGTTGTGGTTATAATTTTTTACGACACCATTCATTTCACCATATGTTGTACTGAAAAATGGGACAAAATTCCAAGTGGGGCGAAATTGTGAGAAAACTGCAATTGAACCGTTGTTTTTAGGATTTTGTTTATACAGTGCTTATTGTGCAGTAAATGACATGTCTGCATGATTCTCTAGATTATTTTAATTATGATAACACCAAACTTGGATATATTTTTTTATTTTTTAGTATTAAAAAAATTAAAAAATTGTAGAAAAGAGGAAAAATTAGTTTCTGTCAATTTTTTATTACCGTAACTTGTACATTTTTTTTATTTTTTCATCGATGGAGCTTGCTTTTTGCATGCTGAGATGTAGTGAATTCAACGCCAATTCTACAAATAAAAACATGTCTAGAAAGTAACAATCAGCATTTGGTTGTGGTTTAGAGGATAAAGACCATGTGACAAATCGGTCTAATTCTCTTGGAAAAGAGAATCTACATTGGTGTGACTGTAGGGTTGCAATGTTTGTTGGAGCGACATATTGACAAATAGACCTCTTTCTCTTGTCTGCTGATTAAATACCTCAATTCTCTATGTATTTTAATTTATTGGGATAATTTCTATACAGGACTACGTATTTGTACCCAGTGCAGCCACAATGGAATAGTGCACACTCTGAAGAGTTGTGGGGTAATAGTTTGGAAGGTTTCTGTAAGAAAGTAATGCATTCAATTCTAGCAATTGTAATTCCTTTGTGTTTACTAATAAGCGTGACACGTCAGGCATGCTGCCAGTGTGGGCGATCAGCTGTCTATGAAATGTGCTGTGGACTTTGTATGTGAGGTGTGTCCTTGTAAGGCAGCCAGAACGCTGCACCTCCTTGGGTGTCTCCCTAAGGAGCGTCTACATATTCCTTCAGCAATGTGCGCCGCTTTCATTTTTATCTAGCTGTCTGCCCTTTTATCCATCTGTCTCTCTTTTTTTGTAATAACTTTGTTTTTCATTATATCTTATTCATTTTCTAAGCTTATTTATAATAAAAATGCAGATTTCATTACATTTAAGTGTAATTACTTTGCTTCAAATTTATAGTTTGAACTTTTAAATGATGGTACGCCATATTCCCTTTGCTCTTGAACACCTCTAAATGATAAAAAGCAAATAGAAAATATACTGACATTTATGAAAGCCTTCCTTTGATGAATTTTTAATATGTCACGGAGAGGAAAGTGCACAGTATTTATGAAGGTTATGTAAATCTTAATAGGAGACTTGGAACACAAAGCTACTTAATCTTGGGTCTCCAATTTCAGCTTTAGACAGTTATAGAAGTATGTGACTGGATCTGTGATAGAAGCCAATGATCTGGGCACAAAAGCCTGGTGCAGGGCAGTTGGTAATCACATCAAGCAGTTAATGGATGAGCGGAGGCTAGTCTAACATTGTGTTAAGGCCCCGTCACACTAAGCGACTTACCAGCGATCCCGACACCGATATCAAGGTGTCAGGATCGCTAGTAAGTCGCTATGTGATCGCTGGTGAGCTGTCACACAGCTTCACCAGCGATCAGCACAGCGATGCCGAGCGCCCGGCATCGCTGGCCATCCTGTAAAAAATAGAATCAAAATAAAAAATATAGTTATTCTCACCTTCCGATGTCCCGTTCAGCCATCCTGCCTCTCTCCACGCTCCGGTCCCAGTAATCCTTTGCACGAATGACCGCGAGATGTCACAGTCTCGCGGGATAACAAAGTCTCGCGGTCATTCGTGCAAAGGATTACTGGGACCGGAGCGTGGAGAGAGGCAGGATGGCTGAACAGGACGTCGGAAGGTGAGAATAACTATATTTTTTATTTTTTAAATTATTTTTTACACCTGATCGCTGGTCTCCCGCCTGTCACACACAGCGATGCGTGCTGACCAGCGGGAGACCAGCGACCAAAGAAATGTCCAGAGGTTTCTTGCAGCGATCAGCGATACCGGCAGGGGGGGCCGCTCGCTGATCGCTGTCACACATAGCGATCTCGCTGGTGAGATCGCTGTTACGTCACAAAAGTTGTGACTCAGCAGCGATCTCGCTACTGAGATCGCTTAGTGAGACGGGGCCTTTATCCTGTCCCTGGGTGCCTTGGGTCACAAAAAGACACCTACCATATATTATGAAAGACATATCATATATCTGTATGCGCTTTCTTCCATGAAAAAAGAATACATTTTTTTTCGGTGGGGACATTAGTTAAATTTCAGTGCCCTTGTCTGATTGGACGATTGATACAAAGGGAAAGAGGAACACAGTCATATAGATAGCGGTATGTAAGGGTAGCGGGAGTATGGAGCTCACACACTAAAGGTGACAATTAGGTATAGAACTAGAATAACATACTAGATCCAAAT
The DNA here is from genome assembly GCF_039654945.1 of Dendrobates tinctorius. Classification (NCBI taxonomy): domain Eukaryota; kingdom Metazoa; phylum Chordata; class Amphibia; order Anura; family Dendrobatidae; genus Dendrobates; species Dendrobates tinctorius. The sequence goes on along the minus strand of NW_027361829.1, from coordinate 20,878,559 downwards.
AATTTAAAAGAAACAAGATAACAAAGCGTAAAGTGTAGAGGCGAAATAACCGGTAAGGATGGAGATGAAAGTACAAATAGGTAATGTATGTAACTCTAGAAGTAGGATATTTTATTTTTTTTTAAGTTACGTTACAGATGAAAAGAAGTAAGCCATGTAATACTCCATGTGCCTATAATAAATGAATTCATACTGTGGTTGTGAAAGATATAAACTTGCAATTAAACAACAAGAAGGTGTAGCAGCAGAACAGTGCAATATATTAATTATATTTTATGCAAAGATATTTTTATGATGCAACATAGTGTTTATAGGATAATTATTAGTTTAGTTATATAGGGACATGAAATATTATAACGTTTAGAGATGCCATATAATTTACTCTGGGCCACTCATTTGTCAATCAATCCAACAGTGCTTGTAGTTGCAGGGCTGAGTCTCAAGGCAAAACCTTATATCCTATAGCATAGTGACTTTACATTTGTTATACACATATTATACACATATTCAGGCTCAGACTGGCCCACAGGGGAACAGGGTAATCCCCAGGTGGGCCCGTGTGCAAATCTAGGCCCCCCAAACCCTATTGTATGGGCAGTACTTGTCATAATTCACTTGATTCTCTCTGTACAGAAAGAGCAGCATCTCATTCATTAACCAAACTACCCAGTTTATTATTATTATATAGATATAGGTACATTTGTGAATGAGGGTCATGTAATATATGTATTCAGGTGAAAAGTGGGCCCCCAAAGTCAATGTTACTAGTGGGCCCTTGGCACCCCAGTCCGACACTGCACATTTTGTCATACATATCAATGTCCACATAAAGTGTGCACACTGTTGTGGCTGGTGATTTGTACCCTCAAAATAACCTACTAGTATGGCAGCAGATATGCAGATATGTTTTTGCATTGGGACTTTAGCTTATGGCAGTTCTTTAGAGCTACAACAATATGAAAACAATAGCTTTCTGCACCTATGCAGTGCTGGGTGCTGGTACCTGTAAGTTAAGGAGACATTCTTTAGAAAGACGTGCTAAAGCCTTGTCATCAGTTCATGCATTATAGTGGGTGGCAAGAATGGAGCCTGAAGATCCAGGATAGCAACGCAGTTCCTAAGGCTGTGTGCACACGCTGCGGAAAAGGTGCGGATTCATCCGCGCGGATTTTGTAAAATCCGCAGGTGAAACCGCAGGTCAAAATACCTGCGGTTTCACCTGCGGATTGCTCTGCGGTTTTGCCCTGCGGTTTTTCATCTCCTCAATGGAGAAGATGGCAAACCACAGGAGAATCCGAAGAAAGAATTGACATGTCAATTCTTTCTGCGGATTGAAAACCGCAGATAATCCGCACGGAAAATTCCGCACCGTCTGCACTGCGGTTTTTGATTCCCATAGGGAATCATGGTACTGTACACCGCAGCAGAAACTGCTGCGGGTCCGCAGCGGCCAAAACCGCTGCGGAACCGCAGCAAAATCTGCAGCGTGTGCACACAGCCTAAGGCTTCTGTTGGTCCTTGCATCTCTACTTATTTTGCGCCCGTGGATGTGTTAACTTTTCCTTACTAAGGCCAGGTGAACATGAGTTTATGATGCTGCTTATTTTCACTTTGTAAAAAACGCAGCATCTTACAGTTCCAGCAAAGTGGATGGGATTTATAGATATCTCCTGACTATTGTGCTTTTTTACTCAGCATAAACTGACTGCAAGGAGTGTAAACATCACTCTTTTCTCTTAATACCATGGGGCTGCCTTAATGACACCAAAAACACATATGACCTCTTTTGAATAAGAAAAAACACTCTACACCATTGATGGGTTATGTGGGATGGCCACAGCTTTTATTTAGCCAAAAAAACAAAATCATTCCTCGTCCATTCTCATTTTATACTTTATAACAAACAAAAAATACCAAAAGCCAACTGCTGCAGTGGCTGTATAACTTGTGGCTATTTGACAGCCACAACACTTGCAGAGATTACCTGTTTGTTAGGAAATCCCTGCATGTGTTGCGGCTGTTGACCAGCCACGAAACATGCAGCCACGGGGAGTCGAACATAGTATTTCAGCACGCCAAAGATACTCTATTAGCACTCGAGCATGGTCAGATAACACCTTATCCGAGCAACTTTCTTTAAAACGACCAAAAATTTTGCGTTTCCGTGCGGTCACCGCACACATCAAATCGCCACATGCGGACACATCCACATACAACGCATGTCATGGCGTACCCAATGTTAAAGATAGATACGCAGGGAAATGCTGAACGCATGCGGTACTGGGTGGAGCGTGGGTGGAGCTTCACAGAGGAAGAAAGGAGGAAGTGGCTGGCATCCGCAGCCCTCATCAACGCAAGTCTGAAACCAGCCTTAGACTGATACAGCTTTCTCATGAGATAAAGCTTATTGCTGAGATTTGATCTTTCATGCAGTTTCTGTAACTCATCCCACATTTCCTTTGCAGTTGCACACTTGCATATATGCACAATCTGATTATCATCTACACTGAGGGAGATCGTGCTTTGTGCTTTCTGATTCCTTCTCTAGCCAATCATCTGGTAGTGGATGAGGCACTTGTTCCTGAGTATATTTCCACATACAGTCATATGTAAAAGTTTGGGCACCCCTATTAATGTTAACCTTTTTTCTTAATAGCAATTTTGGTTTTTGCAACAGGTATTTCAGTTTCATATATCTAATAACTGATGGACTCAGTTATATTTCTGGATTCAAATGAGGTTTATTGTACTAACAGAAAATGTGCAATCTGCATTTAAACAAAATTTGACCGGTGCAAAAGTATGGGCACCCTTATTATTTTCTTGATTTGAACACTCCTAACTACTTTTTACTGACTTCCTGAAGCACTAAATTGGTTTTGTAACCTCATTGAGCTTTGAACTTCATAGCCAGGTGTATCAAATCATGAGAAAAGGTATTTAAAGTGGCCACTTGCAAGTCGTTCTCCTATTTGATTCTCCTATGAAGAGTGGCATCATGGACTCCTCAAAACAACTCTCAAATGATCTGAAAATAAAGATTATTCAACATAGCTTTTCAGGGGAAGGATACAAAAAGTTGTCTCAGAGATTTAACCTGTCAGTTTCCACTGTGAGGAACATAGTAAGGAAATGGAAGAACACAGGTACAGTTCTTGTTAAGCCCAGAAGTGGCAGGCCAAGAAAAATATCAGAAAGGCAGAGAAGAAGAATGGTGAGAACAGTCAAGGACAATCCACAGACCACCTCCAAAGACCTGCAGCATCATCTTGCTGCAGATGGTGTCACTGTGCATCGGTCAACAATACAGCGCACTTTGCACAAGGAGAAGCTGTATGGGAGAGTGATGCGAAATAAGCCGTTTCTGCAAGCACGCCACAAACAGAGTCACCTGAGGTATGCAAAAGCACATTAGAACAAGCCAGTTACATTTTGGAAGAAGGTCCTGTGGACTGATGAAACAAAGATTGAGTTGTTTGGTCATACAAAAAGGCGTTATGCATGCGCTGTATTGTTGACCGATGCACAGTGACACCATCTGCAGCAAGATGATGCTGCAGGTCTTTGGAGGTGGTCTGTGGATTGTCCTTGACTGTTCTCACCATTCTTCTTCTCTGCCTTTCTGATATTTTCTTGGCCTGCCACTTCTGGGCTTAACAAGAACTGTACCTGTGTTCTTCCATTTCCTTACTATGTTCCTCACAGTGGAAACTGACAGGTTAAATCTTTGAGACAACTTTTTGTATCCTTCCCCTGAAAAGCTATGTTGAATAATCTTTGTTTTCAGATCATTTGAGAGTTGTTTTGAGGAGCCCATGATGCCACTCTTCATAGGAGAATCAAATAGGAGAACTACTTGCAAGTGGCCACTTTAAATACCTTTTCTCATGATTTGATACACCTGGCTATGAAGTTCAAATCTTAATGAGGATACAAAACCAATTTAGTGCTTCAGGAAGTCAGTAAAAAGTAGTTAGGAGTGTTCAAATCAAGAAAATGATAAGGGTGCCCATACTTTTGCACCGGTCAAATTTTGTTTAAATGCAGATTGCACATTTTCTGTTAGTACAATAAACCTCATTTGAATCCAGAAATATAACTGAGTCCATCAGTTATTAGATATATGAAACTGAAATAGCTGTTGCAAAAACCAAAATTGTTATAAAGAAAAATGGTTAACATTAATAGGGGTGCCCAAACTTTTACATATGACTGTACCTTCTCTTATGAGCAGCATCTTCACCTTGAATTTCCAGGACTGGTAGTTCTGGTTAGTGAGGCTTGGCACTGAGAACTTGACAGGATTGCTGCTAGTGGACATCTTCTCTGTTGCTTTGGGCTTCTGTTGCTGTGTTACTCTAGGGTTCTGTGTCACTCTGGGCCCATAACCTGTTGGCAGCGGATTATTCAGGACACTCTCCAAGCATGTGAAAACAGAGCTTCTTTATTCAGGAACAATCAGGAACAATATATGATAAGCTTAATAGATCAGGAATAAATTATTGTGTGTCTCTATCTATGCAGCATCTGCAGCGGGCTGCTTCTCTCATGCACAAACACAAGAAAAAAAACAGGAGATACAGTCACATGCTGTCCCTTTGTGAGCCTATGAGAGTTTTTTTGTTCTTACTTTATGAACAGCATGCAAATCTAGCAACTACACACTCATAGACAGGAATGGAGTTGTTGCACCAAACATATTCCAACAAATCCTGACACTGCATGAATTACTCTGTGGGTTCCGAGCACTTTCTGAAAATTCCTTTGTCGAGATGGTTCACATTATATGTATGATATTTACTTAGTGTGCACATGCCACATCAGCTGTCAGGATTCTGGCTATTATGTGGCTGCTCTGTAAACAAGAGACAGCTTGCCAAGGAAACTCTTGCCAGTTGGCAGGAGTCTTTGGATAAATGTATTTCTTAAAGGAACTGTTTGGACTGCTAAATTGCTGCATTTAATAGAATTGCCATTATTTGTGTGTGTTTCTTTGTATGTGTTTGTGTTTCTTTGTATGTGTTTGTGTGTTTCTTTGTATGTGTTTGTGTTTCTTTGTGTTTTTGTGTGTTTATTTGTGTGTATGTGATTGTGTTTCTTTGTATGTGTAGTGTTTCTTTGTGTGTATGTGTTTCTTTGTGTATGTGTTTGTTTCTTTGTGTGTATGTTTGTGTGTGTGTGTGTTTCTTTGTGTGTATGTGTTTGTGTTTCTTTGTGTGTATGTGTTTTGTGTGTGTTTCTTTGTGTGTGTTTCTTTATGTGTATGTGTTTGTGTTTTTTTGTATGTGTAGTGTTTGTGTGTATCTGTTTGTGTGTGTATCTTTATGTGTATGTGTTTGTTCTTTTGTGTGTATGTGTGTGTGTTTCTTTGTGTATGTGTTTGTGTGTGTTTCTTTGTGTGTATGTGTTTGTGTTTTTGTGTGTACAGTATTTGTTTGTGTTTCTTTGTGTGTATGTGTTTTGGGTATGTTTCTTCGTGTGTGTTTCTTTGTGAGTATGTGTTTGTGAATTATGTTAATTATGCTGGGCTTCATAAGAGACCATAATTTGTGTTATATACCGTAGTACAGAGGCTTTGCAGTATATAGAACAGACTATCAAACTTTAAGAGTCTCTGGGACTAAATAACAAGTGAATAATTTATTTTAACCCCTTAACGATGGCCGATACACCATTTCCACAGCGGCAGTTAAGGGTACTTATTCCTCAGCGTCGCTTTTTAACGGCGATAATAAGGTTTTAGCGCCTCCCATCATTGGAAAATCTCCGAGGTCTCTGCTACCAATGGAACATATGGAACATGTGGAACATATGGGCATAGCAATCTAGCTTCTTTACAATGTCCATATCTTCTTCATATAGTATACCAGTATTTGTATGTCTTTTATTGATGCAAATACTTTTTCTGGCTAACATGGTACCACAATATCATTTGTTATTGTACATCATATATCTTATATTAAAGCCACCGCTACTTCTCTAATGTTCTGCCATCTAGTGATTAAGTGTGGTATTACAAGATAACATGAATAGATTGGGTTTCAGCATCAGCCTCCTCCTGTTTGTGTATGTTCCTACATACATGTTTTTTAGACTATATTAATTGTGTCATGTGTTTCAATAAACTGTTATTTACTTTTTTCCACTTATTATTCGGAGGTAACTTTATTTAATTTATAGTTTGGTTCTGGTTGCTTCTGTTTTTATTTTGGATTAGCTTTTTGGTATATGGGTTTAATGAACTAATATAGTAGCCTGTGTTTTTGCAATATTCTAAATTGACATGCAGCATTTCCAGTGCACATTAACTAACATCACATCAGCACCTCATTTACACTGCATATACTGGGCAGACATACCCACTAGGTAAATATTGAGTCTCTGCAAATGTAATGTGGATCTAATGAGATACAAAATATACAAACATATTGTAGCATATGCATAGCAGATTGCCTTGGCTTTGTTGCCCTCTGCTGTCCACTTTGTATAATATCCATGCCTTCCGAACAGTACAAGCACATTAGGTTATATATGCTACATGGATAATAAAGATTAGCAAATTTATGCAAGTGGAATTGAAATCTCCACAAATCTTACAAAAATTTGTCTTCTCCAGGATACAGATTTTTTTGCGATTCGATCCTCATAAATTAAAAAATAGCATCCAGCATCAGCTGACATTTTGCTGAGACATAGAGGGCCAAGCAAATGGTTAAAAAACCCCTCACCTCATTTTTCAACTGCTCTGCCATTCACGCAGCTCACCATTTGGTCAGCCTTTCTATTCTTTTCCCTTTCTTCTGTCCTGCTGATCCTCTTTGGCCTCTTCACTTAAAGGGAATCTATCAGTTGAATCTACCCTCCTAAGCTGTCTATATGGGCGTGCAGTCATAGGAAGCTGAATAAAATGTTATCTTGATATCTCTGATCCGATGTGTTATGCCACCCATACATATTAAGGAAACCCACAGTTTTCTTAATATGTAAATGGGCTGTTAATATCTATGGGCCCCGGACATAGGTCTCCCCATGAATCTGCCTCCAAAGATTATTTTAAATAAAATGTGGAGGTACCAGTGTGAAACATGTAGATCAGGAGAGCAGCCTGTCAGTCATTACATGTCTCGCACTGGTAACGGCTCGTTTTATTTATAATCATTTCTGGAGGCAGATTCTCAGAGAGATCTATGTCTGGTCCATGGATCTTAACTTCTCATTTATATATTAATAATAATCTTTATTTTTATATAGAGCTAACATATTCTGCAGCGCTTTACAGTTTGCACACATTTTTCATCACTGTCCCCGATGGGGCTCACAATCTAAATTCCCTAACTGTATGTCTTTTGGAATGTGGGAGGAAACTAGAGTACCCGGAGGAAACCCACGCAAACACAGGGAGAACATACAAACTCCTTGCAGATGCTGTCATGGGTGGGATTCGAACCTTGGACTCCACTGAGCCATTAAGATAAATTGTGATAAGATAAAGGTGATTTTTTTTCTTGAATAAGACATCAGATCGCAGATATAAATATATCACACATAGTGTTGAGCATTCCGATACTGCAAATATCAGGTATCGGCCGATATTCGCGGTATCGGAATTCCGATACTGAGTTCCGATACTTTTTGCATATCGAATACCGGAATTGGAAGTTCCCATAATGCTATGAGCCAGTTTGATTTGATTCAGCCAATGAGGAATCCTAAGAAGTGTGGGCACATCCTGTTAGGCATGTAGGCATGTTAACTAATGGCATGGCTGTGATTGGCTGCGAGCAGACCACCCAGCTGCTCCTCCCCCAGACACTCGCTGAACAGTGATCTTATCTATGGAAAGTGAAACTAGTGAGGGAGGAGGAAATGACCAGTTCTCATTTCAATGCCAGAACACCCCCCCTGGACGTTTATCTTAGAAGCAAGAGATGATATCTTGGAAACCGTGCAGACTAGCCACAGAAGGTAAATTACTTATTGTCAGCATTCTGCAGCGTAGATATGCACTGAGATTATGTGAAAAGCCAGGACAACCTGCTCTGTTATGTATTTCCGGCAAGTTGGATCGCCCGCCAGGGCTGGCGGGGTACTCGGTATCGGGGCCGTTGGTTTCAATGGGAGATGTCACGGTAGCTGTGACCCGGTCCGTGGCCCTGGGCATCCATTGTAAAAGGGAAATGTTGAACGTGTGGATGATGATTAAAGTTTATGAGTGAATGATTTGTGACGCCACCTGTGGTGTTCGGCAATGAAGATGTTAAGCCGACGCTGCAGACAGATCCTCTGGGACAGATGGTGTGGTGCAGCTTTGATGTTGTGGCCCTCCACAGGTAGGGCTGTAGTCCCAGGGCAGTGTAGATGGAGAGGTAGTGAAGAGATGTAGATGGTGCAGTGCCAGGCACAGAGATGTAGCAGTGCTGAGTGTGTTGGCGCAGGAATAATTGGAGGACACCAGGGCATATAGTTCCAAAGCTTTACTCACAGTCTGTTGTGCATACAGGTGCCCGCATCCGTGCCGTGTCCTACGGGTTAGGGGCTCAGTCAACCTCCATGCTAGATGAAGCACTCCTGTTGTGAATTCGTTTTTCCCTTCACCGTTGAGGTCTGATGAACTCCCTCTTCTGGTGAAGGAAGGTAGTGAGGCTGATTACCAAGCACCTGGGTATGATGATGATGACTGGGTGATGGGAATTGCTGACTGGATATAAGGCAGCCGACGCCCTTCTGCCTTGCTGGTGATCTCTCTGAGGGATTCTAGGAGACCAGTCTGATTCCTGCTCCTCAAAAGCTATGTTTTCTGGAATGCTTTTTGCATTTGTGTTTTGTTTTGATTTGCCTTGATTTTCTGAATTTCTGCCATTCCCTGCTGGGGTGAGTTGAATTCCTTTTTGCTCTGTCTTCAGAAAATACCTGAGTGCTGATATAGTCTTTTTGAAGCCTAGCATCTTCAGGGCTTTTTTCCCTATCAGCCTGTTGGCCCTTGTTTTGATAGGGTTTTTGGCGGATTGCAGACAGCAGCTTTCCTATCCTGTCCTATTTAGTTAGCTTGGGCCCCATCATTTGCTCAGCCTATCTTTCTATCTGTGTGAGTGTTTTTTCATCTTGCTTCACCGTCATTATATGTTGGGGGCTGCCTATTGCTTTGGGGTCTGCTCTGGGGCAGTTTAGATTTCCCTTTCTGTCTTTAGGCTATGTAGTTCTCCGGCTGTGATCGAGGGGTCTAGGGCACCGTAGGAACCCCCAACGGCTACTGCTAGTTGTTGTTGATAGGTTCAGGGTCTGCAATCCGATAGTTGCCAACTTCTCAGGTTTTCTGGACTTAGCTAGTATTTTTGTTTTTGCCTCCTACGGTGACTCATTCATAACAGAATCACCAGCCATACCGCAGATCCTAGGGTACTCAATAGCAGGAAAGAATTGTAAAAAAAAAAAAAAAAAGATGTGTATATTCTTTCCTCTATATCTCTGAGGCCGTAGGGGGAATTTTTTTTTTCCTCTCAATGGAGATAAAGCAATTGTCTGATCGTGTGGAGCAGCTCGCTGCGGAAGTGCGGGGAATTTCCGCCTACCTTGCTCATTCACATGCTGCTGAACCAAAGATCCCTACTCCTGATGTGTTTTTTGGGGATCGGTCTAAATTTTTGAATTTCAAAAATAATTGTAAATATTTTTTGCCTTGAAGCCTAACTCGTCAGGGAGCTCCGCGCAGCAGGTTAAAATTGTTATCTCTTTGCTGCGTGACGATCACCAGGATTGGGCGTTTTCTTTGAAACCAGATGATCCTATTCTGACTAATGTGAATGCATTTTTTCAAGCCTTGGGGTTGTTGTATGACGAACCTAATGCTATTGATCAGGCTGAAAAGACCCTGTTGGCATTGAGCTAGGGTCGAGATTCTGCAGAATTGTACTGTCAAAAATTCCGAAAGTAGGCGGTCCTTACTACCTGGAATGATGATGCCTTGGCAGCTCTCTTTCGGAAGGGTTTGTCAGAAGCCGTAAAAGATACTATGGTGGGATTTCCTGTTCCCTCTGGTCTGGACGATTCCATGTCATTAGCCATTCAGGTTGATCGGCGTTTACTTGAACGCAGGACTGCACGAGAATTGTTGCCACCTGTTGAACAAGTGTCTGAACCTATGCAGTGTGATGGAGTTTTGTCCAGGGAGCAACGTCAGGAGTTCAGAAGGCGTAATAAGCTGTGTTTTTCTTGTGGAGATGCATCGCATATTATTTCTGTCTGTCCTAAACGAGAGAAACGCTTTGCACACACGTTTTCTGTGGGTGGTGTTCAACCTAAGTTTCTTCTGGCAATTACTCTGATCTGCTCCCTGTCCACATTTTCCGCCAAGGCTTTTGTGGATTCGGGAGCAGCCCTGAACCTAATGGACTTGGATTTTGCTAAACGTTGTGGATTTCCGATGACACCTCTGCGGACGCCTATCCCTTTGAGAGGGATTGATGCCACTCCTTTGGCGAAAAATAAACCTCAGTTTTGGACCCAGATGGTAATGCGGGTCGCCCCAGACCATCAAGAATATTGCAGATTTTTGGTGTTGCATAATTTGCATGATACCATTGTTCTGGGGTTTCCCTGGTTGCAAATTCATAATCCAGTTTTGGATTGGAAATCTGTGTCTGTGGTGAGTTGGGGTTGTCGGTGTGCCCTTAGTGAGGCTCTGGTTTTTTTCACCTCTCCTCAGTCGCATGATGTTCCTGACTATTTGGCGGACTTTTATGATGTATTTAGTGAGAATGAGTCTGCGTCTTTGCCTCCTCATAGGAGTTATGACTGTGCAATTGAACTGAGCCCGGGGTGTAAATTTCCCAAGGGTCGGCTCTTCAATTTATCTGTACCCGAGCACGAGGCTATGCGATCCTATATTAAGGAGGCGTTGGAGAAGGGTCATATTAGACCATCCTCTTCACCCTTAGGTGCCGTTTTTTTTTTCGTGGCCAAAAAGGATGGTTCATTAAGGCCTTGTATTGATTATCATGCCCTCAACAAAATTACTATTAAATATCAGTATCCGTTACCCCTGATTTCGGATCTATTCTCCAGAGTTAAAGGTGCTTGCTGGTTTACCAAGCTTGACCTCAGGGGGCGTATAATCTTATTCGCGTTAAGCATGGGGATGAATGGAAGACGGCGTTTAATACTCCGGTGGGACATTTTGAGTACCTGGTGATGCCTTTTGGGCTCACTAATGCCCCTTCTGTCTTCCAGTGCTTCATGAACAACATTTTCCGAGACTTTGTGGATAAATTTTTGATTATCTATTCTGAATGATATTTTGATCTTCTCCAAGAATTGGGATTCTCATGTTGAACATGTTCGGACTGTGTTCCGGATCTTGAGGGAGAATTCCCTGTACGTCAAAGGATCGAAATGCCTTTTTGGGGTACAGAGGATTTCTTTTTTGGGATTTATTTTGTCTCCGTCAACTATTGAAATGGACCCGGCCAAGGTACAGGCCATTTATGATTGGGTTCAGCCCACTTCTTTGAAGGCCCTCCAGAAGTTTTTGGGTTTTGCTAATTTTTATCGGAAATTTATAGCAAAATTTTCTAGTATTGCCAAGCCATTAACTGATCTAAGAAGGGTGCTGATGTGTTGAATTGGTCTCCAGAGGCTGTTTCTTCCTTTCAGGAGCTGAAGCGAAGATTCACTTCTGCCCCAGTTTTGTGGCAACCTGATGTCTCACTCCTGTTCCAGGTAGAGGTGGACGCTTCTGAGATTGGTGCAGGAGCTGTTTTGTCCCAAAAGGATCCTGTAACATCTAAAATGAATCCCTGTGCTTCTTTTCCCAAAAGTTCTCACCATCTGAACGTAACTATGATGTGGGGAATCGGGAACTGTTAGCCATGAAATGGGCATTTGAGGAGTGGAGATATTGGTTGGAGGGAGCTAAACATCAAGTCGTGGTCCTCACTGACCACAAGAATTTGATTTACCTGGAGTCGGCCAAACGCTTGAACCCTAGACAGGCTAGGTGGGCCTTGTTTTTTACACGTTTTGATTTTGTGGTCTCTTTTCTTCCTGGCACTAAGAATGTCAAGGCTGACGCTCTCTCTAGGAGCTTCTTTGCTGATTCTCCTATGGTGACTAAGCCTGCTACCATCTTAGGCGAGGGGGTAGTTCTTTCTGCCATCTCGCCCGATTTGAGACGTGCTCTGGAAGAGTTTCAGGAGGACAAACCTGAGCGTTGTCCCAGGGGAAAGTTGTATGTTTCTGACCAGTGGAAGAAGAGGGTGATGTCTGAAGTTCATTGCTCTGCATTGGCTGGTCATCCAGGTATTTTTCATACTAGAGATCTGGTGAGTCGGTCTTTTTGGTGGCCCGCCTTGTCTCGTGATGTCAGGAATTTTGTGCAGTCCTGTGGGACTTGCTCCCGGTCTAAACCTTGTTCTCTCTCTAGTGGGTTGTTGATGCCTTTGCCGGTCCCCAGGAGGCCATGGACCCTTATTTCAATGGATTTCATCTCTGATATGCCTGTCTCTCAGAGAATGACTGTTATTTGGGTGATTTGTGATAGGTTCTCTAAGATGGTTCATCTTGTGCCACTCCCTAAGTTGCCATCTTCCTCTGAGTTGGTGCCCCTGTTTTTGCAACAGGTGGTTTGCTTGCACGGGATTCCTGAGAACATTGTATCTGACAGAGGAGTTCCGTTTGTGTCTAGATTTTGGAGGACTTTCTTTTCCAAGCTGGGAATTCAGTTGTCCTTCTCCTCTGCTTTTCACCCTCAGACCAATGAGCAGACGGAGAGAACAAACCAGACCTTGGAGTCGTATTTGAGATGGTTTATTTCCGCTGATCAGGATGATTGGGTTTCATTTTTGCCCTTGGCCGAATTTGCTTTAAATAATAGAGCTAGTTCTGCCACTTTGATGTCACCTTTTTTTTGTAACTTTGGGTTTCATCCTCGATTTTCTTCAGGGCAGGTGGAGCCTTCTGCCTGCCCAGGTGTTGACACTGTGGTGGAGAGAATGCACCAGACCTGGGACCAATTGGTGGATAAGTTATCTCTCTCCCAGGAAAAGGCCCAGCGGTTTTCCAACCGACATAGGACCATTGGTCCCCAGTTTAAGGTTGGTGATATGGTTTGGTTATCATCAAAAAATATCGCTATGAAGGTGGCTTCTCCTAAGTTTAAGCCTTGATTTATTGGACCTTAAAAGATTTTGGAGATTATTAATCTGGTCTCTTTTCGGTTGGCTCTTCCTGTCACATTTAAAATCCATAATGTGTTTCATAAGTCCTTGTTGAAGAGGTTTTTTGAACCAGTAGTTCCTGGGGTGGCACCTCCGGACCCTGTATTGGTTGAAGGTAACATGGAATATGAGGTAGAGAAGATACTGGATTCCTGTCTGGCTAGACGGAGACTCCAGTATTTGGTTAAGTGGAAGGGTTATGGTCAGGAGGATAATTCCTGGGTCTCTGCCTCTGATATTCATGCCGAAAGATTGGTGCGTGCCTTTGATCGGGCTCACCCTGATCGCCCTGGTGGCGTGGATGAGGGTTCGGTGACCCCTCCTCAAGGGGAGGTACTGTTGTGAGTTCATTTTCCCCTTCATCGTTGAGGTCTGATGAACTCCCTCTTCTGGTGAAGGAAGGTAGTGAGGCTGATTACCAAGCACCTGGGTATGATGATGATGACTGGGTGACGTGAATTGCTGACTGGATATAAGGCAGCCGACGCCCTTCTGCCTTGCTGGTGATCTCTCTGAGGGATTCTAGGAGACCAGTCTGATTCCTGCTCCTCAAAAGCTAAGTTTTCTGCACTGCTTTTTGCATTTGTGTTTTGTTTTGTTTTGCCTTGTTTTTCTGAATTTCTGCCATTCCCTGCTGGGGTGAGTGAATTCCTTTTTGCTCTGTCTTCAGAAAATACCTGAGTGCTGATATAGTCTTTTTGAAGCCTAGCGTCTTCAGGGCTTTTTTCCCTATCAGCCTGTTGGCCCTTGTTTTGATAGGGTTTTTGGCGGATTGCAGACAGCAGCTTTCCTATCCTGTCCTATTTAGTTAGCTTGGGCCCCATCATTTGCTCAGCCTATCTTTCTATCTGTGTGAGTGTTTTTTCATCTTGCTTCACCGTCATTATATGTTGGGGGCTGTCTATTGCTTTGGGGTCTGCTCTGGGGCAGTTTAGATTTCCCTTTCTGTCTTTAGGCTATGTAGTTCTCCGGCTGTGATCGAGGGGTCTAGGGCACCGTAGGAACCCCCCACGGCTAGTGCTAGTTGTTGTTGATAGGTTCAGGGGTCTGCAATCCGATAGCTGCCAACTTCTCTGGTTTTCTGGACTTAGCTAATATTTCTGTTTTTGCCTCCTACGGTGACTCATTCATAACACACTCCGTTCCAACACTCCGCCAACATGTGCCTTTTCTGAACGTCTCCCTCTATTGCTACACAACCCCTTTAGCATAGTTAATATCTTTGTAACTCCTAACGTCTTAAAAAAAATTAATTCCTGCTATTCCATTTGATTGGGCTAAACCTCTATGGCTTTAATGTCTCCTCCACCTCCCCAATACATTCTACATTATTCTTAGTTGTTTTCCTTCATGTAGAATTAACTTACAAGGAAAGAAAGGGTTTATTTTAATTCCGATATTTCTGTCCTATTGACTTGCATTGGTTTCCGGTATCGGAATCGGCGATATCCGATACTTTTTGGGTATCCGTCCGATCCAATCCGATCCGATATTTCCCGATATCGGAAGGTATCGTTTAACACTAATCACACATATAAATGAATTCAACTTTCTATGATCTGCATGCCCAGGTAGTTGGCTTGGATGGGTTGTTCCCACTGTCAGATTCCTTTTATGGCCCTCATTTCCGGCATGAAAAAGGCCTTTAACGCTCCTGCACCATCATGGTGCATATCGTGATGTTAAGACACACATCTCCTGACTGACTGCATAGCATGCAGCAGTGTTACACGCATAGTCGTCCTGGAAGTACTGGCTAGGTGTGAAGAGCTGAAGAGTATCTGTGAAACGACCAAGAGGAAAAGAAAAGACATGGAGGACCGAATAACAAGCTGCGGGAAAGGGGGGAGCGGTAAGGTGAGGTGAATATTAATTTAGTTATAACATACTCCGTGTATCATGCAGAGGGCTACTATAGGTGTTAAATCATCATGGAAAAATACAAAAGACAAGTGAAATATAAAAATAAAAGGCACCACAACCCAAAAAATAATCTCTATATATAAAAGTGAATGTATGTATATATGTATGTATGTGTGTATCACCAACCAAGTACGAAGCATCTTTCATTTTACCAGAGATGTTCAAAAGAAGTTGAGCTGTGATTGGTTGCTATGAGCAACAGTTTTCCTTGCAACCAATCACTAAGCATATCTCATTTCACCAGAGCTGGTTAAAAGTAGCTGAGCTGTGCTGTGATTGGTTGCTATGAGCAAGTTTTCCCACTTGACAACACCTTAGCAGACCCTGACATGGTGGCAGGAATCTAGCATCCCCGGGAACATAAGCTCTCAGCCATTGTCTGCCCCCCTGAAAGGAGCAGAGAGCACATGACAGAAATGAATCCCCCCTCCCTGCCCATATCCCCATCACACATCCTCCATCCCATAGGTACATCTTCCCTCTTAAAGGGATCTCCAGTATGGAAGTTAGGGCAAATCCACTCTGCACTTTGGTACTGAGCCCAGGCCTTTCTTAAAGGGATCTCTGGTATGGAAGTCAGGGCAAATCCATCCAGCGCTTTGGTTCTGACCCCAGGCCTCTCTTAAAGGGATCTCTGGTATGGAAGATAGGACCGTTCCACTCAGCTCTGTGGTTCTGACCCCAGGCTCTCTTAAAGGGATCTCCTGTATGGAAGTTAGGGAAAATCCCTCAATGTTCTGATTCTGACCCCAGGGTTCTATTAAAGGGATCATTGGTATGCAAGTCACGTCAAATCCACTCAGCGCTCTGGTTCTGATCCCAGTCTCTCTTAAAGGGATCCCCGGTATGGAAGTGAGGTCAAATCCACTCTGCGCCTTGGTACTGACCCCAGGCCTCTCTAAAAGGGATCTCCGGTATGGAAGTTAGGGTAAATCCTTCAGCGCTCTGATTTTCACCCCAGGCTTCTATTAAAGGGATCATTGGTGTGGAAGTCAGGACAAATCCACTCAGCGCTCTGGTTCTGACCCCAGGCCTCTCTTAAAGGGATCCCCGGTATGGAAGTTAGGACCGTTCCACTCAGCGCTCTGGTTCTGACCCCAGGCTGACGGGATGATGTGGGATATTAGGGGTAGTAGTCCAGTGGCTCTGGCTGACTGAATGATGTGAGTTATTAGTGGTAGTAGCCAGGTAGCTCTGGCTGACAGGATGATGTGGGATATTAGGGGGAGCAGTTTGGTGGTTGTGGCTGACGGGATGATGTGGGATATTAGTGGTAGTAGTCCAGTGGCTCTGGCTGACGGGATGATGTGGGATATTAGGGGGAGTAGTCTGGCATCTGTGATGGGATGATGTGGGATATTAGTGGTAGTTGTCTGGTGACCCTGGCTGATGGGATGATGTGGGATAGGGGTAGTAGTCCGGTGGCTTTGACAGGATGATGTGGGATATTAGGGGTAGTAGTCTGGTGGCTCTGGCTGACAGGACAATGTGGGTTATTAGGGATAGTAGTCCGGTGGCTCTGGCTGATGGGATGATGTGGGATATTAGGGATAGTAGTCCGGTGGCTCTGGCTGACGGGATGATGTGCGATATTATAGTGAATGTGGCTATGCGGAGTGTGCGGGGCTCTACATTCAGCTTTATATATATATAGGTATAATCATTATAATTTGTTATATATGATGGGAATCTTGGCAGAAAGTTGATGGAGCTCAGTAAAGTCAGTGGGGACAGTTGGGCTTTGCTGCTGTGTGTATAATACTGAATCTGTCCCCAGCTGCTTTCCATTCCTCTGGTCCTGAAATGGGACAGGACAACAGAAAGATTTAGCAGTAGTTTGAATACAGTCTTAAAGGGGTTGTCCATCACTTTCTAACATTCGATTTATATGACGACAGGAGACTGAAATGATACATGGGTGTGGCTCTGGATGCGGTTAAGGTAGTGGCCCAAAATTTTGCCATGCGCCAAATGCTTTGATGCTTTTTCTCATCTTTAAAAGTTGGAAGCGCACCAGGTATCCGGGTTCCCGATGCAGCTATTCGGTAAGCGCTATAGCTATTCGGATAAGCTCTTATCCAAAGCTATTCGCTCATCCCTAATGACGAGTAAGGAAGAGCAGCAGGTAGTACTGTGCTCTAAATCTAAGACATTCACTTTGCAACAAGGGACACTTGTATACTTTCAATTTAAAGGGGTTACCTGGCTTTAGGCTGCAAGTCTGCAGTCACTCTATGTGACTGCAAACTTGTGAGTCTTCTCATTATGCAACACTGCGCGCTGTAAGATTTTACGCTGTCGGGAGCATGTGATTGCAAGCATGCGATTTGCAGACTTCCTGCCACATTCCAACTAGCTGTATCCAGCCTCGTTTGTAATTAATGTGGCTGCTCATGTCTAGTCGGCACGTGACTGCATATATTCAAGTTGCATACTTGTGGTCACCCACCTGCTCACCAGAGAATTCTCACAGCACGCAGTGTGTGAGTGACTGCCAAATAACACCTTTAACTCAAAGGGCCCATTTACACTGGCTGATGTTCCGGAACAAGTGTTTCTAGGAAACGAACATTTCTAGCCTATACAGGCAAGCAATCAACTGATAAACGATCAAAATGCTCGTTCGTCATGTAAAAAGATTTTTCAGCCTGCTTAAAAATATTGTTCTCAGCAGCACATTGTCCTGTGTAAGTTGTTATGTTCTATGACCAAGCATGAATGAATTTTCCGTATTTCTGTTCCCATAGAAGTGCGGGTAGCATGACTAAACAGACTATTAAAGCTGTACTGATTGGATTACATTTAGTCGATCAGTGGACATTTAATACCTACAGTCAGACTTACTAAATGTGATCAGGTTTCATTTAGACATCTGAATAGAGGTCATTAAATAACTACCGATGGTCTACATGTCAGCTGATCGGTGGTTGGTAGTTTGTTTTGTGGGACTGCACTTCCATGCATAGAAAACAATTTTTAGGTTGATCGTTCTTGGGCAAAGAGCAGCACTGTTTTTAACTGCACATGTGTTGTTTACACTGGACAATGTTCCACCAAGAATAATGATTTTTATGCAAGCTTAAAAAGAATTTCATTTAACAAAAGAGTGTTTTGGTCATTCTTGAGATAATTGCCATCCTGTTTAGATATGTTGATAATCAGGAAATCATAGGCCCCAAGCTTGAAGAGATGTGGGTTGTACAATTTCCATTTTTATCATTGATCAGCTTCTCTTCTATAGTGCTAAGCACTTTATTTAACTTCTTCACGACATTTGACGTATCTATATGTCATGGTGCTGAAGAAGTCCCCGATCGAGAAAGTATAGATACGTCATGTGGCGATTGCTTGGGCACAGTAGCTGTACACTTGGGCACTGGAGCTAATGCATTACAATGATTTATTCCAGCAATCACAGTGCTTAAAGTTAAAGTTCCATAGAGGAACTAAGTAAAAAAGTTTAAAAAATTTTTATAGAAAATTGTAAAAATATTTTATTTAAAAATCCCAATCGCAAAATAAAAAACTTTTTTCCCAACTAATACTTATTGTTATGAAAAAAAGGAAAAAATAAATAAAAAAAATAAGTTTGGTTTCGCTGCATCCAAAATGAACCGACCTATAAAACAGTCACACTAATTAACCCCTTCAGTGAACACCATAAAACATAAAACTAAAAACGAGGCAAAAAACTTTTTCATCATACTGCCAAACAAAAAAAGCAATAAAAAGCAATCAAAAAGACGCATGTAAATAAAATAAAAATGGTATAGCTCAAAACATCATTTTGTGCTGCAAAAAAACAAACCGCTATACAGCTCCATCAGTGGAAAAAAATAAAAAAAGTTATAGCTCTCAGAATAAAGCAATGCAAAAATAATTATTTTTTTCTATAAAATATTCTTTATTGTCAAAACATAAAAAAATTATATAAATGTGGTATCGCTCTAATTGTACTGACCCAAAGAATAAAGCTGCCCTATCACTTTTACCACACAGTGAACAACATAAAAAAGCCCCAAAAAGCAATTCCTGAATTGCTGTTTTTTGTTCATTCTGCCTCCAAAAATTGGAATAGAAAGCGATCAAAAAACATTATGTGACCAAATATGATACCAATTAAAATGTTAACTCAGTCTGCAAAAACTAAGCTCTAAGATGACTCTGTTGACAGAAATATGGTAAAATTTTAGCTTTTAAATATGGCGATTTAAAAACTTTTTTGCAAAAAAAGGGTCTTTTACTGTGTGACAGCAGACAAAAGTAGAAAAAGCAATATTATTAATTTGGTATCGCTATAATCGCACTTCCCTAAAGAATAAAGTTGTCCACTCACTTATACTGCACAAGAAACAGCATAAAAAATAAGTAAAACCAATTCTTCACTTGCTGTTGATTTGTTCATTCTGCCTCACAAAGATCGCATTAACGCTTGGTGCACATTTATCGTGCATGCTGCGCTGAGCACCTACGCTGGAGTTTCCATTTAAATCTCTGAAATATGTGATTCAAACGGAACCTCCAGCGGCATATTCTCTATAATGAGGCTGATGGGGACACTGTGGACGCCGTCTGTCCTATGATCCGGCGGTGTCCGTCTTTTGAAGCGTGCATAAAAGTGTGGTTGGCCATTGTTTAGTGTACCTCTGAAAAAAGGACACTGCTGAACAGAGACCAGACAGAGTCCAGAGTAACTCTGCTGCCTCATTACAGTGAATGGATCCCTCGGGGTTTCATCTGAACCATGTTATTTGGAGATTTAGATGGAAATTCCAAAGTAAGTGCTCAGCGTAGAGCACAGGATAAATGTGATCCAAAATGTTATGTGAAATGTTCCCAACAAAAGCTTCAAATCAATCCACAAAAAAAAAAAGTCCCCACTAAGGTCTGTCATCTGTCAATGAAGAAAGAGGGGGAGACACAAGGCGCAAATAGGGTCTTATCCCACAAAACAGATGAAGGAGACACCCAGAAAATTGCTCACTTGATGATGCTGAATACAGGCATATAAAGATGTTGGCTGCTGCAGATCCACAGACCGGTCACAGACCATATGAAATAATATACTAGGTAGAAGATGTGGATTAAAACTTCGCTGCCTTGGCAATAAAGTTCTAAAGGACAGTTAAATTATAGAGTGGTTTATTCAATGCGTTTCAGAGTTCCAATGACCCTTTCTTCAGGAATTACCACATACAACATGAAAAGACAGTGTACTTACATTGTTTAAATACATGTGGGATTAAAAAAATAGCTCCAAACAGTCAAATGACACATGATGTCAAAGTTCATGGTTAACAGACGGTTAACAAATGTTTAGCAGCACAGAATTTATCATATACATTAAAGATTACCCCCTCTAACACAAATTTATTTAATTCCTGTGACGCACCTGAAGGGTTAATAAACTTATTGAATATGGTTTTGACCACTGTGAGGGGTGTAGTTTTTATAATGGTGTCACTTTTGGGTATTTTCTGTCTTATAAGCCCCCAATGTCACTTCAAATGGTATGTGGTCCCTAAAAATATAGTTTTGTAAATTTTGCTGAAAAAAGGAGAAATTGCTGATCAACCTTGAGCCCTTCTAACTGCTTAACACAAAAAAAAGTTTAAAAAATGATGCAGATGCAAACGGGAAATGTTACACAGGTCTTCAACTAAAAAAACTGCATTGGGTTTTTCAACTCTTTCTGAGAGAGTTTTGCATTCTGAGTACATAAAAAATTCTAAAAATATTCCATCACATCAGGTTTTCTTGCAAAAGTTGTGTTTTGGGTGTTCTGTTGCTGAATTTATAATTTAACAAAAAAAGTTTGTGCTCTATTCCCAATTTGAAAAGCTCTTTCTGAAAGATAATTTCTAAAATTAAGATTAAGAGTGCAAAAGAAAAAGTAGGAAGGTGAGGGGGAGAGAAGGAGAAAATGGCAAGGATAATACTGTATAAGGACAGTGACAGGTATAATGTGGAGTAGCATGATTTGGACTACATCAAAGAGTTAATCATGTTCTGTCGTATTCTATTTAGTTCTTGGTAGCCCTTGTGGTGGGGCTGAAGTTGTGGTGGGAGTGCGGGAGACAACCAGGCTGAACAAGCATTGACATGTCCCATTCAGTAACTCCATCATAACTTGTACAGTACAATAGAATTCAATTCGGTTAGTGTTCAAACGTTACTCTTGCAAAATGCTGCAAAGAGACTGTGTTATTTATCTGGACTGTTTTTGTTTTCTTTGTGGTGAATACACTTTTAAAACGCAACAAAAAAACAATTGATTATGTGTAGAAAGTTTATTTTGCATACTTCATGTTGTATTTTGGGTATCAAGAGAAAGCCTGTGTGTAGGAGATGCGAAGATTTCCCCTTTTGGTATAAAGGCAAGAAGCGATCTTTAAACTTTGCTATTCCAGTGATGTGGTATGAACAGCAGGAACACAGTAATCACTGCTAATTTTCTTCTGTCGACATTAAGGCTATGTGCACATGTGGCGTTTTTTTCGCGACAGTTTTAAATGCGCAATTTTGCCGCGAAAAATAAGCATCCCATGCAATCCTGTGGGACTCCGCAATGCTGTGCTAATGCTGTGTTTTTTTCCGCAGCGGATTAGCTTCGCGGTAAAAAAACGCAGCATGCTCATTAATTTAGCGGAATCGCGGCGATCCCGCACCCATAGGATTGCATTGTTCTGCTTACTTCACGCATGTGGCTGTGCCCACCATGCGAAAAGTAAGCAGAACATTTGCGGATGGTACCCACAGTCCGGAGGAGAGGAGACTGTCCTCCGGGCTTTGGGTACCATATCCCTGTAAAAAAATAGAATTAAAATAAAAAATATTGTTATTCTCACCTTCCGGCGTCAAGCGCAGCCTTCTCGCCTCTCTCCACGCTCCCGGTCCTAGTAATCCTTTGCGAGAATGACCGCGATGACGTCGAGATTTCGCAGGAGTGCGACTTCTCGTGGTCATTCGCGATGACGTCACGGGAACGTGACGTCTTGCGGTCATTCGCGCAAAGGATTACTGGGACCGGGAGCGTGGAGAGAGGCGGGAAGGCTGCGCGGGACGCCGGATGGTGAGAATAACAATATTTTTTATTTTTTTATTTTTTTTTACATTTTATCTTTTACTACTGACGCTGCATAGGCAGCCTCAGTAGTAAAAAGTTGGTCACACTAGTCAAACACTATGTTTGACGAGTGTGACCAACCTGTCAATCAGTTCTCCAAGCTATGCTCCTGATTGCTTGGAAAACGCTAGCATTTTGCAAGCTAATTACGCTTGCAAATCAATAGTTTTTCTGCGGGAAAATCGCGGGAATTTAAAATGCGATTTTCCCACGGAATGGAATTCCAGTATTCTCGTGGTAACTTCCGCGAGAGTTCTGCTACGTGTGCACATAGCCTAAAGGTTTCAATAGACAAAACAAAATAGGTCTATCTTGCCCTATTTATCCAGTAGTTCATAGCAGTGAACTAGCAGTACCGCATCCACCCACTAATTTGGATGATATCAGGTTAGATGAAGAAGATGCAGAACCAGAACAGAAAAAATCTGGCTCTGAAGTTTGGGCCTTTCCAGAGATGCTGCTGAGCTGTGGGGATCAAGACTCAAGAATAAAATACCTTCTGTCACCCGGAACATCATTTTCATGGTACGAACATAGAAAGAGCGAATTAACGCTATTTTATTCTAAAGAGGGAATCTCATTTTTTGTAGTGATGTCCCTGGGCTCATGAGGCTATTTGAAATCGAATATTAATCATATCAATGGCACTTATTTATATGTTCTTCCAAAGCAAGTCTAAAATCAGTCTTGCTGTGTAATTGAAATGAATTTGCATCAATTACTGATGGACACCTGGTGCATCTGAAGGAAAGTTTTGAAAATTTTGCTCTGATTCTTGAAAAAATCAAGTATGAGGATTATCGCTGGATGATTTGTGCAGACTTCAGGATATACAAAGTATCCCTGCTTTCTGTGCTTCTGGGATAGTCGAGTCAGAGATCTTCATTGGAAAAAACTGACTGACCACATCAAGACACCCTAACTGCTGGTGAAAAGAACTTCATCAAGAAAAGCCTGGTTCCTAGTGAGAGTTCTTGTTCCACCTCTTCACATCAAATTGGGCCTTATGAAATAGTTTGTTAAATCTCTACCAAAAGATGTGGAATGCTTCAAAAACCTGCCTGTCAAAACACCATGAAAATTCTAATACTTCTCCATTTTGGAAGCGATATACCTCCTGGAATTAATGAAGGGTTGTATTCAGCATTTTTGCTAATTTTTAATTAATTCCGATTGCAAAAATGATTTTTAGCCCCATTTGCAATCATTTTGTTAAAAAAATGCTAATTAATTAATACACTAAAAAGCAGCCATGATGTAATACAATATTTTTTACAGAAAAAAAAATCTGAAATCCATGTCAGTCAAATATTGTGTGCTTACTTGTCGTCAGCAACTGTACTAAATTTTTGCATTTCTTGGGGAACCATTTTAGCAAAGGGGAAAAAATTATTATTTTTTTACAATACAAAAGAAAATATCATGACTAAAGGTTTGACAACCTGAAACACGTAGATTTTATTGCACCTTGATATTTTAAAATTACCTGCAATGGATTGTAATTTTGTCGCACGGAATAAAGTTCAAGATTTGTGAAGACCTGTGGAGCTGGATCCTTTTCCACAAAATAAAATGTGACTGTCTTCCTCGAAAAGTATGAGTGTCGTATGGAATTGTTTTTGTACATCTGTTTTACTAGTTACAATTTGATATCTGTACATGCCACACACCAACACCAATGTATCTGTTGCAGATACTAAATTTGGACATTTATATATAGAGAATTTTGTTATTTCATTTTTGGGAAAGGTTTGAATTTTGCTACAGAAAAAATGTAGAGATTTAGCTGTGCATTTTTGTTTTTACACACCTGTTTTACTAGTCCAGTTTGACAACCGTACAAGTTACAGCTATACTGCGGCCTGCAACCACACTATGCTCTTTTGATATGTACCTGCCTAACGTTTCTTGTTATTTATTTTTG
Organism: Dendrobates tinctorius; assembly: GCF_039654945.1. NCBI lineage: Eukaryota > Metazoa > Chordata > Amphibia > Anura > Dendrobatidae > Dendrobates > Dendrobates tinctorius. The sequence continues at coordinate 20,854,375 of NW_027361829.1, read as the reverse complement.
TCAAAGATTAAATAACTGGGGTTATTCATGATTAGTGATGGGTGAACTCCTGGGTTTTCGGGTGCGGCGGGTTGGGTCGAACAGTTAAAAAAAGTTTGTTTTGGGTACTTGAACAGCACCGGAATCCAAACCCGGACATTCGTGTGCATGACAGTGCTGCAAACACTGCCTCTGATCAGCAGTAAGATCATTACCGCTGGTCAGAGAGCCACGGCTCCCACGCTGCCAGATGACAGTGTGAGCCTGCAGCTGTGACCAGAGGTAAAAAGTTTACCTCCAGTCACAGATGTCAGCTGACAGGACTACTACGCCCATTAGCCTATGTCTGCTGCTGCTAATAGCGTGACCTGGTGGCAGCTGATGGGAGCAATCAAAAGGCGGCGCCTGCGCTATAAATAATCAAACCTGAAGCCCTCAAGTGTCAGCTTTAGCAAGTCTAATGATTAAGAATAGAGGAGTCCTCACCTTTTTTTTTAATTATATAAATAAATTATTTTAAAAAACGGTGTGGGGTCCCCCCATTTTTGACAACTAGCCAAGCTAAAAGCAGGCAGCTGGAGGTTGGTATTCTTAATCTGGTAAGGAGCCAGGATATTGCCCCCCCAGCCTAAAAATAGCAGCTTGAAGTAGCCCCAGAAAAGGGGCATCTTTTAGATGCGCCAATTCTGGCACTTTGCCCTGCTCTTCCCACTCCTCTCCTCCCTTCACACAGGTACAATCTCTGCTACAATTCCTGATTGCTGTCTACTGCTGTCTACTGCAACATTTCATTTAATGGTACAATCTCTGCTACAATCCCTGCTTGCTGTCTACTGCAACATTTCATTTAATGGTACAATCTATGCAACAATCCCTGCTTGCTGTCTACTGCAACATTTCATTTAATGGTATATAACAGTGCCTGCTGAATGTGTGCTAAATTCATTTGTTGCATGTAACTCAATACTTACTGCTGTATATCCATGTTGAGCCCAGTAGAGATGTTATCAGGTGCAAGGTGTTACTAGCATATGGATGTAGCCAGGCCCTGTGCCTTTGATTGTGTAACATGGGTATGTTATAAACACGTATATCTGCACAGAGATTGAAGCTTCAGAGACTGGGAGTTCTGTGGAAACTGTTTGGGTAAGAATACAAGGACAGAACAATGGAAAGGGCACCATTGTAGGCATTTACTACAGGCCGCTTGTGCAAGCTGAAGATATGGATGAACTCTTTATGCATCAAATGGCCAAGTTCTCCAAAAAATATGAATAGTTGTCATGGGAGATTTCAACTATCCTGACATTTGTTGGGAATCTCTCTCAGGCAAAACTAACAGGTCAAGGAAAATCTTATCCTCTCTTGCTGACAACTTTATCTTCCAAAAGGTAGGGGAGAAAACAAGGGGAACTGCTACCTTGGATCTAATCCTTATAAACAGGGAGGAAATGGTTGAGGAGGTAAAAGTGGGTGGGACCCTAGGAGGTAGCGACCATGCTATTTTAGAATTTTGGATAACTAAAGGAGGAAGACCTGTGAAGACTCAGACGTCAAGGTTAGTTATCAGAAAGGCAGATTTTAAGGGATTCAGAAAGAGAATTGGAGGGATCCAATGGCTGCATATCCTTAAGGACAAAAATGTCCCGGAAGGATAGGAAATCTTGAAAAATGAAATTCTCAAAGCACAATTGTTAAAAATTATGAAAAGAGGGAAGAATAAGAAGAATTTAAGGAAACCAGGATGGATGAACACAGAACTTAAGCACATGCTAAAAAGGAAGAAAGAAATGTTTTTAAAATGGAAAGAGGGAGGCATATCTAAAGAAGAATATAATGCTGTCTGCAGAACTTGGTAAGACACAGCAGATAATAAAAAAATATAATAGGTAAAGTAACAAATATTATGGATGATATCAATACCCCTTATCAAAATTATATATCCGCATGAAATTTGAATGGCAGACCATTCGGTAGTGGCACAAAAGAGTGTAAAAATCCATGCTGATGGAGAAATCTCTTTAAAATTCGTATGTAAAATGCATATAAAATTGGGACTAAATATAGTTTAAATAAAAATCTTTATTATTAATAGGTAGTACATAGCACAGTACAAATTAAAACCACACCATTTTAATTCATAAAAATCAAATGAAGGCCCAGCACATATATGTATCCCAATAGGTACAATCTATTCATAAAGAATATATATCTCAATAGTTTAACAGTAAAACAGCCCATCCAGGATATTATATAAAAATGTATATAACATTACATACCAAAGAGCAGCCCAAATATAGTTATGCCCAGAAACTGATCATTAAAAATCACATATATAGTGAATATAAATAAACATATGTTTCACAAAATAAGGTGCAGATGCAGATGAATAATGAACAAGAGGCAACTTGCTCACAATGATAAAGTGACTTGTTAAATAAAAGTGCAATATGGAAAATTACTGCTAGAAAAAAGCAGCAGCTACTTCACAAAATACAATACACACTATTGTAAGTATAAAAACAAACTAATCGCACTATAGTGCCAAGATAATGTGCAAAGAAAAACTCACTAATGTGAACAAGCAGGCTGCCCACCAGTATTATAATAGCCACTACCAGAAAGCCGTCCTGAATTTGCACAAGCCCACCAGGAACCTGAAAGGCTCAGTCATGCTGTTGTACCATAAAAATTGTCACCAGTAATTACCTTATAGTAGGGCCAGAATGCAAATGGTGTGTGACACGCCCCACACCATTTGCATACTGGCCCTACTGTAAGGTAATTACTGGTGACAATTTTTATCATGGCACTATAGTGCGATTAGTTTGTTTTTATACACTTATGATTAGAGTTGAGCGATACCATCCGATACTTCAAAGTATCGTATCGGATGGTATCGGCCGATCTTTAAAAAAAGTATCGGTATCGCCGATTCCGATACCGGAAGTCCCATTCAAGTCTATGGGACTTCCGGTATCGGAATAAGAAAAACCCTTTCCTGCCCTTGTACAGCCTCTCTGGGGTCTGTACGGGCCTTTCGGGGGGCTGTGCCGGCCTGCCAGGGGGTCTGTGCAGGCTCCGGTGGTCTGTGCCGGCCTGCCGGTGGTCTGTGCAGGCTCCGGGGGGCTGTGCCGGCCTGCCGGGGGGCTGTGCCGGCCTGCCGGGGGGCTGTGCCGGCCTGCCAGGGGGTCTGTGCAGGCTCCGGTGGTCTGTGCCGGCCTGCCGGTGGTCTGTGCAGGCTCCGGGGGGCTGTGCCGGCCTGCCAGGGGGCTGTGCAGGCTCCGGGGGGCTGTGCCGGCCTGCCGGGGGGCTGTGCCGGCCTGCCGGTGGTCTGTGCAGGCTCCGGGGGTCTGTGCAGGCATCGTCCGATGGGACTACAAGTCCCATCGGGCGATGCCTGCTACCATGACAGTGATTGACACATTAGCCAATGATGGGACAGTAGTAGTCCCATCATCCGGTTAATGTGTTAAATGTAAAAAAAAAAAAAAAAAAATAAAAATTACATGCTACATTCATACTACATACTACATACATGCTACATTCATACTACATGCAACATACATACTACATATATACTACATGCATGCTACATACATACTACATATATACTACATGCATGCTACATACATACTACATGCTACATGCATGCTACATACATACTACATACATGCTACATATATACTACATACATACTACATATATACTACATACATACCACATACATACTACATGCATGCTACATATATACTACATGCATGCTACATACATACTACATATATACTACATGCATGCTACATACATACTACATGCTACATGCATGCTACATACATACTACATACATGCTACATATATACTACATACATACTACATATATACTACATGCATGCTACATATATACTACATACATACTACATATATACTACATGCATGCTACATATATACTACATACATACTACATATATACTACATACATGCTACATACATACTACATATATACTACATGCATGCTACATATATACTACATGCTACATACATACCACATACATACTACATACATGCTACATATATACTACATGCATGCTACATACATACTACATATATACTACATGCATGCTACATACATACTACATGCTACATGCATGCTACATACATACTACATACATACTACATGCTACATACATACCACATATATACTACATACATACAATACATTCATACAATACATACATAGACATACAGTACATATAACATAGAGTAACATACTTACCAATACTTGTCACATTGTTCCCCGAAGCCATTGTCGTCTACGGAATAAATATTAACATAACAAACCACAAAAATACTCACCCACGATCCGAAGCAGTCCACGAGTGTGTCCCACGACGATCTTGGGTAGAGAACTGCAGCATCAGCTGATGCTGCCGTTCTCTACGGGCTGCAGGAATCCAATGACGGAAGGTAGGTATCCTTCCGCACTGTATTCCTCCGCCACTTAAAAAAAAAAAGTCCCTAGTCTCACTTTATGCCATTGCTGTGTGGGAAATTCCCACGCAGCAATGGCATAAAGTGAGACTAGGGACTTTTTTTTTTTAAGTGGCGGAGGAATACAGTGCGGAAGGATACCTACCTTCCGTCATTGGATTCCTGCAGCCCGTAGAGAACGGCAGCATCATCTGATGCTGCAGTTCTCTACCCAAGATCGTCGTGGGACACACTCGTGGACTGCTTCGGATCGTGGGTGAGTATTTTTGTGGTTTGTTATGTTAATATTTATTCCGGAAAGACAATGGCTTCGGGGAACAATGTGACAAGTATTGGTAAGTATGTTACTCTATGTTATATGTACTGTATGTCTATGTATGTATTGTATGAATGTATTGTATGTATGTAGTATATATGTGGTATGTATGTAGCATGTAGTATGTATGTAGTATGTATGTAGCATGCATGTAGTATGTATGTAGCATGCATGTAGTATATATGTAGTATGTATGTAGCATGCATGTAGTATATATGTAGCATGTATGTAGTATGTATGTGGTATGTATGTAGCATGTAGTATATATGTAGCATGCATGTAGTATATATGTAGTATGTATGTAGTATGTATGTAGCATGTATGTAGTATATATGTAGCATGCATGTAGTATATATGTAGCATGCATGTAGTATATATGTAGCATGCATGTAGTATATATGTAGCATGCATGTAGTATATATGTAGTATGTATGTAGTATATATGTAGCATGTATGTAGTATGTATGTAGCATGCATGTAGCATGTAGTATGTATGTAGCATGCATGTAGTATATATGTAGTATGTATGTAGCATGCATGTAGTATATATGTAGCATGCATGTGGTATGTATGTAGCATGTAGTATATATGTAGCATGCATGTAGTATGTATGTAGTATGTATGTAGTATGTATGTAGCATGCAGTATGTATGTAGCATGCATGTAGTATATATGTAGTATGTATGTAGCATGCATGTAGTATGTATGTAGCATGCATGTAGTATGTATGTAGCATGCATGTAGTATGTATGTAGCATGCATGTAGTATGTATGTAGCATGCATGTAGTATGTATGTAGCATGTATGTAGTATGTATGTAGTATATATGTAGTATGTATGTAGCATGTAGTATGTATGTAGTATTTTTTTTTTTTTTTTTTTAACATTTAACACATTAGCCGGATGATGGGACTACTACTGTCCCATCATTGGCTAATGTGTCAATCACTGTCATGGTAGCAGGCATCGCCCGATGGGACTTGTAGTCCCATCGGACGATGCTTGCACAGACCCCCGGACATCAGCACAGCCCCCCGGCAGGCCGGCACAGCCCCCCGGCAGGCCGGTACAGACCCCCACAGGGTGCACAGCCCCCCGGCAGGCCGGCACAGCCCCCCGGCAGGCCGGCAGAGACCCCGGGCAGTCCACACAGCCCCCCGGCAGGCCGGCACAGCCCCCCGGCAGGCCGGCAGAGACCCCCGGAAGGCCCGAAATGACGGCGCATCATGATGCGCACACACCACGCATCATGATGACGTCAGGCCGTCAATCAACTGAACTTCCGATTCCGATGCCGAATTCCGATATTGAAAAAATATCGGAAGTCGGTATCGGAATTCCGATACAGCAAGTATCGGCCGATACCCGATACTTGCGGTATCGGAATGCTCAACACTACTTATGATTAAACCACAATAGTGTGTATTGTATTTTGTGAAGTAGCTGCTGCTTTTTTCTGGCAGTAGTTTTCCATATTGCACTTTTATTTAACAAGTCACTTTATCATTGTGAGCAAGTTGCCTCTTGTTCATTATTCATCTGCACCTGCACCTTATTTTGTGACACATATGTTTATTTATATTCACTATATATTTGATTTTTAATGATCAGTTTCTGGGCATAACTATATTTGGGCTGCTCTTTGGTATGTAATGTTATATACATTTTTATATAATATCCTGGATGGGCTGTTTTACTGTGAAACTATTGAGATATATATTCTTTATGAATAGATTATACCTATTGGGATACATATATGTGCTGGGCCTTCATTTGATTTTTATGAATTAAAATGGTGTGGTTTTAATTTGTACTGTGCTATGTACTACCTATTAATAATAAAGGTTTTTATTTAAACTATATTTAGTCCCAATTTTATATGCATTTTATATACGAATTTTAAAGAGATTTCTCCATCAGCACAGATTTTTACACTCTTTTGTGTCTGCAGTACTTGCAGGGCGCAAATCAGATTACTAAAGTCGGCAATGAATTGAGGCTTGAAGAGACGTCAAATGCCGTAATAAAGGATTTTGGGAATATGTCAAAAGTAAAAGAAAAGTCAAAGATGCTATAGGATTTTTACAGGATGAAAATTATGAAATGGTAAGACAGGATGTTGAGAAGGCCGAACTTTTAAATTCCTATTTTGCATCTGTTTTCTCTCAAAAAAGAAATGTAACATCAACTGTTCTTCACTGTCCTATTAAGGGAATAGAAGAATCCAGGATATCTATAAACAGAAAGATAGTGAGGAAACACTTAGCTAACCTAAATGAATTCAAGTCTCCAGGTCCAGATGAATTACACCCCAGAGTACTGAAGGAGATAGCAGAAGAAATTTTTGAACCCCTCTCCATAATCTTTGAAAATTCTTGGAGAACAGGAGAAGTCCCAGAAGACTGGAGAAGAGCAAATGTTCCTATCTTCAAAAAGGGGAAGAAGGTGGACCCAGGCAACTATAGGCCGGTGAGTCTGACTTCTATACCAGGAAAGATCTTTGAACAAATTATTAAACAACATGTATGTAAGTACCTGGATAAGAATGAAGTGATTAAACAGAGTCAGCATGGGTTTGTAACTAATAAGTCATGTCAGACTAACTTAATTTCCTTCTATGACAGAATCACTGATTGGGTGGATCAGGGAAATGCTGTAGATATAGTATATCTTGACTTCAGCAAAGTATTTGACAAAGTAACTGTTAGGTGGATTCATAACTGGCTTAGTGATCGGACCCAAAGAGTGGTCATAAATGGCTGCACATCTAGTTGGAAGAATGTCTCAAGTGGGGTACCACAGGGCTCTCTCCTGGGCCCTGTATTGTTCAACATCTTTATCAACGATTTAGATGAAGGCATTGAGGGTAAACTGATTAAATTTGCTGATGACACAAAGCTAGGAGGGATAGTTAATACTAGAAAAGAGAGAGAGGATTCAAAAACATATAAATATACTGGAGCATTGGACAGCAACTAACAGAATGGTTTGTAACAGGGAAAAATGCAAAGTACTACATCTGGGAAATAAAAATGAAAAAACATATACAGAATGGGAGGAATAGGGCTAAGCAACAGCACATGTGAAAAAGACTTGGGTATACTAATAGATCACAGACTGAATATGAGTCAACAGTGTGATGCAGCAGCAAAAAAGGCAAATGCAATTCAAGGATGCATTAACAGAAGCATACATTCTAAATCACGTGAAGTCATTATTGCCCTCTACTCCTCTTTGGTCAGACCTCATCTGGAATACTGTGTCCAGTTTTGGGCGCCACATTTTAAAAAAGACATCAACAAACTGTAGCAAGTTCAGAAAAGAGCGACCAGAATGGTGACCGGTCTGCAAACCCTGTCTTACGAGGAAAGGTTGCAGGATTTGGGAATGTTTAGCTTGCAGAAGAGAAGACTGAGAGGAGACTTAATAGCTGTCTACAAATATCTCAAGGGCTGTCACATTGTAGAAGGAGCATCTTTATTCTCATTTGCACAAGGAAAGACTAGAAGCAATGGGATGAAACTGAATGGAGGGAGACACAGATTAGATATTAGAAAAAACTTTTTGACAGTTAGAGTGATCAATGAGTGGAACAGGCTGCCACGAGAGGTGGTGATATCTCCTTCAAAAGAAGCCTTCAAACAGAGGCTGGAAAGACATCTGTCTGGGATGATTTAGCGAATCCTGCTTTGAGCAGGAGGTTGGGCCAGATGGCCCAGGAGGTCGCTTCCAACTCTCCGATTCTATGAAACGAGTATAACAAAAAATGTGTAAATTGCAATAATTTCCTATGAAACATCCCCTGGTGTGCTAGCCAAATGGTAATTTATCCCAAATCAGTTCCCACAATCCCTTTCACCTGATCCTCTAATCAGTCATATATTTAGATGCCTCCTAAGGGGGGCACGCGTGCGGGGTCAGGTACGTGTCTCCCTGCAGCATAAGTATCACTGCAGCAAAAGTATCTTGAAGATGCAGTTATTACTACGGCAGTTAGTCACAGCAGGAGTCAGGACCCCACACTATATACCTGTCTCTTTTGGGTATGTCTGCTGAGTAAGCACTTCTTATTACTTGGATCTAGCTTTTCTATTAATCCCCCTACTCCTTCACCATGTTTACATATGCCCTCACAGTGTTTGCTCCATTAGTCCTCACTCTCCTTCACTATCCCCAAACCCCAACACCCACTAACCAAATAATCATCTCCCCTTCCCTCTTTCCTCCCCACCTGACCTCCTCTGTTGAACTGCTCCTCAACCTCAAACCTGTCTGAATGAAAGATAAAACAAGCTGCCCACTCTCCTTCTCCCATCTGCTCTCCCTTTCTCTGCTTCTTCTCACTGTTGGCGACATATCTCTCAATCCTAGACCCCCACAGCTCATACCCTCCATTACTACCCCTTCCTACCACTCCCTATCTAATAAAAACCACCACAATCTTTCCAACTTAAAACCTGTGCCATTGACACCAAACCCCCTGCTCCCTCTCTCGGGAGTACTTTGGAATGTCTGCTCCATGTGCAATAAGCTCCATGTGATTCATGACCTCTTTCTCTCTTGCAATCTTGCCTTCCTTGGCCTCACAGAAACATGGCTGACATCCTCTGACACTGCCTCCCCTGCTGCGCTGTGTTACAGCGGCTTCCACTTCACCCACACTCCTCGCCCTGGCAATAGACATGGTGGAGGAGTGGGTCTTCTCCTTTCTTCCAACTGCACCTTTAACCCAATCCCACCTCTTCCCTCCCTAATCCTCCCTTCTTTTGAAGTCCACTCTGTCCACATCTACTCTCCCTCCAACCTCCAAGTGGCCGTCATATACCGACCTCCAGGCCCGACCACTGCCTTCATTGACCTATTCTCTACCTGGCTTCTTCATTTTCTTTCAACTGACATCCCCACTATCATCATGGGTGACTTCAACATCCCCACTGATACCCTTCAGTCAGCAGCCTCCAAACTCCTGTCCCTTACTTCATCCTTTGGACTTACTCAGTGGTCCTCCTCAGCCACCCACACAGATGGACACACATTAGACCTGGTCTTCACCCTCCTCTGCTCTCTTTCTAACTTCACCATGTCCCCTCTCCCTGTATCTGAGCACCATCTACTCACTTTCTCATCCCTGTCCTCCTCACCTGTCACCCATGACCAGCAACACACGCACCCCCGCAGAAACCTTGCACACCTAGACACCCACAAGAAATCTGACTCTATTCTACCACTGGCATCCATATCCCCTCTCCACGACACAGACAGTGCCACTGCTTTCTACAGTGCCACTCTCGCATCAGCTGTTGGCGCGGTTGCCCCTCTTGTTCATGGCAGAATGCAACGTATCAACAGACAACCCTGGCACAATGACACCACTAAAAAGCTCCGGCAAGTGTCCAGGATTGCAGAGCAGCGCTGGAAGAAAACAAATTCACAAGACGACTTCACCGCATTCAAACAGGCAACACTCGCTTTCAAATCTGCCCTCACCACTGCTAAACAGGCCTACTTTACAACCCTTGTTGTGAGTTCATTTTTCCCTTCATCATTGAGGTCTGATGAACTCCCTCCTCTGGTGAAGGAAGGTAGTGAGACTGATTACCAAACCCCTGGGCAGCTAGATGATAACTGGGTGGCTGGAATTGAGGACTGGATATAAGGCTGCTGACACCCTTCTTCCTGGCTGGTGATTTTCCTGCTGGATTCTTTGAGACCAGTCTGATTCCTGCGTCTCAAAGCTAAGTTTTTCTGCTCTGCTTTGTACTCTTCAGTTTTGTTTTTGTTTTGCCTTGTTTTTTGGGAGTTCTGCCATCCCCAGCCGGGGGTGAGCTGAATTCCATTTTTGTCTCTGATCTGTTGATCTTTTGCTCTGTCTTCAGAATATACCTGAGTGCTGATATAGTCTTTTGAAGCCTAGCGAATTCAGGGCCAGTTTTTCCTATCAGTCGGTTGGCTCATTTTGATGGGGTTTTTGCGGATGGCAGACAGCAGCTTTCCTATCCTGTCCTATGTAGTTAGCTTGGGCCCCATCATTTGCTCAACCTATCTTTCTATCTGTGTTTGTGTTTTCTTCTTGCTTCACCGTCATTATATGTTGGGGGCTGCCTATTGCTTTGGGGTCTGCTCTGGGTCAGTTTAGTTTTTCCCCTTTCTGTCTTTAGGCTATGTAGCTCTCCGGCTGTGATCGAGGGGTCTAGGGCACCGTAGGAACACCCCACGGCTACTGCTAGTTGTTGTGGATAGGTCCAGGGGTCTGCAATCCGATAGCTGCCAACCTCTCTGGTTTTTCTGGACTTAGCTGGTATTTTGTTTTTTCCTCCTTCGGTGACTCATCATAACAGAATCACCAGCCATACCTCAGATCCTAGGGTACTCAATAGCAGGAGAGAATTGTAGAAAGAAAAAAAAAAAAGTGTCAGAATTTTTTTTTTGTGTGCATATTTTTTCCTCTATATCTTTGAGGCCGTAGGGGAAATTTTTCTCTCAATGGAGATGATGCAATTGTCTGATCGTGTGGAGCAGCTCGCTGCTGAAGTGCGGGGAATTTCCGCCTATCTTGCTCATTCACATGCTGCTGAACCAAAGATTCCTGCTCCTGATGTGTTTTTTGGGGATCGGTCTAGATTCTTGAATCTCAAGAATAATTGTAAATTATTTTTTGCCTTGAAGCCTAACTCGTCGGGGAACTCCGCGCAGCAGGTTAATATTGTCATCTCCTTGCTGAGCGGCGATCCCCAGGATTGGGCGTTTTCTTTGAAACCTGATGATCCTATTCTGAATAATGTGAACGCATTTTTTCAAGCCTTGGGGTTGTTGTATGATGAACCTAATGCTATTGATCAGGCTGAAAAGACCCTGTTGGCATTAAGCCAGGGTCGGGATTCGGCAGAGTTGTACTGTCAAAAATTCCGAAAGTGGGCGGTCCTTACTACCTGGAATGATGGTGCCTTGGCAGCCCTCTTTCGGAAGGGTTTGTCAGAAACTGTAAAAGATACTATGGTGGGATTTCCTGTTCCCTCTGGTCTTGACGATTCTATGTCATTAGCCATTCAGGTTGATCGGTGTTTACGTGAACGCAAAACTACACGAGAGATGTTGCCACCTGTTGAACAAATGTCTGAACCTATGCAATGTGATAGAGTTTTGTCTAGGGTGCAACGTCAGGAGTTCAGAAGGCGTAATAAGCTGTGTTTTTTTTGTGGAGATGCCTCGCATATTATTTCTGTCTGCCCTAAACGAGAGAAACGTTGTGTACACACGTTTTCTGTGGGTGGTGTTCAACCTAAGTTTCTTCTGGCAATTACTCTGATCTGCTCCCTGTCCACATTTTCCGCCAAGGCTTTTGTGGATTCAGGAGCAGCGCTGAACCTGATGGACTTGGATTTTGCTAAACGTTGTGGATTTCCTATGACACCTCTGCGGACGCCTATCCCTTTGAGGGGTATTGATGCTACTCTTTTGGCGAAGAATAAACCTCAGTTTTGGACCCAGGTGGTAATGCGGGTCGCCCCAGACCATCAAGAAAATTGCAGATTTTTGGTGTTGCATAATTTGCATGATACCATTGTTCTGGGGTTTCCCTGGTTGCAAATCCATAATCCAGTTCTGGATTGGAAATCTTTGTCTGTGGTGAGTTGGGGTTGTTGGTGTGCCCTTAGTGATGCTCCTGTTTTCTCCACCTCTCCCCAGTCGCATGATGTTCCTGACTATTTGGCTGACTTTTATGATGTATTTAGTGAGAATGAGTCTGCGTCTTTGCCTCCTCATAGTAGTTATGACTGTGCAATTGAGCTGAACCCGGGGTGTAAATTCCCCAAGGGTCGGCTTTTCAATTTATCTGTACCCGAGCACGAGTCTATGCGATCCTATATTAAGGAGGCATTGGAGAAGGGTCATATTAGACCATCCTCTTCACCCTTAGGTGCTGGGTTTTTTTTTGTGGCTAAAAAGGATGGTTCATTAAGGCCTTGTATTGACTATCGTGCCCTCAACAAAATTACTGTTAAATATCAGTGTCCGTTACCCCTGATTTCTGATCTATTCTCCAGAGTTAAAGGTGCTTGCTGGTTTACCAAGCTTGACCTCAGGGGGCGTATAATCTTATTCGCATTAAGCATGGGGATGAATGGAAGATGGCGTTTAATACTCCGGAGGGACATTTTGAGTACCTGGTGATGCCTTTTGGGCTCACTAATGCCCCTTCTGTCTTCCAGTGCTTCATGAACGATATTTTCCGAGACTTTGTGGATAAATTTTTGATTATCTATCTGGATGATATTTTGATCTTCTCCAAGAATTGGGACTCTCATGTGGAACATGTTCGGACTGTGTTCCGGATTTTGAGGGAGAATTCCCTGTATGTCAAGGGATCGAAATGCCTTTTTGGGGTACAGAGGGTTTCATTTTTGGGATTTATTTTGTCTCCGTCAACTATTGAAATGGACCCGGCAAAGGTACAGGCCATTTATGATTGGGTTCAGCCCACTTCTTTGAAGCCCCTCCAGAAGTTTTTGGGTTTTGCTAATTTTTATCGGAAATTTATAGCTAATTTTTCTGGTATTGCCAAGCCATTGACGGATTTGACTAGGAAGGGTGCTGATGTCCTGAATTGGTCTCCAGAGGCTGTTTCTTCCTTTCAGGAGCTGAAGTGAAGATTCACTTCTCCTCCGGTTTTGCGGCAACCTGATGTCTCACTCCCGTTTCAGGTGGAGGTGGACGCTTCTGAGATTGGTGCAGGAGCGGTGTTGTCCCAAAAAGATCCTGTGACATCTAAAATCAATCCTTGTGCTTTCTTTTCCCGAAAGTTCTCCCCATCCGAACGTAACTATGATGTGGGGAATCGGGAACTGTTGGCCATGAAATGGGCATTTGAGGAGTGGAGACATTGGTTAGAGGGAGCCAAACACCAAGTCGTGGTCCTTACTGACCACAAGAATTTGATTTACCTGGAGTCGGCCAAGCGCTTGAATCCTAGACAGGCTAGGTGGGCCTTGTTTTTCACACGTTTTTATTTTGTGGTCTCTTTTCTTCCGGGCACTAAGAATGTCAAGGCAGACGCCCTCTCTAGGAGTTTCCTTGCTGATTCTCCTGTTGTGACTAAGCCTGCTACCATCTTAGGCGAGGGGGTAGTTCTTTCTGCCATCTCGCCCGATTTGAGACGTGCTCTGGAAGAGTTTCAGGAGGACAAACCTGAGCGTTGTCCCAGTGGAAAGTTGTATGTTCCTGACCAGTGGAGGAAGAGAGTGATGTCTGAAGTTCATTGCTCTGCATTGGCTGGTCATCCAGGTATTTTTTGGTACTAGAGATCTGGTAAGTCGGTCTTTTTGGTGGCCCGCCTTGTCTCGTGATGTCAGGAATTTTGTGCAGTCCTGTGGGACTTGCTCCCGGTCTAAACCTTGTTCTCGCTCTAGTGGCTTGTTGATGCCTTTGCCGGTGCCCAGGAGGCCATGGACCCATATTTCAATGGATTTTATCTCTGATATGCCTGTCTCTCAGAGAATGACTGTTATTTGGGTGATTTGTGATAGATTCTCTAAGATGGTCCATCTTGTACCACTCCCTAAGTTGCCATCTTCCTCTGAGTTGGTGCCCTTGTTTTTGCAACAGGTGGTTCGCTTGCATGGGATTCCTGAGAACATTGTATCTGACAGAGGAGTTCAGTTTGTGTCTAGATTTTGGAGGACTTTCTGTTCCAAGCTGGGAATTCAGTTGTCCTTCTCCTCTGCGTTTCACCCTCAGACCAATGGGCAGACGGAGAGAACAAACCAGACTTTGGAGTCGTATTTGAGATGTTTTATTTCTGCCGATCAGGATGATTGGGTTTCATTTTTGCCCTTGGCCGAATTTGCTTTAAATAATAGAGCTAGTTCTGCCACTTTGATGTCACCTTTTTTTTGTAAGTTTGGTTTTCACCCTCGATTTTCTTCAGGGCAGGTGGATCCTTCTGCCTGCCCAAGTGTTGACACTGTGGTGGAGAGAATGCACCAGATCTGGGACCAAGTAGTGGATAAGTTGTCTCTCTCCCAGGAAAAGGCCCAGCGGTTTTCCAACCGGCGTAGGACCGTTGGTCCCCAGTTTAAGGTGGGTGATATGGTTTGGTTGTCATCAAAAAATATCGCTATGAAGGTGGCTTCTCCTAAGTTTAAGCCTAGATTTATTGGACCTTACAAGATTTTGGAGATTATTAATCCGGTCTCTTTTCGGTTGGCTCTTCCTGTCACATTTAAAATTCATAATGTGTTTCATAAGTCCTTGTTGAAGAGGTTTGTTGAACCAGTAGTTCTTGTGGTGGCACCTCCTGACCCTATATTGGTTGAAGGTAACATGGAATATGAGGTAGAGAAGATACTGGATTCCCGTCTGGCTAGATGGAGACTCCAGTATTTGGTTAAGTGGAAGGGTTATGGTCAGGAGGATAATTCCTGGGTCTCTGCCTCTGATATTCATGCCGAAAGATTGGTGCGTGCCTTTCATCGGGCTCACCCGGATCGCCCTGGTGGCATGGATGAGGGTTCGGTGACCCCTCCTCAAGGGGGAGGTACTGTTGTGAGTTCATTTTTCCCTTCATCATTGAGGTCTGATGAACTCCCTCCTCTGGTGAAGGAAGGTAGTGAGACTGATTACCAAACACCTGGGCAGCTAGATGATAACTGGGTGGCTGGAATTGAGGACTGGATATAAGGCTGCCATGCCCTTCTTCCTGGCTGGTGATTTTCCTGCTGGATTCTTGGAGACCAGTCTGATTCCTGCGTCTCAAAGCTAAGTTTTTCTGCTCTGCTTTGTACTCTTCAGTTTTGTTTTTGTTTTGCCTTGTTTTTTGGGAGATATGCCATCCCCGGCCAGGGGTGAGCTGAATTCCATTTTTGTCTCTGATCTGTTGATCTTTTGCTCTGTCTTCAGAATATACCTGAGTGCTGACATAGTCTTTTGAAGCCTAGCAACTTCAGGGCCAGTTTTTCCTATCAGTCGGTTGGGTCATTTTGATAGGGTTTTTGCGGATGGCAGACAGCAGCTTTCCTATCCTGCCCTATGTAGTTAGCTTGGGCCCCATCATTTGCTCAACCTATCTTTCTATCTGTGTTTGTGTTTTCATCTTCCTTCACCGTCATTATATGTTGGGGGCTGCCTATTGCTTTGGGGTCTGCTCTGGGGCAGTTTAGTTTTTCCCCTTTCTGTCTTTAGGCTATGTAGCTCTCCGGCTGTGATCGAGGGGTCTAGGGCACCGTAGGAACCCCCCACGGCTACTGCTAGTTGTTGTGGATAGGTTCAGGGGTCTGCAATCCGATAGCTGCCAACCTCTCTGGTTTTTCTGGACTTAGCTGGTATTTTGTTTTTTCCTCCTTCGGTGACTCATCATAACACCTCGTACCTTCCCTATCTTACAACCTCAAACAGTTATTCAAAACTTTTAACTCCCTCCTCCGCCCACCACTGCCCCCTCCAACCTCCCTCATCTCTGCCGAGGACTTTGCCACACACTTCAAAAATAAGATTGACCAAACAAGGCAAGTCTTCATCATTCAACCACCACAACCCCTTTGTATACCAGACAATGCCCAAACCCCATAACCTCACTCTCCACTGAAGGGGAGCTTAATTGTCTCTTCTCCAAATCGCACCTTACAACCTGTGCACTCGACCCCATCCCTTCCCACCTCCTCCCCAACCTCACCACCACACTTATCCCATCCCTAACCCACCTCTTCAATCTATCACTAACGTCCGGTACCTTCCCTTCTGCTTTCAAACATGCCACAATCATGCCTATCCTTAAAAATCCAACCCTCGACCCAATCGCTATGTCCAGCTATCGCCCAATATCGTTGCTCCCATTCGCTTCCAAACTCCTGGAGCAGCACCTCCACACTGAACTTTCCTCCCACCTATCATTTAACTTGCTCTTTGACAATCTACAATCTGGTTTCCGCCCCCATACACTGAGAAATCCCTGACCAAAATTACTAACGACCTACTTACAGTCAAATCAAATGGACAATACTCTATACTCCTGCTTCTAGACCTGTCCTCTGCATTCGACACAGTTGACCACTGCCTCCTACTACAGATCCTCCTCCTTCGGCATCAAAGACCTCGCCCTATCCTGGATCTCCTCATACCTTTCCAACCACACATTCAGCGTCTCCTATTCCCAGACCACCTCGTCATCCCCCCTCTCTCTGTTGGAGTCCCCCAAGGCTCTGTTTTAGAACCCCTACTCTTTTCAATCTATACACTTAGTCTGGGGCAACTCATAAAGTCCCACGGATTCCAGTACCACCTTTATGCTGATGACACTCAGATCTACCTCTCTGGCCCAGACGTAGCCTCTCTGCTGTCCAGAATCCCAGTGTGTCTATCAGCCATATCCTCCTTCTTTTCCTCTCTCTTCCTCAAGCTCAATGTGGACAAATCTGAACTCATCATCTTTCCTCCATCTCACAGATCTTCCTTACCTGACCTAGCTATGACAATTAATGACATCACGCTTTCCCCAGTACCGGAAGTCTGCTGCCTCGGAGTAACCTTTGACTCTGCCCTGTCCTTCAAACCGCACCTCCAAGCTCTTTCTACCTCCTGTTGCCTCCAGCTCAAAAATATTTCCAGAATCTGTCCTTTCCTCAACCCTCAATCTACTACAATGCTTGTGCATGCCCTCATCATCTCCCGCCTTGACTACTGCAACATCCTTTTCTGTGGTCTCCCTGCTAACACCCTCGCACCTCTCCAGTCCAACCTTATTTCTGCTGCCTGAATAATTCATCTTTCTCCTCGCTACTCCTCCACTTCTCCCCTCTGCAAATCTCTTCACTGGCTCCCATTCCCTCAGCGTATCCAGTTCAAATTACTAATACTGACCTACAAGACCATCTATAACCTGTCTCCCCCATATGTCTCTGAACTAATCTCCCGATACCTTCCCTCACGAAATGTCCGGTCCTCCCAAGACCTCCTTCTCTCCACACTTATTCGTTCCTCACCCAACCACCTCCAAGACTTCTTCTGAATTGCCCCTATCCTCTGGAACTCTTTGCCCCAACAAGTCTGACTATCAACCACATTTGGATCCTTCAGACGGAACCTGAAAACCCACTTCCTCAAGAAAGCCTACAGCCTGCAATGACCCCGCTACCTCCTCTCTCACCACTACCGGAGATATCACCTCAGCCAACACCGGAACTGCTGCAACCCACCAACCTACTGTCTCCTTCCCCACCATCCTGTAGCATGTAAGCCTGAAAGGGCAGGGTCCTCTCCCCTCTGTATCAGTCTGTCATTGTTAGTTTGTTTACTGTAAGTGATAACTGTAATTTGTATGTAACCCCTTCTCATGTACAGCACCATGGAATCAATGGTGCTATATAAATAAATAATAATAATAATAACTTGCTCTGTGGTGGTGGCAAGTGAGGTTCATATTTGTGCACTCACGCTGTCATCTGATAACGAGGGAGCCACAGCGTTCTGACCTGTTTTAATAATCTTACCATCGATCAGAGCCGTCAGTGTATCTCACGCTATCATACAGATAACAGCATGGGAAACACCCGGTGTTAGGGGTGCCGTGCCCAACCAGTAACATGGACTTCCTGGTGAAGTCCGTGTTCGAGGTCCATGTAGGTGTTTACTGTTCGGGTTTGCCCATCTCTATTCACGATTGTCAAAAGTTTATTATAATATTGTACAAAATGTATGGTGAAAGAAATAGTAGGAATAGAAAAGGTTGTGGTAGCATAAAAGAAAAAAACATGGCTAAGAATGTGGAAGCATACCACCATTGGCACAGGCCATTTGTGTAACAGTTCTACTAAACGCATGTCACAACTGGCCTCCTACTTCTGGCAAACATATTAGTGGGGAGGAAGCAGAGGGTATTAATACATATCTGCTATATATCTCTGACAATATGTTACTGTATAAACATATAAGACGTACATCGCTCATTAATTCCTGTTATAAAACAAGTGCAGCAGACTAAACTTTGTAATAAAGTAATAAAAAGAATGAAGATACATACTTGCCAAGTCTAAAAAGACATTCTTTTACATCATATAGCAGGATTGAATGGAGCCTTACTCTTGTCAATTCTCTTTCTTATGTTTAGTTGATCTAATATCATTCATTATATTTTTGCTTGGGATGTGGTAAGACTTCCTGTCATAATTGAAAACTTGATAATTTAACCCCTTTACCCCGAAGCCTGTTTTCACCTTCCCGACCAGGCCAAATTTTACAATTCTGGCCACTGTCAAATTATGTGGTTATAACTCTGGAATGCTTCAATAGATCCCACTGATTCTGAGACTGTTTCCTCATGACATATTTGTACTTTGTGATAGTGGTAAAATTTGTGCAATAAGACCTGCATTTATTTGTGAAAATATCGAAAATTTTGTGAAAATTTAGCAATTTTCAAACTTTAATTTTTATACCCTTAAATCAGAGAGTCATATTGCACAAAATAGTTAATAAACAACGTTTCACACATGTTTACTTTATAACAGCACAATTTTTAGAACATAATTTTTTTGATAGTAAGTTAGAAGGGTTTAAAGTTGACTATCAGTTTTTCATTTTTCATTTTTTGGGGGGCTTACAAGACAAAAAATACCCATAGGTGACACCATACTAAATACTGCACATCTGAAAGTGCTCAAAACCATATTCAAGAATAATAATAATAATAATTTTATTTCTATAGCGCCAACATATTCCGCAGCATTTTACATTATAGCGGGGACGTCTACAGTCAAAAGACATTACAGCATAGCATAGCAATAAACACCCAGATCAAAACAGATACCAAGAGGAATGAGGGCCCTGCTCGCAAGCTTACAATCTATAAGAAAAAAGGGGAGACAAGAAAGGTGGATGGGGACAATTGCTTTTATTGTTTGGACCATCCCAAGAAGTTTATTAACCCTTCAGGTGCTTCACATGAATTCATGGAATGTGGAAGGAAAAAATAAACATTTATCTTTTTTCACAAAAATGTTAATTTAGACCCACATTTTTTTATTTTTGCAAAGGACCTTTAAATGTGTTGTCAATTTCTCTGGAGTATCCCCATACCTCATATGTGGAGGAAAACTACTGTTTGGGCACACGACAGAGCTAGGAAGGGAAAGAGTGCCATTTGAATTGGGAAAGCCCCTGATGTGCCTAAACAGTGAAAACCACTGAGGGAACTGAACTAGATGTGTGGTGAGCACCATGAACCCCCAGGTGCTTCATAGAAGTTTATAATGTTGACCTTGAAAATATAAAAATCACATTTTTCACACTAAAATGTTTATTACCCCCAAATTTTGCATTTTCACAAGGGTAACTAGAGAAATTGCACCATACAATTTGTTTAGCAATTTCTCCCAAGTACGCTGATACCTCATATGTACGGGAAAACTACTGTTTTGGCACACAGCAAGGCTTTGAAGGGAAGGAGTGCCATTTGACATTTTGAATGTAAAATTTACTGGAATCATTAGCGGATGCCATGTTGCATTTGGAGAACCCCTCGCGTGCCTAAACAGTGGAAACCGCTCACAAGTGACACCATTTTGGAAATTAAACCCTTCAGGGAACTTAATGTGGTGAGCACCATGAAGGTTCTTAACAGAAGTTTAAAACGTTGAACCGTAAAATTAAAAAAATGTTTTTTACCCCCCAATTATTTTTTATTTTCAAGAAGATAACAAGAAAGAATGAATCTTAATATTAGTTGTGCAATTTCTCCTGAGTACGCAGATACCCCACTGGGCGCACCGCATGGAACAAAAAGCATGGAGTGATGTTTTGAAACAAAGATTTTGATGGAATGTTCTGCAGGTGTCATGCCACATTTGGAGAACTTCTAATGTGCCTAAACAGTGGAAACTCCCCACAGGTTACCCCATTTTGGAAACTAGAGCCCTCAAGGAATTTATCTAGATGTGTGGGGAGCACCTTGAACCCCTAGGTGCTTTGCAGAAGCTTATAATGTAGAGCTGTGAAAACAAAAAAAAAAATCACAAAAATGTTCTTTTAGACCCAATTTTTTTTATTTTCACAAGGTTAGCAAGGGAAAATGGACCCCAAAATTTGTTGTACAATTTCTTCTGAGTATATCAATACCCCATATGTGACTGAAAACTGTTTTGATGCACAGTACAAGGCTCAGAAGGGAAGAAGCACCATTTAGCGTTCAGATTTTGCTGGATTAGTTTGAGGCTGCCATGTCATATTGGTAGAACCCCTGAGGTGCCAGAGTAGGAGAACGCCCAATCAGTGAACTCATTTTACAATCTATACCTCGCAATGAATTCATCAACGGGTGTAGTTATATTGACACCACAGGTGTGTTACAGAATTTTATACCATTGGGCAGTGAAGGAAAAAATAATTACATTTTAACCACAAAAATTTGTTTTAGCCCCAGATTTTACATTTTCATACTGGCAAATGGGTAAAAATGGCACCAAAATGTGTTTCACAATTTCTGCTTAATGTGGAAATACCCCATATGTGGCTGTACAGTATTGGTTAGATACTGCCAGACTCAGGAGGGATGGAGCACTATTTTTCCTCCTGGAGCGCAGATTTTGCTAGCATAGTTTGCGTACTCCATATACACTGCCCCTAAGTGCTAGAAAAGCAGAATCCCCCTTCACGTGACCCTATTTTGGAAATTTATAGCCTTATGGGAATTTATCTATAGGTGTAGTGACAATTTTGACTCCACAGGTGTTTTCCAGCAACAAGCAGCAGTGGATGTTGCTGAGTGAAAATTGCAAACTGCCACTGTAGTGCCATATGTTGCAGTCACCAGTACTGTGTAGTTACCAGTATGAGGCAGTCACCAGTGCCCAGCTCATTCTTCTAAAGACATGCACCTGTAAATTAGGCGTGCAGAAATGCCAAAATTGTGGAAGCTAATAGGGGTTTAGGCACACTGTGGTGCTCGGAATTATTATTATTATTTTTTTTTTTTTATAAAGCACAATTGGTTCCATGGTGCTGTACATGAGACGGGGTTACTTATAAATTACAGATATCACTTACAGTAAACAAACTAATAATCACAGACTGATATAGAGGGGAGAGAGGACCCTGCCCTTTCGGGCTCACATTCTACAGGATGGTGGGGAAGGAGCCAGTAGATTGGGAGGTTGCAGCAGCTCCAATGATGGTGAGGCGGTAGCTCCAGTAGTGGTGAGGATGCAGCGGGGATCAATGCAGGCTGTAAGCTTTCCTGAAGAGATGGGTTTTCAGGTTCCGTCTGAAGGATCCGAGTGTGGTTGATAGTCGGACGTGTTGGGGCAAAGAATTCCAGAGGATGGGGGATATTCGAGAGAAGTCTTGGGGGCGGTTGGGTGAGGATCAAATTAGTGTGGAGGAGAGGAGGTCTTGGGAGGACCGGAGATTATGTGAAAGAAGATATCGGGAATGAGGGGGGCATTTGGATTTGGGAGTACAGAATTTAATACATTTTTTTGGGGAGGTGAGGAGTTATAGTGCTTTTCCAGAGTCTTTGTACTACCAGTAACGTGGGAGCCCCCTATATTTCTGTTAATAGATGACGGAGCTGAGATGGGATTTGCTTTTTTGTGGATTGATTTGAAGCTTTTGTAGGGAACATTTCACATTACATTTGGGATCACATTTATCAGGCATTCTACGCTGAGCTCTTACATGGGGGTTTACATTTAAATGTCCAAGTGATGTAATTCACATGAAACCCCTGAGGGATCCATTCATTGTATTGTGGCACCAGAGTTACTCTGGACACTGTCTGGCCTCTGTTCAGCGATCTCCTTCTTTTCAGTGGTGCACAAAACTGTGGTCCATCACGCTTTTATGCATTCCTAAAAAGACGGACACTGCTGGATTATAGGCAGCCACACAGTATCCACAGTGCCTCCATCTGTCTCATTATAGGGAATCTTCCACTGGGAATTCCATCTGAATCACGTTTTCCATTTACACAGAAACCCCGGTGTAAGCGCTCAGTATAGAGCGCAGGATAAATGTGATCCAAGCCTTACTGTGATCTTTGGGAGGCAGAATGAAAAATTCAATAGCAGGTTTTACATCTCCTGGGCAGGGAAGGAAGAAACAGAGTATACAGTCATTACAGAATGGGATCGCACGTGATTTTATTAGTAAGGAGATGTGGTATGATCAGACCGTGTTCCTGTATGGTCAGATACAGACATTACACAGTACACAGCAGGGGCACATGTATAAGATTATCTCAGCACAGGAACATTTTTTTAAACACGTCCAATTATGCAACTTATTATTCCAAGATCTGTTAATTTATATAAACTTAATATGAATCTCTTTAATCAAACTAAGGTTCTTTTTATATCATTCAAAGCCTTATAGGGCAGTTTGATAGTACTTAATTTCAGTAATAATAGCTCTGCAACATTTTTCTTGGTGGCTAAACAACAGAAACGATGGCAGATGGTGTTTTCCAGATTTAGAAGCTGTAGAATTGACCCTAAAATGTAGCAGCATTCCAACTATCTGAAACCAACCTTAGCAATAGAAGTGACTTATTATGGTCTTACAGTTGAAACTTAAACATCATAGCTATATATATACATATAGATTACTATACAGTACAATGCCTTTGAAAAAGTATTCATACGCAATTAACTTTTCCATGTGGATTTTATGTGACAAAGTAGTATTTGTATGGTGTAAATGAAAGGAAACATGTTTTTCTAATTATTCTAAAAATATAAATCTGAAAATTGTGATGTGCTTTTGTTTTTAGCACCCTGCAGTCTGATATCCCCTATAAAAATCCTTAGTGACAAATTGCTCCCATTAGTCACACAGTTAGTAAATTGAGTCCACCTGTAATTTATTCTTAGTTTAACCACCACTGTTCTGTGAATGCCTCAGAGGTTTGTTTGAGAATATTAGAGTTCAAACACCATCATGAAAACATTGAAGCACACCAGATAGGTGAGTTATAAAGTTGTGGAGAAGAGTAAAGTGGGGTTAGGTTATAAAAAATAGCCCCAGCTTTGAACATCTCTTGGGTCACTGTTCAACGCATCATCGTAAAATGGAAACATTATGGCGCAACTGCAAAGCTACCAAGACATGACCATCCACCTACTTTGACATCCCAAGCAAGGAGACCCCTAGTTAGAAAAAACACCAAGGTGCCCATGGTTACTCTGGAGCAGACATGGGCACTTAATTTTCTCTAGTGGATATATAAGGAGGTGGCAGGGACCCTCATGTACCTTCTCTCTCCTTAATGCTGTTCACCTGTGTCACATGCGGTACCCTGATGTCTTATTAATGTTATTGTGTGCACTGTAATGTATTTGTCATGAACTGTAATGTAATGTATTGTGCTTTAACTTAGGGATAGATTAGTGAGTAGTCCAGGACCATAGGGGGATTAGAATAGAGGGGGCACAGTAGAGATAGAGGATAGGATAGATGTAAGAGTAGTAAAGTATATGCAGCATAGAGGTTAAGTAGATGGGAGGAGTTAGAGCAGAGCAGCACAGAACAGGGGGGTATAGGACAGATACTTCTAGTTCTGTCAGACACCTGGGGCAGCCTGTCCAAGGGTAGGATGTGTAGATAGAGAGAAAGAGAGCAAAGGACAAAGCTGTGAGGATAAGTCTGCGGATTGCAGTAAGGGGCCCCAGGCTGGAGAACAGTGTAAACCGGGCACCAGCTCAACAGAATCATCCTCAGGAAGGATTCGGGGTCTAGAACCAGGGCGGGAGCTGCTCAGATGGCGTTCCCGGCACCTTTCCCTAATGGAACCGGACGAGGGGCTGACAGGGAGCTGGTGACGTGTAATGTACAGATGGGGCACGGATTGTCCAAAGAGGCTGCCCGGAAGGCAGAAAAACTGCAGGAAACCTTGCCCTGTGTGAACTGTGCTGCTGATGTGATGGATGCCTTATTGTTTAGTAAAGTTCAACTGCTGGAAAAGAACTGTGACTCTGTGATATTTACTGGAACCTGGAAGTGAGAAGCTGGAGTTAGGCAGGAGTCACACACAACGTAGAAAAATACGGACCGTATTGTACGGCCGTAATATGCATAAATGGTCCCTAAATAGTGCTCCGTATGTCATCCGTTGTCAGGGTGTGGCCGCATATTTTTCTCATGTAAGCATCCCTATGTAATCCATATGTGATCCGCATAGCGTTTTTTTCTCGCAACCTTGCAAAATGGACATTTAACGGTTTTGAAGCCTGCACATAGTTTAAATTATCAGCACCAACCCTATTTATTGCCTCAACATCAGGTGGCAGCCTCCAATCTGCCCATTTTGGTGCTGTGCTTGTGTTGGTGTATTGGTGGTTGTTAGCAAACATGTCAGACACACTTCAGTTCACCCCAACTGACTGTGTTCTGTTCAACTGGGTTTTGTCCCGCCGCTTTGGCCAGCCATACCCAGTGATTGTGGATCCGAGGAAGAGGAGATGAATGTGGGTGCATCCGCATTTGGGACAATGCCTCACTAAAGGCTATTTTCACAGACTTTATGCAGCTCTGAGGACACATCCTGACAAGTTTTTCCTCTATTGTCGGATGACCGTTTCTACCTTTGATGTTTTGTTGGAGACAGTGTGCCCAGGGATCACCTTCCAGGACACCCGGATGCGCAAATGTATGTCTGTGGAGGAGCACCTTCTCCTTACGTTACGGTATGTATTTCTCAGCTACAGAATGTATGTAGATGATTAGTTTCTCAAATAATTATGTTATTCAGTAACCTCTTTTTGGCCAAGAAGCATTATGAATTGGTAAGAAATATATGCTCTAAAACTTAGAACACTTTGATGTGTTATTCCACATTACCTAACCGTGGTACATGTGTATATGTATTGTTCGCCTAGCGTCTTACTTACACACTGTTCTGGTGATCTATATGTAATGTGTGCATCCTTGAGCATGTATTTTAATGTATATATTTTCTACATTTGTTTAATTGTAGGTTCCTCTCAAATGGCCTTTCTTATGCAGCACTCCATCTGGAGTTTTTGATTGGGCGATCGACAATATCCGGCATCGTTCGTGCTACATGCTACATGTTCTGAAATCTGGTCCAGAGTTCATCATCTGGTCATGCCAGAGCCCAAGATGGGAGACTGTTTGAGGCTTGCCAGGGGATTTGAGTTGCACTGCCTTTCCCCAACTGAATTGGAGCCCTGGATGGGAAGCACATCCGTGTGCGTAAGCCGCCGAACTCAGGGTCCCAATTCTATAATTATAAACAATATTTTTCTGTAGTTTTGTTGGCTCTGGTTGACAGTAACTACAGGTTTATAACTGTAGACATTGGGGCTTATGGAAGAACTGGAGACTCTAGAGTCTTCAGTTCTTCCATTATGGGTCGGCGGCTGTGCAATAACCTGTTGGACCTACTACCACCACGTCAGCTACCAGGCTCAAATCAAGAAGCGGTGCCTTATGTCCTAGTGGGGATGAAGCCTTCCAATTGACCAGGCATGTCATGAGGCCATACCCGCGCCGAAACCTTGACCACCGGCGCAGGATTTTTAATTTGCACCTTTCACGTGCCCGAAGACTGGTGGAGTGCGCCTTCGGCATTCTTTGTGCCAAATGGCGTGTCCTCCAGTCTGCCATTCAGCTGAGTGAAGCCAATGTCAATGAGGTCATCAAAACTTGTGTGGTCCTCCATAACTTCACTAGACTGTATGATTCCTCCTCATCTGATGTCACTAAAGGTGTGGTGAACAATGGGGATAGGCCTAGGCCACATGTGCTCCCTTTACAGCGTCCTCTCTCAGGACTCAAAGTACGTGATGTGTTCACCCAGTATTTTGTTTCACCTCAGGGTGCTACTGCCTGGCAAGATCAGGCTGTATCTATGTTGTGATGTTCTTATGTGTGTGAATATAATGTTATTTTTTGTTGTTCTATGATGTGTGTGGTCGGTTTATATGTGATAAAGTTGACTTATTTGAATGCCTAAAATAATTCAAGAAGAGGGCCTTAGATGCATTTTCAAATTTTTTATAAATGCAAAAAATTGGTTAGAATACTGTTTACCATATTTTTTTCATATGGCAGATATTGCCCAGGCCATTTAGCCTTTTCTGTATATAACATTTGCATATTTGGACACCCAAATAGGTAACAACAAATGATAATTACCAACAAAAACAAAAAATATACCAATTTTGTATTTTATAACTGCTGGTAGCTTGGCGGAGGTGATGGCGGGAGGCCTTCCTCTCTTTGTTGGGGGTTGGGGTGCCCAGCTTGACCATCACCATGGGTGGATGATCTTGGCCCTGTGGGAATATGTGGCCATGTTCCTGCAGCTGCGCACCAAAGAGACCATAAGGATACTGTCGATTCAAATCCTGTGGCTGATTGTAGCCACGTCCATCATACCCCCCAATATGACCATGTCATTCAAACCCAGGTTGGGGCCAGCCTCCAACACCAGGTCTGTACAAGTGGCCATATTGGGCAGGTTGGTTATAGGCTGCCATTTGGCCATGTTGTTGCCAAGGTTGGTTTGGGGGGGAATGGGTGGAGGTGTAGGCACACATGCAGGCGGTCACTCAGATCCTAATTGAGCATGCACAGCTGGTTGTCGGACAAGGCGGAGACAGTTACGGGTTGAGAGCTGCCACCTCTCAAGATACTCAAACAACTCATATGGGTCATTGGGGTGTGTGCATGCATCAATTAGGATCTGAATGGATCCTCGCACACGTAGCCTCACCTCACGGGGTAGGGGACAGAGGTAGCGGGCCAGGCTTTGGGAATATGCCTCTTCACCCTCATCTTGGGCAGCCCTGGACAGGTAATTGAGGACACCTGTGTCTACATTCCTCCGGGTATCAGAGGCAGTGTTGTCCCTTCTCTGTCTCCCATGGCAGCCTACGGCTGCAGGCTGGAGGAACCCCTCAAGACACCCAGTAGGGCTGCTGCTGTTGCCAGGATCTTCTAAGTTGCTGGCTGCTGGTGGCTCTGCTGGGTCTGGACCAGGTGCAGAACCTGATGCTGGGCCTGATGCTGGTGGAGCTTGGGGGTTGCAAAAGCTTTGCTCAGAAGATGGACCAGCCACCTCTTCACATCCCCCGTCGTGGTCTATAATGGGCTCAGTATCCAACCCTGTATCTCTCTGTGAGGTTGGATTGAGTTCTGTTAGGAAATGTACAAAAAACAAAATGTAGCTCTGACCCTAAAAAGCATATGTGTCATGTGGTGTGATGTCTGTACTTACGGTCTGAGATCCATACTGGGTTCCAAAAATGCCAAGCGGTCAAAATAGATGTATTTCCGCTTGGTCGGTGCTGCTGCTGCCACACTCCTGACCCTCTGTCTTTCCCGCCGGTACTGGTCGCGGATGCTGCGCCAGCGTCTCATCACATCCTCAACTGCAATGTGAAGTGAAAAGTGACTGTAACCTTTGTGAATTGTGCCAAGCAATATTCCTAACATTTCACATAGTCACGTGGCCTAGTAGGGGGTGTTTTTTAGCTACATTTTTCTTTAGCAAACAGGGATGCCTACATACACAGTATAGGATTGTAGGGGCTACATTTCAAAAAGCTCACTTCTGGCCTTTAAGCTGATTGGTAAAAATGACAATTACTTACGAATTTGTTGTTGCTCCTCATGTGGCCGTTGGGCATAGTTTGGGAACATGTGCACACATACTGTATGCGCCTCCATGCCGCCTCTTTGCGGCCCCGGTCAGAATAATGGGTATCCCATTGGTCCCAAAGTTCGGGCCTTTCCTGGACCAACACAATTAGGAGCTCCACATTAATGTGGCTAGACATGATGCTGCAGGACTCCATGGAGGCGTACTTCGTGGATGTCTGGAGCGCTTATTGAGCTAATTTGCATGTCTAAGCTTCCTGATGATGGATTGGCACATTTCCTGTCACCTGCCAAAGTCCTGCGTATTTCTCACAAGTCACACGTGTGGTCCGTGTGTAATGTGTATTTTTTGCGCACCCATAGACTTGCATTGGTGTACTACGGTCGTAGTACGCTGACAATCGCAGCACGCTGCGATTGGCACGGACCATATAAAATACGCGACAAAAATACAGCTGATGGGAGCTACCCCATGGAGAATCATTGGTCCGTGGGCAATGCATTTTTTTAACGCCTCTCACTCGTCCGTATTCCTCTCTAGTGTGACGCCGGCCTTACAAAGATTCCAGTAACGGAAGGGAGTACCCGGTTACACCCATCACACACACAGCACAAAGGACATAGTATTTTATCTGTAGGGAGCCAGTGTTTGGGAACAGTACATCCCGTTGCCACGACAACAACCCTGGCTGCCTTACAGGCACATGAGAGACCATTACTGTTGGGAACCCTCACATAGCCCCCCATGTACAGGTGAAGTGTTGGCTCGTGACCTTTGGGCAACAGCGGGGAGATATCTGTTTGCTCTCCTGGCTGTTGCTTGACAGTATATCACATAAAATCCAAACAAAAAACATTTGAGTTGGTGGGTGTAATATGAAAAAATGTGGAAAAAGTTCACAGGGTATGAATACTTTTTTTAAAGCACTGTAAATAACATTTATTTATATACAATTATAGGTGTGACTTCTTTGTCCCATTAATTTTTTTCATTCTGTAAGACCTGATATAGATATTGGTGATGTTTCTCTTTCGCAAAAAAATAGTCCAATTTTCATCATTGTGTTTTGGCTCTTCTTTTTCATTTGGTCAGGGTGTCAGTTTTTCCGTTAGTGTTTCATCGATAATTTTTCGTCTATGGAAAAAAAAATTGCAAAGCTTCTTCTACCCAATACAATGGTTAAAAACGGCATACGGATTGTACATGAATGGTATATATTCATCGGTGCTTTTTTACGGATCCATAGACTTGCATGGGTAATAGTGATCCGTGACTCAGATCACAGATCTCAGATCAAAAACTGACATATATTTTGCTGTCTGCTAAAAAATTTAGACATGTAAACAACTCCACAGATTATAATGGGTATATTTCCTATCTGAGAAAAACATAGAACTTAAAAGTAAAAAAAAAGTATTTCTGGATGAGATCTAATCATTGTTTGGTTCTGAAATTGTAGTTGTTGTCAGTACCTGTGATAATAGATTAACTGGAATGATTATGCTTACAGTGCTTGAAAGCTATGTAAAAATGTTAACTATCTTTTTAAACATATAGAGGATATAAAAACCTGAAGTGATAATAAACATGAGCTGTAAATTTTTTTATGGTATCAGGACCTTGCACTTTGACTACGCACCAATTGTAGCTAATCTGTCTTGCAAAGTCCACCTTGTAAAGTATAAGTTTCCAATGAGATCTGATTTAGTTGTTCCGTAACAAAGGTTTAAGGTACACACGAAGGTAGGCAGTGGGGAAGAAATCACGTTTTATAGGTATGCTGCAAAAGTGTGTTCGATTGCTCATTTTACTTCAACAATTATAATTAATACAGCATACTGTATATTTGTAATATCGATTGATTTGTTATTATGCATCAGTACTAACTGTATTACTCTTTCCAGAAAAGAATCGTAACCTTTCCTCAAACAGCGACACAACAGAAAAGGAGAAAAAGGGAATCTTTGGATTTTTCCGAAGTAATAAGAAAGTAAACAAGGTAAATTATTCCAGTCTTTAGTGTTTGCTTTGCAGCAAAAGAAAACTTCTATAGGCATTATATCAAAGGTAATGCTGTGATACACGGATCAGGTGTGGGAGATGGATCGCTTGGAAACGACTGTTCCTCATCAATTCCTGTTGTTTTTCCTCTAGATGTTTTTTTACTTGTAAGTTAGGATCTAGGTTTCTTTTTACAGTCTATATACTAGTGCCACCTTTAAGTTCTGAACACTGATGTATTCACACAGTTTTTTTACCATCTTGAAGACTGCATGATAGTTTGCTAAATGGTTAGTTCAATGCCTTGTAGTGAAGATTTTATAGACATCTAAGCTCAATGATAGTGACGTCAATTTGACCAGTTTCTTAGAAATGTAAAAACTGTGACCCCCATAAACCCCTTGAATAAACCTATAGTGAAACATGTTGTCTTTAAGGTTCTTCTGGCTTTAGTTTATAATTTGCTCATTTAAAAAATAGGTTTACTCTTTGCTTTTTGCAGACAAATCTTTTTTTGGTTGAAGATTTATTGTAAATATTAAGAAATTTTGGTTAATTTTAACTTAAACATTATTATTTGTCTCTCCTGGAACTATTAACTTGTGGTGTATTTTGTGTATTTGGTATGGCAGTTTATATTAGTGTACATTGTAGACTGTAGCTCCCCTTGCTAGGTTGACTATATTTTCATCATTTTGTTTTTCAGACTACACTTTCAGGAAATTACCTTTTTTAAGGAAAATAGTTGATAAAGCTTTGATTGTCATATTCAGTTTATTTACTGTATGTTTCTTTTATAGTTTGCAGACTTTTTTGTTCTTTGAAATCTTGTATTTTTTTCTACTTCTTTGTCAACTTCAATGACTTGTGTCTTGCATTATCAGCTTACCTGTGCAAGCTTCAGTTTTTTTTTCTGTTTAGCAAATTCAATTTAATGTTATCACTGACAAGGATAGCCTAGTACTGGAAGTATTACTGGTTAATGTAAATTCAACAAACTTTGTATGGTATGAGTGTATAGTATAAGTTAATATAAGAAACTTTGTTATATATCTTATACCCCCTGTCTCCTTATCTCATCTTTGACTCTTAAACAACAGCTATAATCTACGTTGGTAAAAACAGGATTTTCTCACAGTTTACTGAGCAATCAAATTACAGCTGCCTAATATATTTTATAGAGATACATAGTAACATAGTAACATAGTTATTAAGGTTGAAGGGAGACTTTAAGTCCATCTAGTTCAACCCATATCCTATCCTAACTTGCCCTAACATGTTGATCCAGAGGAAGGCAAAAAAAACCCATGTGGCAACAGTAGGCTTCACATTGGGGAAAAAAATTCCTTCCCGACTCCACATACGGCAATCAGACTAGCTCCCTGGATCAACGCAATATTAAGGAGACTAGTGTATATACCCTGTAATATTATACTTTTCAAGAAAGGCAGATGGAGGTTTAGGAGCAGGAAGGCGTAAAATGGAAAAAAGAGCACACACACCGACTGTGTGGCTGCTTTCTAATACGTTTTTTATATCACCACAGGGCTACATTGCTCATTAATGCTGAATAATGTGCTCAATGTTTCTGTTGCCTCTGAACACGTGCTACATAGAGACAGGAGAGTATAGGTCCCATTACATTTAGCGATGCACCAGCGATCCCGACAACGATACGACCCGGTCAGGATCGCTGGTGCATCGCTAAATGGTCGCTAGTCAGCTGCCACACAGGCGGATCACACCAGCGATGCAGCAGCGGTCGGCGGTCGTTACTTACCTGTCAGACGCAGCGATGATGACTTCCGCCTGCGTCCATGCGTCGCTCGACGGCACCAGCGTGACGACAGCGAGAGGAAAATGGCACACAAAAACCATAAAGGGGTGACCTAATTTCATAAGGCACTTCCAAAATACCATTAAACCTATAAATTACAAGAAGTATATGCCAAATAAATTTAAAATTCAGTCTTTATTAACATTATTGACAAACAATTGGTAAAAATTAATTCTATTAATTTAGTGGGTAGACACACAAATGGACCGAAAACACAGGATCAGTAATACCCAATTAATGAGCTAACGATCAAAGTAAATAAAAAAAGAGAAAAAACATAAAAAAAAAAATACTAATACAAAAAAGTACTATCTGGTACAATTGGTGCTTATATGGTTCAATGGATATGAAAACAATTATTTTCCAATCAATGTGTGAATAATGGATTAATCCTAATGTTCAAACTGAGCTAGAAAGCATCTATAAAATGTCAGGACATTATATCCATAATATATGAGCACTAACGCTAAATTACACTATAGATACTTAAATGAACCATAAGGATGATAAATTTATTTTCTCATGAAAGCTATAATTTTTGTTATACAGAGCTCATAACAGCGTAGAAAATAGAATAATGTATTTATATATACCATTCCTCAAATAAGTTACAGAAAAAATAACAGATAAGCAAATTAATAAAATGCAATAGTGCTCAAAATGTCTTAGGCCTCTTTCACACATTCGTCTGTCACCATCAGTCAAAATCCGCCGTTTTGCTAAAAAAACGGATCCGCCATTTTTCTTGGCGGATCCGTTTTTTTTCCCATTGAGTTGCATTACCGGCGGATCTTGATGGATGGTCATCCGTTGGATCCATTTTTATACGGATCCGCCAAAATTTTGGCTTCCGCCGTCTTGCCCGGACGGACAATGCAACGTTTTTTTTGGCCGGCCAGATCCGCATTTTACAGTGCGCATGCCCGGAGGAATTGACTCAGCCAGAAATATAACCCTAAACTCGGTTCTGGCGGCTGAAAAAATCTCTCTCTCTCTCTCTCCTTTTCCAGGCACAGTTTCCTTTAAATTTCTGCCTTATCCGGATCCGTCAAAGTAACGGTCCGGTGACACCCGTTTGTTTCAATCTGCCAACGGATCCGTTTTCCGCCATTTTGACGGATTTCAACTGAGCTAAAAAACGGATGTGTGAAACAGGCCTTACTGTATTCCTGACACAAACAAAATATATATATGTGTATAGTTTTCTGCTTAACCCCTTAACGACCAAGCCATTTTGTAGGTTAAAGACCAGGTCACTTTATGTGCTTATAACTCTGGAACGCTTAAACGGATCCCGCTGATTCTCACATTGTTTTTTCGTGACATATTGTACTTCATGTTATTGGTAAAACTAATTCGATATGACTTGCGTTTATTTATGAAAAAAATGGAAATATGGCGAAAATTTTTAAATTTTCAAACTTTTAATTTTTATGCCCTTAAATCAGAGAGATATGTCACAAAAAATAGTTAATAAATAACATTTCCCACATGTCTACTTTACATCAGCACAATTTTCGAACCAAAATTTTTTTTGGTTAGAAAGTTATAAGGGTTAAAAGTTGACCAGCGATTTCTCATTTTTACAACAAAATTTACAAAACCATTTTTTTTAGGGACCACCTCACATTTGAAGTCACTTTGAGGGGTCAATATGACAGAAAAATGCAAAAAAGTGACACCATTCTAAAAACTGCAACCCTCAAGGTGTACAAAACCACATTCAAGAAGTTTATTAACCCTTTAGGTACTTCACAAGAATTGAAGCAATGTGAAAGGAAAAAATTAACATTCAACTTTTTTCCCCAAAAATTTTACTTTGGACACAATTTTTTTATTTTGTCAAGGGTTTCAGGAGAAAATAAATCACAATATTTGTTGTGCAATTTCTCCTGAGTACAGCGATACCCCATGTGTGGAGGAAGACCAATCTTTAGGCGCACGGCAGTGCTCAGAAGGGAAGGAGCATCATTTGAGATTTTGATTGTCAAATTGGCTGGAATCGTGAGCGGACGCCATGTTGCGTTTGGAGAGCCCCTGATGTACCTAAACATTGGAAACCCCCCATAAATGACCCCATTTTGGAAACTAGACCCCCCCAAAGAGCTTATCTAGATGTGTGGTGAGCACTTTGAACCCCCAAGTGCTTCACAGAGGTTTATAAAGTAGAGCCGTGAAAATAAAATAATCATTTTTTCCACAAAAATGATCTCTTTGCCCACAAATTTTTATTTTCACAAGGGTAACAGGAGAAATAGGACCCCAAAAGTTGTTGTGCAATTTTTCCTGAGTATGCTGATACCCCATATGTGGGGGGGAGCCACTGTGATCGCCTTACTGCGATACCTGGGAGGCAAAATGCACAAATCCACAAAAGGTGAAGAATTGGTTTTATTTTTTACGCTGTTTCTCGTGTGGTATTAGTGATGAGGCGACTTTATTCCTCGGGTCAGTGCGATTACAGCGATACCAGATCTATATCCTTTCGTGTTTAGCTTCTGTCACACACTAAAAGACGCTTTTTTTGGAAGACTTTTTTGTAAGAAATTTTTGCATCGCCGTATTTTGAGAGCTATAATTTTTCCATATTCCAGCCGCCAGAGTCATGTGCGGGCTCGTTTTTTGCGGGACAAGATGATGTTTTCAGCTGTACCATGATTATTTATATCCGTCTTTTTGATCGCGTGTTATTGCACTTTTTCCATACCGCTTGGAAAAAGTATAATTTGCTACATTTTTGTGGGGTTTTTTTTACGGCGTTCACTGAAGGGGTTAACTAGGGTGACGATTTTATAGATAGGATTTTTACGGAGGCGGTGATACAAAACATGTGTATTTTTTTGTTTATTTTTTTTACATAAAAATGTGTATTTTTAGGTGAATTTTAGGGGATTTTTTTTACTATTTTTTATTATTTTTTAATATTTTTTTACATATTTTTTTTGAAGTTTTTTACCTTGTCCCTTCATGGGACTTTTACTTTCACTTTAGGTATAATACATTACAATGCTCCAGCATTGGAATGCATTATGCCTATGCTGAGAGCTGCAGACACCTTGCTGTGAGCATGGTCTCTGCAGCTCTCCGTATGTAAATGACCCGGAGGTTGTCATGACACCTCCGGGTCATCATGGCACAGGTCAGGCCCCACGATTACATCGTGGGGACGCCGACCTGAGGCAGAGGGAGCCCCCGACACTCTTCCTCCCCCTCTGAACACTGCGATCGCAGCAGTGATGGGGTTAACAGCCAGGGGTGGAGGGAGCTCCGCTCCTAGCTCTCAGTGCAGGACGCTCAGCCACTGCAGCGCTGAGCTCCTGCACTGATCTTCGGGCAGGAAAAGCTGACACTTGAGCCTCTCCTGCTCATCGCTGCTGTGTTTGGTCTGTCAGATTGACTGACCAATCACAGCGCTTGGGGGGCAGGGAACGACTGCAAGGGTCCCTGCCCCCCTCGCTGTGCCTCTCAGCTGTTATAGACAGCTGTCGGCACTGAACTGAAACTGCATATTTACATGCAGTAACAGTTCAAAGGCAGGACGTGCAGAGTCCGTCATGGTGCGGGAAGTTACCTCCTGCCATGACAGACTCTGCATGTCCATAGACATTAAGGGGTTAAGAGATAATGCTATGATAAAACCATAGTATATAATGATAAGTGTGCAAGTATGCATATGCAAATACTATAAATAGTGAAACAGCATTGTGCAGAAGGGAGGAGGAGGATAAATTATATTCTAATTAGAGAGGGTATACATGACCTGGTTGCAGGAGGGCTCCCTGGTCGCACGTTTCGCATTAGCTTCTTCTTACAGGGGGTAAACTGGCAGATCTCACCAGCGATGCAGCAGCCTGTCGGCGGTCGTTACTTACCTGTCAGACGCAGCGATGATGATGACTTCTGCCTTCGTCCATGTGTCGCTCGTCGGCGCCAGCGAGATGCCAGCGGAACGCCAGCGAGAGGAAAATGGGCCTGGATGTTCTCGCGCGATCAGCAATATCCAGCGGGGGGCCGAGTCGCAGGTACGTGTCACATGTTGTGAGATCGCTAGCGATATCGATGTTGTGTCAAAAAATTGGTGACGCTTTAGCGAGATCGCTAGCGATCTCGCTATGTGTGAAGGGGGCTTATGGATCCCTCTTCTGTGTGCTTTGCTTTAGAAACATCATAGCAGCTAGATTCTAATGACTAGCTTATAAATCAGTGAAAATTAAAGTCAGATAATGCAGATGACAAAATTGATGAATACTGCAAGATGTATTCATGTAATGGACAGAAATGTTATTATATAAACACACTAATACACACACTAAAGCTTGTTCTGAAAAGTCATTTGAAACAACAGGTATGAGTTAAATCTAATCTATGGTTTTTTTTATTCCAAACCAATGATAGGCATGAGTTATATTTATAAAAGGGGTTATCTCATCTTCTTAAATGGGTAAAATTGCTAAGTGCTTATAAGAACAACTAATTTTGAAGTTTAACCACTTTGTGACCTGTGCCGTACTAGTACGGCACAGGTCGCTTCTCTCCCTTTGATGTGGGCTACAGCGGTAAGTCCACATCTTTCCCGGCACATGTCAGCACATGTCATGTGCCTGGAACAGCCGCAGGTGGAATCACAATCCATCTGCGGCTATTAACCCGTTAAATGCTGCTGTCAAAATCTGACAGTGGCATTTAATGCGCACTTTCGGCCATCGTGCCAGAAATCCTGCCCATCAGTGACCCCCGTCATGTGAACTCTGGTCACCGATGGGTTGGCTGGAGCACATAGCAAGTGAGGTATTCTGCTACATACAGGTGATCTGATCATCACCTGTATGTAGCAGAGCCGATCGGGTTATGGCAGCTTCTAGTCTCCCATAGAGACTATTGAAGCATGCCAAAAGTTAAAAAAAAAATTACAAATATTAAAAGAATGTAAATGTTTAAATCACCCCCCCCCCTTTCGCCCAATTCAATATAGAACAAAAAGAAAATTAAACACACATATTTGGTATCGCCGCAATCAGAATTGCCCGATCTGTCACTTAAAAAAGGATTAACCTGATCGCTAAACGGCGTAACGAGAAAAAGAGTCAAAACGCCAGAATTACATTTTTTTTTGGTCACCGTGACATTGAATTAAAATGCAATAACAGGCAATCAAAAGATTATATCTGTTGAACATGGTAAACATGGTGAACATGGTAAAAAAAAATTCCAAAAAACCTTTGTGGAATTGCACTTTTTTTCATTTTCACCGCACTTGGAATATGGCCATATTGACAGAAAAATAAAAAAATTATGGCTCTGGGAAGAAGGGGAGTGAAAAACAAATGCAAAAACAAAAAAGAGCAAGGTCTAAAAGGGGTAAACATTTGTTAAAATTCCTATCCTTTCTCAAGAACGGAGTGGTTTTCAACTCCTTACATTGCTTTTCGTTGTGTAGTTTTTCATCCACTTCTACATTCTATCAGCAATGGCCAATCTCTTAGGAAAAGAGCTTACAAGCTCTTTGCAGTAGATAATTTGATCAAGTCACCTTTCGGTGACACTGCACTCTTCCATTGCTGCAGTCTCTGCTTGCAGTACTAGAGTGACCACAATTCAGGACAATGGTACAGCCATGCCGTTGGCTCAAACTATCATTCATCATGAGTGTACCACCCATTCCACCTTTGGAAGGCTGAGGAGCAATGTATTCCTGAAGATAAAAGATTAGACATCCACCTTAAATGTCAAGATAGAATAGATAAGAGAAGCATAAAAGGAATTAAATGAAAGCATTTTCAGATTAAAATAAAATTCCTCAATGTAAAATGTGGCAAGAAAGGAAATAGAATGTTTGAGTAAGATGATAAGGAAATGGCCTTGCAGATGCTATTTATTGAAACTTTAAGGACTGTCTTTTCTTTATTCTCACATTAAAGCATTCCATTGCACACACTACCTTTGCGCATGAATAAATGTCAAAAACAGAAATAATTCTATAGCTATTTGGTTATAGAGAACGCTTTATACTTGGCGACCTTTTGCTTGTTTAGAGTGAAAAAGATGGGCCATATTGCTGACGACAACCATGAGAGGCCATGCTTCATTTTCTTTGGCTATTTAAAGGGAACCTGTCATATTGAAAATGGTATCTGATCCACAGGCTGGTTGTTGTAAAGAACGGGGAGATGATCAGATTGATAATACATTTTTGTGCAAAATGTTTTATTGCATTTTTTCTTGCAATTCTAGTTTTTAGTAAATCTATGAGGCCAGTCGGTGGTCCTATTCAGTGATTGAAAGTCTTGTCTTCATTTTATGAATCTGCATTTAGAGACAGCTGTCAATCATTGACTAGAACCACCCATTGTCCACTTATATATGCAAACAGTAGGCATGTCAAAGAATACAATTCAAGCTATACTGAATCTTTTCCTACAAACCTATATACCATTTTTACAGCTTCTTCTCTATACCATACTGTCCACAGATCAAACTGCATGTGCAACTCAAGTCAAGAGATTTCCATTTAAAAAAACTGAAGTAAACTCCACTGTACTCCAATGTATATCTAATCATATTTGGCGCTCTGTTCACTTTTGCATTAAAGGTAGGGATGGGCGGACATCTGGATGTTTGGGTTCAGCGGGTTTGGCTGAACAGTTACAAAAAGTTTGGATTCAGGTACCAGAACAGTACCCGGACCCCATTCACTTGAATGGTGGCCCAAACATCCAGTGTTTGCCACACTGTCATGGGCATGACAGCATGACAAACACCACTTCTGATCGGCTTTAAAATCATCACCGGCAGTCAGAGAGCCGTGGTTCCCACGCTGTCAAAAGACATTGTGAGTGCGCAGCTGTGATCTGAGGTATAAAATTTACCTCCGGTCACTGGTGTCAGCTGATGGGACTACCGCTGCCATCAGCCAATGCCTGCTGCTGCTAATAACAGTGAGAGCAGGAGCATCTGATTATTATTATTTATTATAGCGTCATTTATTCCATGGCGGTTTACATGTGAGGAGGGGTATACATAATAAATACAAGTACAGTATTCTTAAACAATACAAGTCACGACTGGTACAGGAGGAGAGAGGACCCTGCTCGTGAGGGCACACAATCTACAAGGGATGGGTGCGGATACAGTAGGCGAGGATAGAGCTGGTCATGCAGCGGTTTGATGGATTGGTGGTTACTGCAGGTTCTAGGCTTGTCGGAAGAGGTAGGTCTTCAGGTTCTTTTTGAAGGTTTCCATGGTAGGCGAGAGTCTGATATCTTGTGGTAGAGAGTTCCAGAGTAGGGGGGATGTGCGGGAGAAATCTTGTATGCGATTGTGGGAAGAGGAGATAAGAGGGGAGTAGAGAAGGAAATCTTGTGAGGATCGGAGGCTGCGTGCAGGTAAGTACCGGGAGACGAGGTCACAGACGTATGGAGGAATCAGGTTGTGGATGGCTTTGTATGTCATTGTTAGGGTTTTGAACTGGAATCTTTGGGTAATGGGGAGCCAGTGCAGGAATTGACAGAGGGGAGAGGCCGGGGAATAGCGGGGGGACAGGTGGATTAATCGGGCAGCAGAGTTTAGAATAGATTGGAGGGGGGTGTATTCATCAGTTGGCCCCTGTGCTGTAAATAAATAATTAAAAGAAAAAAATGGCGTGGGTTCCCTGTATTTTTGATAGCCAGGCAAAACACAAAGCTGGGGGCTGCAACTCTCAGCTGCCAGCTTTACAAGGCTAGTTATCAAGAATAGAGAGCTACCCACACCTTATTTTTAAATGATTTAAATAACTAATTTACAAAAAACGGCATGGGGTCCACCCAATTTTTGACAACCAGCCTTGCTATAGCAGCCTGCAGTCACCCAGAAAAGGCTCATCTATTTGATGTGCCAATTCTGGCGCTTTTCCCAGCTTTTTCCACATGCCCTGCAGTGGTGGAAAGTGGGGTTCATATTTGTGGGGTTGATGTCACCTTTGTGTTGTCAGGTGACATTAAGTGCATGGATTAATAATGGAAAGGCGTATATAAGACACCTATCCATTATTAATCGCATAGTTGTGATGTAAATAAAGAAACAGCCAGAATAAAGTCTTTTATTTTAAATGAACCAAAACACACTTTTACTTTTTTACTTAAAAATAACAGACACGGTTATATTCACCTAACACGTAATTCCACTGAATCCTTCGTCTCCTGTAATTACGCAAAAATAAAAAAACAACAATATCCCTCACCTGTCATTCGTTCTGTCCCACACCGTAATCCATGTCTGGGGAATAAACCGTTTTCAACCTGGATGGTGCCAAGATGCGACCATCCAGGCTTAGAACCACTTGTCAGTGAGCTGCTGCGAGCGCAGCTTCCATGACTAGCCGTGATGTCATCAAGATTACTGCTGGTCACTGAGACTGTGTTCCCAGCCGTGCTGAACTGTGGCAACCTTGGTGAAATCCCCTCTAGCACTGTGAGAAAGTCTCAGGTTGCAGAGGTGAGTTCACCACAGTTCATCGGGAGAATTTCACTGTGGTGAATTTGAACTCATGGTGCTATCGGGGATCCTTCCACTATACATAGAGAGTACCAGGATTTTTCTTAGTCCTTCAGCTGAGACTCAGGCATCTCCTTAGTTTTGTGAGTCCCAAGAAGAAAAAGTTTGTGATTTGGTATAGACAGATACTCTGTTCTACCTGTTATCAACAGAAACCTTACAGAGCAGAAGCTAAGCAATTTCAACTGTTGTCGTGTGATATAATAATTCCACTGAAATCAATGGCAATGTTAATAGAATTCTGTATCTACATTTGTTTTTATAATTTGGAAACATAATAATGTTAATACATCCACTACTGTAGATTACATAGAAGCTAATGAAACCAAGTACACTTATTCTGCTTCATGGCCAAACTGTAAGTGTGTGGGCGCTCAGACTGCCAACCCATGGAGTCTATTGACCGTTACTCACATTTAGTGATGTCTGCAGATAGTTTAAACTCGACTGAAAAGAGCAAGTTTGAAGAGTCCAGTAGAAGGTTTATTCTCGGCTGAATCCTTGCATAATGCACGTTACAGTAGGTAGAAAGAGACTTTCCTTATACAAAGCTGTATAAACGTGTCTCCAAGATGGAGAAGACTCAAAAATGAAGAAGGGAGGGGTTACAGAAATAAGAGTCACATGCAAGGGGGGAGGAGAAAACCTCTAAAAGGGACAGATCTATATAAAGCAATGAAACAACAATATGGTTAAATGCAGTACTGTCTGTATGATTCAAAATCATGGGACATGACACTCCCCGTCTGAAATCTTTAGATTTCATGATGATTCAACTTGACATGACATGTTATGATGATGAGCAACGGCGTCCTAGAAGCCTGAAAGAAAAAAAAAGAAACACAACATGCAAAATAAACTGTAACAGTTGTAAGTCCAATTCTTGGTTGATGACGTGAAGTCCTCAACGGATGGATAGTCCAAGTCCATAGGAGAACCTATCTTCAGATTGGGGAAGCCGAACATGCCAACACTTCCACCAACCCAAACAATCCAAAGATGAAGTTTAAGTTCCTTACAGTTAAGGGTGTATGTCGGTATGCTCTCCATCGTGAGCTGTGACCAGTAGAAATACCTTTTATGTGATGTCCTCCTTTGGTAGAAGCAGTACAAGTTCGATGACTGGGTGAAGTTAAAGTCGCGATGAACCACCTTTTGTTACCTTGACTTCCACCTTTCGGATCTTTCCATCCTCACTGGGCATAGCCTTAGTGATAAGACCCATTGGCCAGTAGTTGCGATGATCTTCTTTGTCTTTTAGGAGGACAAGGTCTCCTTCTTGGAGGTTAGGTTTTGCTGTCTGCCATTTGTGACGGCTCTGGAGCAGATGCAGGTATTCTGTCTTCCAACGGTGCCAAATGACATTAGACAGGTGTTGTACCTGCTTCCACTGACGTCTGTACATGTCATTGTGGTTGAAATTTCCAGGAGGAATTGTGGCAGTTACAATTTTCTGTGTAAGAAGAGTTGCTGGTGTAAGGACCATTGGGGCATCAGGGTCCGATGATACCGGCACCAGCGGTCTGGCATTTATTATTGCAGACACTTCCGCGAGGAAGGTGACCAAGACTTCATGGGTGAGTGGCAGCTTGTGGTCCAGCAGCATTGAATCCAGAATTCTTCGTGCAATTCCAATCATGCGCTCCCAGGATCCTCCCATATGCGATGAATGTGGAGGGTTGAACACCCAAGCGCACCCATTGTCAGGCAAGAAACAATCAAGCTGAAGTTCTTTGCAGGCTCCTATGAAATTAGTGCCGCAGTCAGACCTGAGTTGTTTAGTTAGTCCCCGGATGGAAAAGAATCTTCTGAGAACATTGATGAAGGTAGAAGAGTCCATAGTTTCGATCACTTCAATATGAACTGCACGGATACTAAGACAGGTGAACAGCATCGTTTACTACTTGTGACTCCACCACGGGTCCTTCTCGTAACAACTGACCATGGGCCAAAAACATCTATCCCGACATATGAGAATGGCTGGTCTGTACTTAACCGATCAACTGGAAGATTTGCCATCTGTTGATGTTGGTGCTTCCCTCTCAACTTTTGGCACTTAACACAATGGTGAAGCACTGAGGAGACACATCTTTTCATTCCCATGATGCATAAACCAGCTGATCTAATGGCACCTTCGGTGAGCTGTCTTCCTTGATGTTGCACTCATTCATGATAGTGGCGAATCAATAAAGTAGCAATGTGATGTCGACCCGGAATGATGATAGGATTCTGCTCCTTACTGCATAAGTTGGATTTCCGTATATGACCACCTACTCTTAGTAGTTTATGATGATCGAACACTAGATTCAATTCAAGTAATGTGCTGTTTTTGTATAAACTTGTACCTCTTGTGTTGCTGTCGATTTCGTGACAGTAATCTTCTTGTTGGACACACCCGATGATGATGATCTATTCTGCATGTTCAATGTCGGCAACAGTAGGGTGTCCTTTACACATGTGCCAGCCATGGCACGCTAATGATTTGTTGCTGCTAAAACTATGGGCGATGTGAAGAAGACGAGCTACGGCCCGCACAATGGATGACCAGCTTGAAAAGCGTTCAAACCGATGAGACTTTAGCTTCAGTTTGGGTATCACAGAAGTGTAGTGAGTAAAGATGGTTGGTCTGATTTCCTTGTCAGATTCTGGTTCTACCAGCTCATAAGTGTTGCTGATGTCCTTTGAACAAGGGTTTTTATACCGGAAACTTGGAGGTGATGTCCATGTGTTGTCATTGAGTTTAGACGCAGCTGTAAGTCTTGCAGTTGCTTGCTGCAGATTGTTTGGCAACCTTGGCCTTGGAGAACGAAAGGGTAAGGGTGCTGTCCAGTTGTTGGAGTCATCCTGGGTGAATTCCTTGTTCATGACCTTAATGAATTCTTTGTCCTCTCTTGCTGGTGTCAACTTGTTATCTTCATTTGTAGAATCAAACACCGTTGACCCTAGGTTGTCGTCACAGGACCAGAATATGTTCATGTTGTCATAGGTTTCTCGCTGCTGCTTACAGTCACTCAGTGTTTCTTTCACCCAGTAGTGATGTGGGCATGATTGACAGTATGTACTGCGACCATTTGGCAAGACATGAGTCTTACATGAGTAAATCTTTGTAGGCCTCTTCATCTTGTCTATACAGACGTTGCCTATGACAACCCAGCCTAGATCAAAGCGTTGAGCAAATAGAGCATCATGTGGTCCATTGATCTGCTGACGTACCTTATGCAGTCGGAAAATGTCTCTACCGAGCAAGATCAGGATATCTGCACTGTTGTCAAGAGCTGGTATCTTGTTGGCTATCGTCATTATATGAGGGTGATGAAGAGCAACCTCTGGCGTTGAAATCTCCTCTCTATTGGATAGTATCTGGTTGCAGTCGACGATTGTAGGCAGTGGTATCTCTACGTTGTTGTCAAGTGAAGATACTATAAGTCCATTGGCTCTTCTCCCAGAGACCTCTGTGACACCACTGCAAGTACCCAAGGTGTAGGGGTAAGCATTTCCTTTTAAATCAAACAAATCAAAGAGCTCTGACCTTGCAAGTGATCGGTTGCTTTGATCGTCCAGGATGGCGTACACCCTTGTGCTCTTTTCGGGCTGACCCTTAGGATATATGTTCACCAGGCATATCTTTGCACATGACTTGTCCCAGAGGTCTTCTCCGCAAACTTCTGTGCATTTAGATGATACCTTGGTAGTGCTTGCTTGTTCTGTTTCCTCCCTGCCATAGCTTGTGGAGGGTATGGAAGGTGTGAGCTGAGCAGAGGTAGGCTGGGATGTATGGAGT
The DNA here is from genome assembly GCF_039654945.1 of Dendrobates tinctorius. Taxonomy (NCBI): domain Eukaryota; kingdom Metazoa; phylum Chordata; class Amphibia; order Anura; family Dendrobatidae; genus Dendrobates; species Dendrobates tinctorius. Next base: position 20,809,833 of record NW_027361829.1, on the reverse strand, counting down.
GCTTGCACGTGGTCCTCACTGTCACACTCCAAATACTTAATAGGAATTTTACAGGCATTAGCAAAGTGTTCAGTAGAAGCACAACATCTGTAACATACACAAACGTCTTTAGAAGTTCCTTGCGCTCGTGGAGCGGCTTCTTTCTGAAGCCGATGCACTTCCTTAAGGGATGTGGCTTCTTATGAATGGGACACATACGATTAGGATCTTCAACCTTGTCCCCTGTGTTGCTCTGGTTTGGAGCTGATGTAGGTGTGGGAAGGATGTCGGTCTTTTTCGCTGACACTGGGCCTCCTTGGCTTTTCAGGTTAGTACGTGGACCCTGATAATTAGGAGAAGTTGGACTGGGTCCGCTGGGTTCTACATAGGAAAAACTCGGGTCGGTCTTACGCTCTGCGATATCCTTGATAAATTCACAGAAGTATGAAAATGGAGGAAAGGAGACTTGATTGTCTCTTTTGTACTTTTATCCAATAGTGGCCCACTTCTCTTGTATATTGTATGGCAGCTTTGAAACTATTGAGTTAACGCCCCGAGCGGTATCCAGGTAGCTAAGACCAGGTAGGTGCGTGTCTGCCTTGGCTAACTGGAGCTCTAGGAGTAGGTCACTGAGCTCTAGGAATTTTGAACTGTCCTTGCCAGATATTTTGGGGAAATCCTGTAGATGCTTAAACAGTGCATTCTCTATGGCTTCAGGACTGCTAAAGCTATGTTCTAGTCTTTCCCATGCAGCCATGAGACCAGCTGCTGAATTACTGATGTGGACAGATCTGAGCCTCTTGACCCGCTCTGTGGATTGAGGTCCGAGCCACCTGATTAGCAGATCCAGCTGTTCAGCAGCAGTGATGCCAAGGTCACTAATTGCGGCTTTAAAAGTATATTTCCAACCTCTGTAATTCTCAGGCTGGTCGTCGAACCTTGTGAGACCTGTGTTGGTGAGTTCTTGGCGTATCATTAGCCTCACAAAATCATCCATGTCTGTTCTTTCTGACTTTGGAGTAACATTTGCCGTCTGAGTGATGCTGTTAGCGTGGGTCTTAGCTTCTTGGTTCAAGAACATGTGAAGATACGGAGTGGCGTAGGCATTTAGACCAGCAACCTGTTTATGGCATATAATCTCTGTTGTATGCGGGACTGGAACCACACAGTTATCAGGAGCGCAGTGCCTTGTCGGCATGTTAGGTTGCAAGTAGACGTTGGCGTATGGCACAGGCTGAGGTGTAGGGTCAGGCCATGTACTGACACATGAAGAAGGTTCGGGTTTGAATGTTTGTGGTTCATTTGACTGACCGTGAAAGCTAGAATCTGCAGGCGGATCGACGTCCTGATGCTCTAGAGAGAGATGGGTGCTGACGGGAATGTTGTTGGTGGTCAGGGGTTCATTGGTTTGGCTCAGCACGTAATTTCTTGTGCGCTTAAGTGGGTCTTCCATGTCGAGTTCGTACGAATTGATGCTGCCTCCTTGGCTCCCACCTAGAGCCTGCTCGAAGACCTTTAGCTTTGCCACGGCTGCTGCATGTTCGTATTCCTTCTGCAGGACTTCTATTTCCGCCTTCTCACGTGCAGATTCAGCTTCCATCTCTGCTTTCTTCGTGCGGATTCAGCTTCCATCTCTGCTTTCTTGCATGCAGATACTGTTTCCTTCTTTGCTTTGTTTTGGGCGAAAATGGCTTGCACTTTTGTAAATTCTGCTTCGGCACGCGCTCTTATGAGCTGTTCACTGAGGGTTGAGTACCTTGATGAGCTTGACTTGATTGAGTGTTTTGAGCTCCTAGCAGACCTGAATCTGTGCGATATCACTTCTGACATTTGTGGGATTTTTGCTTCTGTTTTGTTCACAATGTCTCGCACGGTGCTATCTCGTTCGGCATTGAGCTGTTGGAAGACCTCGCATTCTTTTAGCGATTCTGACGTATTTAATTTCCGTAGCGTTGAGATGTATTTTCTGCAAGTGTCTTTGTAAGCCTGGTATGCAGAGTACAATTGATCAAGGGCTCCCTCTGCTGGTAACTCATGAGAGGCATACTGGGAGATGCTGTTAATGTGACTCTGCAGTCTTTGCCATAAGATGGATATATTACGAGAAACTTCATGTTTAATGACTTCAAGGTTCTCTATAGCTTTCAGTGACGGCTTAGCAGAGCCCCTGGGTCTGTTAGTGGCCGAGTACTCATATTCAGATATTGCAGACTTTTCTTCAGCCATTGTAAGGGTATGTGCACACGCTGCGGTTTTGGCCCTGCAGAACTGCAGCAGTTCCGCAGACATGGTACTTCACCATGTTAGCCTATGGGTTTTCAAAACCGCAGTGCTCACGCTGCGGTTTTTTACCTGCGGAAAAGCTGCGATTTTTTTTTTCCGCAGCATGTCAATTGTTTCTGCGGATTCTGCTGCGGTTTCACACCTTTAACATAGTAGAGGTGTGAAACCGCAGGCCAAACCGCAGCAAAACCGCAGGTCACTTTACCTGCGGTTTTACCTGTGTTTCCGCGGGAAAAAACCCGCAGCAGAATCCGCAGCGTGTGCACTCACCCTAACTCACAGGCAGATGAGATCTGTGTAATATGATCTGCTACAGTCTCTGCAGGGTGAAGGCTGGGGGAGGGACTGTGCTGCGCACTGGCTGATGTAATCTATATGATGTAAGCATATCTTCTAATGTCTGCTCTGACTTGTAGAAGCTGGAGACGATTTTACAGATGTAACTGCAGGAGTCTCTTTTTACTATTCTGCCTCATGGCCAAACTGTAAGTGTGTGGGCGCTCAGACTGCCAACCCACGGAGTCTGTTGACCGTTACTCACGTTTAGTGATGTCCGCAGATAGTTTAAACTCGACTGAAAAGAGCAAGTTTGAAGAGTCCAGTAGAAGGTTTAGACTGAGTGCAGACGGACTTTTTAGCCCTGCGGATTTTTCCGCGCAGAATGGAATAAATCCGCAGGTCAAATGACCTGCATTTTTCCTGCGGATTTCTTCCATTTTTCCTGCGGTTTTATTGCGGTTTTTGTGCGGTTTTCCACTGCGGTTTTCCCCCTGCGGATTTGGTGACAGAGGAGATGGAAAACCGCGCAAAAGAAGTAACATGCTGCGGATTTTGTATCGCAGGAAAACCACGCGGAAAAATCCGCAGCGTCTGAACAGCGGTTTTTTTTTTCATTGATTTTAAGGCTACTGTACATCACAATGTGGATATGCAACGTTTCTGCGTGGTAAAATCCACTGCGGATCCGCTGCAAATCTGCATCGTGTGCACACAGCCTTATTCTCGGCTGAATCCTTGCATAATGCACGTTACAGTAGGTAAAAAGAGACTTTCCTTGTACAGAGCTGTATAAACGTGTGTCTCCAAGATGGAGAAGACTCAAAAATGGAGAAGAAGGGAGGGGTTACAGAAATAAGAGTCACATGCAAGGGGGGAGGAGAAAACCTCTAAAAGGGACAGATCTATATACAGCAATGAAACAACAATATGGTTAAATGCAGTACTGTCTGTATGATTCAAAATCATGGGACATGACAACACTGCTTAAAAAAATAAAGGGAACACCTAAACAACAGAATATAACTCCAAGTGAATCAAACGTCTGTGGAATCAAACTGTCCACTTAGGAAGCAATACTGTTTGACAATCAATTTCACATGCTGTTGTGCAAATGGAATAGACAACAGATGGAAATTATTGGCAATCATCAAGACACCCTCAATAAAGGAGTGGTTCTGCTGGTGGGGACCACAGACCACATTTCAGTAACAATGCTTTCTGCCTGATGTTTTGGTCACTTTTGAATGTTGTTTGTGCTTTCACACTTGTGGTAGCATGAGACGGACTCTACAACCCACACAAGTGGCTCAGGTAGTGCAGCTCATCCAGGATGGCACATCAATGCGAGCTGTGGCAAGAAGGTTTGCTGTGTCTGTTAGCGTAGTGTCCAGAGGCTGGAGGGGCTACCAGGAGACTGGCCAGTACACCAGGAGACGTGGAGGGAGCCATAGGAGGGCAACAACCCAGCAGCAGGACCCCTACCTCTACCTTTGTGCAAGGAGAAACAGGAGGAGCACTGCCAGAGCCCTGCAAAATGACCTCCAGCAGGCCACAAATGTGCATGTGTCTGCACAAACGGTTAGAAACCGACTCCATGTGCATGGTTTGAGTGCCCGACGTCCACAGATGGGGGTTGTGCTCACAGCCCAATACCGTTTTGCCCTCCAAAGAAATGCCACTCTACACCATTACTGACCAACTGCCAAACCAGTCATGCTGAAGGATGTTGTAGGCAGCAGATCACTCTCCACAGCGTCTCCAAACTCTGTCACGTCTATCTCATGTGCTCAGTGTGAACCTGCTTTCATCTGTGAAGAGCACAGGGCGCCAGTGGCAAATTTGCCAATCCTGGTGTTCTGTGCCAAATACCAAGCGTCCTGCACAGTGTTGGGCTGTGAGCACAACAAAACATTGATAAACTTAATTTGCAGTGAATCTATTCCCTCCAAGTTGCCAGAATTGCCAGTATTGCTAAATTAAGAAGTAATAGATTTTTTTACAAGCCGAACAAAAATCATCTCTGTTTTGAGATCTGCAGACAGCAGCATGTTCACTGTTTAGCTAGAGAAAGAGCAATAGTAAGTTCCTAACAAGTCATTCAAAAATTATTTCTTGCAATCTACCAGAGGTTTGCTAATTTCAAATTGAAGAAACAGTGGCATATTCTCAAGTCGTGCAAAAAATTTCTAGTTATTTAGGCAACAAAAACAAGTGAAAAAGGAACTAACAGTGTAAACATTATTACTTTATTTTTGGACTATAAGACACACCTGACTAGATCCCCTACATACATTTTAGATGGAAGAAAATAAATTAAATTACATGCTACAATGTTTAATACAGTAGTTGATGCACTTTTGTGAGGGATGTGTAGATGACACTGCTATAGGCATATGTGTGCATATGTTAAAGAGCGGGTGGGAAAGGGGGTATTTGTACCATTGTGAAATAATACATCTTATATTTTTCAATATCTAGCCTGTCTAATAATAATAGGGAGCACACTTGTACTGTATTGGCCGATTCCTATTGTTATTTAAACAGGCAGGCTGAGTAATCAGAAGAGTTATGTGGCAGAAGAGTTATAGGCTATGTGCATACAACGTCTTTTTACTGAGTTATCATAGCAGAATTTGACCATAAACTCAAAGTATTTCAGGAGTTTTGAAGAGTTTCCAGTAAGTTTCCGCTATAAAAAATCTCATAAAAAAGAGTGCACAGAGCCTAAAGTGTATTGCACTGACAGAAAGAAGAACCTGTCTGTGGTTATGGCATTGTCAAGCTCTTGCAACTGGACAGGGCTGCAGGCTTTGTTGGAATGCATGCCCAACACCTTGTCTCCTCACCTTCTTTCTACTGTCAATCACTTGAGAAAAGGAAAGTTCATATCTCCTATCTGGTCTCACTGTAGAACAGAGCGAGATTGCTTCTGCCCCCACTCCCTTCCATGCCTCCCCAGTCTCGGGTGAAAGTTGAAGCCTGGGGCATGTGACTGTAACCCAACAGACAGATAAAAATCTCTGTTGTAAATTAAAATGCATTGCATAAACCATGTAGGGCATTCTCCTGCAGACTGACAGAAAGCAGAAACACTTGATTCATCATTGCTGTTTCTTCAGTTTTTCAGTTTTCTGGATTGATTTGCTTCTTTTTAGTGGTTTTGGTATTTGTGCCTTATTCTCTAAACGATTTGCACCACTTTTTAAGTTGTCTTACTTATTTTTCTCAATAACTTATCTTACCTAGATGTTGAAGAGGAGGGAAGAAAACTTCCAAAGCAACAATTAAAGGTCATATTATAAAATTGCTTTATTGGATACAGGGCAAAAAACACTAAAATATGCTAAAATGCTGAACATTTGTCAAAAGACAAAAGAACACCATGGACCGTACTTGCTGCATAGAAATACATTAAAGAGGGCACAAAAATAAATAAATCATATGATAAGTTACCATGTCACTGACAAAATAGACAGATAAGTACCCAAGAACTACACTAAGGTCATAGACATGTATAACACAAATAACCACACACTAAATCCCATGTGTCATATATTACCTGATAAACGCAAGTGCGCGCAGACAAATAGCGGGTCCAGGTGTCCGCCCCACGCCTCTTTAATGTTTTTCTATGCAGCAAGTACGGTCCATGGTGTTCTTTTGTCTTTTGACAAATGTTCAGCATTTTAGCATATTTTAGTGTTTTTTGCCCTGTATCCAATAAAGCAATTTTATAATATGACCTTTAATTGTTGTTTTGGAAGTTTTCTTCCCTCCTCTTCTTTGTAAATTGTGACAATAGGTCTCCTTCACAGTCCACGGTAACTTTATTTATATGGGATAATATCTACATATGGTATGTTACTCTTCACAATATCCCTTATGATAGCTGTACTGCTGTGTACCATTCCTTGTATCTATCTTCTTATCTAGATCTTGTAGACAGATTTTAAAAAATGCAACTTTAACCAAATATTAAACTCCCTGCCTGGAGTTAAACTCCCAATTTAACTCAACTCCCTGCCTGGAGTAAGGTTTCTGGAGGAGTTTAAATTTTTTGCAACTTTTTAAATGATTTGCAATTTTTAGTATAGAAAAGTCACAAAACCTGTTTAAAAATAAAAGTAAAGACCATTTTCCATTTTGCACCAAATTCATGGTCCATGTGTACCATTCTAAAAAATTTTAGCAAAAAATACAGTGTATTTGTGGCACCCCAGGAGTCCGGTTGCCTCAGTGGTATTGCCTCCCTCACAGGGGGTGATGTCATGCCTGGAAGCAAGGAGGGTTTCCCTAGCCAGGTAACACCAGCATACATCACCTTTCCTGACTCCAGACAAGAAGGGGGAGCTCAAAACCTGGTTTCAGTAAAGCTTCCTTATTAGTTCTGGCCTGGAGGCGAGGTTAGGCAGACTGTGAGAGTCTGTACAGGGGACAGGAGCTGTGAAGAGCTCGTCCCAAAAGCAGAGTGAAGAGAGAGGAAAGTGGAAGTTTAGGAACGCCTGGGGATTGGAGCTGTGACCAAGCTCACCCCAGGGAGGAGCGCTTGACACCAGACGCTGGAGTCAGTGGCTGCACAGGTACAACAGTCCCAGCAGCCAAATCCGGATGGCAGGAGACTGCAGGCCTCCTGGACCCATCACACACCTGAAGGCACAGCAGCATACCAGAGCCGGAGCCACCATCAAGGAGTGACACCTGTAAAAGGCTCAAGCTGCCTGCCATACTGGCAAGGACTAAGGAACAGTAAGGAAAAGAGGACTGAGCATAGCTTCAGGCAGCAAGAACCTCAGAGAACAGCGCAGTAAGGAGGCCTCCAACACCATCTGGCTTAGGGGATCCTAAATTGCTTCCAGGCTGCCGGGATCTCCATTCCCACCTGTAACAGTGCTCCGTTCTGCACGTCAGAACATCCAGTAAAGGTAAAGGAAACTGTTGCCCTGCTGTGTCCTCAGAGTTATTTACTGCGTCACCTGCCCTGCATTACATCCATCATCAATTCACCATATTTTTTAATATAATTGCCCTGGGACATACAGTTGCACACATACTCTAAGTAAGGAACTATAGGGGTTGCTCAGGCACCTCCCTAATGGAGAGTGTGCCTTTATATTAAATGCCTCCTATCCTTGGCTGGGGGCATTCTTATAGTGTGCGGGCTGCCCCTTTAAGAACAGGGGAGAGCGTGCACATCAGACTGGACACGGGGTGGTGAATATGCCGGCGTCCCTGCATGGAGGAGACAGGGGAACCATGCAGAGGCGCCGACATTAGTATTACATTGCTGCTGCTCTTCCTCCTCCTCCACATTCTGTTGCCCCAAGACAGCAATGAACATGTACAAGTTATTGTGTTATTCTTCCTCCATCTACTGTTGCATCCTGATGAGTGAGTTTTCTCCAAGAAACAGTACCTTTAAAAAGTATTAATACCTCGTGAACTTTTCCACATTTTTTTATCTGTGTCCAACAAACATAAATGGACTTTATATACCATACAAAGTAGCGAGTATTTGTGAAATGCAAATGATATTTTTCTAATAATATAAAAATATAGATCTGAAAATTGTGATGTGCATTTATATTCAGCCCCCCTGAGGCAGTATTTTGTAAGACCCCCTTTCACTGCTTTTACTACTCTAAGTCTTTTGGAGTATGTCTCTACCAGCTTTGCACATCTCGATACTGAAATATCGTCTCTATCAGCTTTACACATTTGGATGCTGATATATTTGCCCATTATTCTTTGCAAACTAGCTCTAACTCAGTGAGATTGGATGGAGAGCATCTATGAACAGTAATTTTCAAGTCTTGCCACAGATTTTCAATGGAATTTAGGTCTGGACTGTGACTGCACCATTCAAACACAAATATTGTTTACTCAACCATTCCATTGTAGCTCTGGCAGCATGTTTAGGGTTCTTTACCTGTTGGTAGATGATCCTATGCATCGGTCTCATGTCTTTGTAGCCTCCAACTGGTTTTCCTCCAGGATTGCCCTGTATTTAACTCCATCCATCTTCCAATCAACCCTGATCAGCTCCCTTTCCATGTTGAAGAAAAATCATCCCTACAGCATGATGCTGCCACCACCATATTCAAAGTTGGGGATGTTGTTTTCAAGGTGATGAGCAGTGTTTTGCATTTAGCTAAAAAAATGTTACTTTTGTCTCATCTGACCAGAGCGCCTTCCACATGTTACTTGTGTCTCCTACATGGCGTTTTGAAAATTGCAAATGCGACTTCTTATGGCTTGCTTTCAAAAACGTCTTTCTTGTTTATTTTTTTCCAAAAAGGATAGATTTATGGAATATATGACTAATTGTTGTCATGTGAACAGATTGTCCCACATGAGCTTTGGATCTCTGCCATCGCCTTCTTTGCTGCTTCTCTAATTGTTGATTTCCTTACTTGGGATGTTAGTTTACGTAGACAGCCATGCCCTGGTAGGTTTGCAGTTGTGCCATACTCCTTTCATTTTACAATGATGCGTTGAACAGTGCCCCATGAGATGTTTAAAGCTTGGGCTATTTTTTTTTTAGACCTAACCTTGCTTTACACTTCTCCACAACTATCTCCCTGACCTGTCTGGTGTGTCCTTTGGTTTTCATGATACTGTTTGATCCCTAATATTATGAAAACCTACAGTTAGGTCCATATATATTTGGACAGAAACAACATTTTTCTAATTTTGGTTCTAGACATTACCAAAATGAATTTTAAACAAAACAATTCAGATGCAGTTGAAGTTCAGACTTTCAGCTTTCATTTGAGGGTATCCACATTAAAATTGGATGAAGGGTTTAGGAGTTTCAACTCCTTAACATGTGCCACCCTGTTTTTAAAGGGACCAAAAGAAAGTGGACAATTGACTCCAAGGTTATTTCATGGACAGGTGTGGGTAATCCCTTCGTTATGTCATTCGCAATTAAGCAGATAAAAAGCCTGGAGTTGATTTGAGGTGTGGTACTTACATTTGGAAGGTTTTGCTGTGAAGAAAACATGTGGTCAAAGGAGCTCTCCATGCAGGTGAAACAAGCCATCCATAAGCTGCAAAAACAGAAAAAACCCATCCAAGAAATTGTTATGACATTAGGAGTGGCAAAATCTACAGTTTGGTGCATCTTGAGAAAGAACGAAAGCGCTGGTGAACTCATCAATGCAAAAAGACCTGGGTGCCCACAGAAGACAACAGTGTTGGATGATCGCAGAATAATCTCCATGGTGAAGAGAAACCCCTTCACAACAGCCAACCATGTGAACAACACTCTCCAGGAGGTAGGCGTATCAATATCCAAATCTACCATAAAGAGAAGACTGCATGAAAGTAAATACAGAGGGTTCACTGCACGCTGCAAGCCACTCATAAGCATCAAGAATCAAAAGGCTAGACTGGACTTTGGTAAAAAACATCTAAAAAAGCCAGCACAGTTCTGGAAGAACATTCTTTAGACAGATGAAACCAAAATCAACCTCTACCAGAATGATGGAAAGAGAAAAGTATGGCGAAGGCGTGGTACAGCTCATGATCCAAAGCATACCACATCATCTGTAAAACACGGCAGAGGCAGGGTGATGGCTTGGGCATGCATGGCTGCCAGTGGCACTGGGTCACTAGTGTTTATTGATGATGTGACACAGGACAGAAGCAGCCGAATGAATTCTGAGGTATTCAGAGCCATACTGTGTGCTCAGACCCAGCCAAATGCAGCCAAACTGATTGGTCATCGTTTCATACTACAGATGGACAATGACCCAAAACATAAAGCCTAAGCAACCCAGGAGTTTATCAAAGCAAAGAAGTGGAATATTCTTGAATGGCCAAGTCAGTCACCTGATCTCAACCCAATTGAGCATGCATTTCACTTGTTAAAGACTAAACTTCAGTCAGAAAGGCCCACAAACAAACAGCAACTGAAAACCACCGCAGTGAAGGCCTGGCAGAGCATCAAAAAGGAGGAAACACAGCGTCTTGTGATGTCCATGAGTTCAAGACTTCAGGCAGTCATTGCCAACAAAGGGTTTTCAACAAAGTACTAAAAATGAACAATTATTTAATCTGTCCAATTACTTTTGGTCCCTTTAAAAACAGGGTGGCACATGTTAAGGAGCTGAAACTCCTAAACCCTTCATCCAATTTTAATGTGGATACCCTCAAATGAAAGTTGGAAGTCTAAACTTCAACTGCATCTGTATTGTTTTGTTTAAAATTCATTGTGGTAATGTCTAGAACCAAAATTAGAAAAATGTTGTCTGTGTCCAAATATATATGGACCTAACTGTATGTGCCTTCACAAAACAGCTGTAATTATACTGAGAATAAATTACACAAAGGTGGATTCGATTTACTAATTGTGTGACATCTGGGGTCAGTTGAGCTCTCAGGATTTTATTTAGGGGTATCAGACTACAGGGGGCCGAATATAAATTCACATCACAAATTTCAGATTCATATTTGTACAATAATTAGAAAACCATGTATCATTTCCTGTACATTATACAATTACTTACTACTTTTTATTGGTATATCACATAAAATCACAATAAGTAACTTGAAAAAATGTTGAAAAGTTCACGGGTTATGAATACTGTTACAAGGCAGTGTACATAAGAAGAAGTTAACGTCTTTTTTGTCCTAGTTGTCCTTAAGAATTTAGTAGCCTCTTTGAAGGGCTTTAGTTAGTGACAGGCATCAAGCTGTCAATGGCAGATATCAAACTAACCCACCGGTTTGGTTGCTGCATAATATAGTTTTGCACTGCTTCATATTGCTGGTAGAGGCACTCCAACATATATGCAGCATTAAATTCTAAAGCAGGCCTGCACAGCTAAATGTCTCAGTTTAGTGTAATTTCTTTTTAGATTTTGTGCTAAGCAAAATAAATCTCCCCTGACCAAAAAGAATGATTTAACAACTAGTGCTTGCAAGGTACACTGCTTCTAAATGTGGTAACAGCCCATGGTGTAGTTGTGTGGTGCTTGGTTGCCTAAATGGACTAAGGCTAAGTTCACACTTGCGTTTTCTGGTCTGCATATGGCTGCGTACTTCCTCCCTTAAGCTCCGCCTACTTTCGCATGCATCCACTCAGAAACATCCACAACTAGAAAACACACATGGAGTCAATATTGTCACTACACCTGTAGATAAATTCCCAGAGAGGTATAATTTCCAAAATGGGGGCAATTGATGGAGGATTCTGCTCTTCTGACACGTAAGGGCTCTGTATATAGAGTCTGCAAACTGTTCTGCTATAATTTGTTGTCCAATAGTCAAATAGCGCTCCTTCCCTCCCGAGTCTCACCGAGTGGCTTAGCAGTATTGTACAGCCACATATGGGGTATTGCCACGTTCAGCAGAAATTGTGGATGTCAAATTTTGTTGCCAGTTTAACCCATTTAACTGTGTGAAATGTAAAATCTAAAGCTAAAACAAAATTTTGGTAGTAAAAATGTAATAATTTTTTCTTCACTGCCCATTTGTATAAAATTCTATGACACACTCAATATGATCACTGCACCCTTAGATGAATTCACTGAGAGGTGGAGTTTGTAAAATGTGGTCACTTATGGAGCAGTTATTATGCTGTTATGGCACCTCAGGGGCTCTTCGAGTGGATCATGGCACCAGCAAACCATTTCAGCCAAATCTGCACGACAATATAGTGCTCCTTCCCTTCTGAGCTCCCAATGTGCTTGAAAAGTAGATCAAGATTACAAGTAGGATATTGGTGCGCTCAGGAGAAATTGCACAACAAACTGACAATATTTCCTATTAGCCCTTATAATAATTAAACAATTGAGGCTAAAACAACGTTTCAGTGGTAAAAAATAAAATAATTATTTCTTCACTGCCCAAAGTCATACAATTCTGAGAGGCACAGTTGGTGTCAATATGCTCACTGCACCCCTAAATGAATTCATTGACATGTGTTGCTTGTAAAATGGGGTCACTTATGGAGGGATCCTACTGTTCTGGCACCTCAGGGTATCTGCCAATGTAACATAGCATTCCTCCAGCAAAATCTGAACTCCAATATGGCGCTTCTTCCCTTCTAAGCTTTGCAATGTCCCTCAAAATTAACTTTCGACCACATATAGCGTATTGGCGTATACACAGCAGAAATTGTGTAACATATTGTACCATTAGTTTTTTTCTTATTACCCCTTTTGAAAATGTAAAACTTGGGGCCAAAACAACATTTTAGTGGAAAAATTGTAATTTTCCATTGACTCAGCCCAATGTTATACAATTCTGTGAATCGCCTGAGGGTTATGAATGCTCACTACAATCCTAGATGACTTTCTCAAGAGATTTAGTTTCCAAAATGGAAATTGTAACTTGTGAAGGTTTCTGCTGTTTTGGCATTTCAGGAGCTCTTCAAATGTGACATGGCATCTGCAATCTATTCCAGCCAAAACTGCGCTCCATAATGCAATTGACGCTCCTTCCCTTCCCAGCCATGCCGTTAGCCCAAACAGTAGTTTTCCACTATGTATAGGGTATTTGTGTACTTAGGAGAAATTGTACATCAAATGTGATGGTTCTTTTTCTCCTGTTACCCTTGTGAAAAGGAAAAATCTTGGGTAAATCAACATTTTTGCTGGAAATTTTTTTTCATTTTAATTGCTCAATGCTATAAAATTCTATGAAGCACCTGTGGGTTCAAGGTGCTTACAACACCTCTGGATAAGTTCATTAAGGGATGTAGTTTCCAAAATGGGGCCACTTGTGAGGATTTCCACTGTTTAGGCACATCAGTGGCTCTGAAACGCTATTGAATCCAGCCAATTTTGAGCTCCAAAAATGAAATAGCGTTGCTTCCAAGCCCTGCTGCGCACCCAAGCAGTAGTTTTCCACCACATATCAGCATACTCCGGAGAAATTACACAGCATATCATATGGTCTATTTTCTTCTGTTACCCTTGTGAAAATGCAAAATTTAGAGCTAAATCAATATTTTGGTGGAAAAAAGTAAAATTTTCATTTTTTCCTTCCACCTTATTTTAATTTTGGTGAAGACCCTAAAAGGTTAAAAAAGTTCTTGAATATGATTTTGAGGATTTTGAGAGGTGTAGTTTTGTATATATACCATAGTCACTTTCTGGTATTTTTGTCACATAGGGCCCTCAATGTCTCTTCAAAGGGGATTTGGGGCCCTAAAAAAAATGGTTTTGTAAATTTTGTTGGAAAATAAAAAAAATGCTGATAAAATGTTAACCCTTCTACTTTCTAAGAAAAAAAATTATGTTTTAACCTCTTCCCGACCGCCCACAGTAGATAAACGTTGGCGCTTGCTGGGCTTTGTGCAGCGCCGACGTTTATCTACTGTCGGCGGTTTTGTGCCCCCCGGGACCCCCACGTACCTTATAATGCAGGGATCCCGGCGCACAATGCATGCTGGGACCCCTGACCTCATCGAGACCTGATTGGTTCAGGTCCTGATGACGTCAGATCACAGCAGCCAATGAGAGAACTCGCTGGGAAAAGTTTGTTGTAGCAACAAACTTTCCCAGCGATCTGCCTTATAAAAATGCTGTTTCTCCTCAGATCTCCTGTCAGTGAGAGATTTGAGGAGAAACAGCGTTACAAGTGCTGCTGGCAACAGCTGTGCCAGGCAGCAATTGTGCTATAAAGTGAAAAAAACAATAAAAAACCCAGATAAGGCAGGTTAGGGCTAGTAACAGTTAGGGTTACTGTTAGGTTAAAGTTAGGGTTACGTCAGTCAGTCACGTGACGTCAGTCAGTCACGTGACGTCAGTCACGACACGTCAGTCACGTCACGTCAGTCAGTCACGTCACGTCAGTCAGTCACGTCAGTCAGTCACGTCACGTCAGTCACGTCACGTCAGTCACGTCACGTCAGTCACGTCACGTCACGTCAGTCACGACACGTCAGTCACGACACTTCAGTCACGACACTTCAGTCACGTCAGTCAGTCACGTCACGTCAGTCACGACACGTCAGTCAGTCACGTCACGTCAGTCACGTCACGTCAGTCACGTCAGTCACGTCACGTCAGTCAGTCACGTCACATCAGTCAGTCACGTCACCTCAGAGTTTTCTATTTCTGGAAAAAAAATAAAAACTAATAAAATGGCCCGTCCGTATTATAGTACAGAGGAAGCTTATGCACTGTTATGTTCTGACAGTGAAGAAAGCACAGTGTCAGATGGCGATGTGGATTTCGAGGGCTTTAGTAGCAGCGACAGTGATAGCTCAGAAATGAGCAGTGATTCTGGTCCATCTTCACACACAAGGACCAGTACAACAAGAAGGACAAATAGCGCTTCTGGAGAAACGTCTCCAACTCAGGGAACAATGCCCAGTACTAGCGCTGTCCCTAGTGCTCGTGAATTGGCGCACGTCAGTGTCCAAGGGGCTTTGCCTCTTGATGTAGCATTTCCCAGATGGGAGGCTTCGGATTCGGCTACTCCATTCATCCCTAATTTTAATGTCATTCCTGGTATAAATGTGGAGGTGGAAAATTTTGGACCAATTAATTTTTTTAATTTGTTTATGACAGATAGCTTGCTAGAGCATATTGTCCTACAAACAAATTTATATGCGTCCCAATTCATCAGCCAGAATCCACGATCCTATTATGCTAGGTCAAATTTATGGACACCAACTAATGTCTTAGAAATGAAAAAATTTTTAGGACTTACATTCGCTATGGGGCTTGTAAAAAAAAACGAGCATTCGGTCCTATTGGTCCAACCGCCCTGTTCAAGCCACCCCTATGTTTTCTGCAGTTCTTCCTAGGACCCATTATGAAATGTTCATGAGGTTTTGGCATTTTAACGACAATAGTCAATCCCTGCCCAGAGATGCCTCAGAACATGACAGACTATTCAAAATCAGACCCATCATCAAAGACTTAACAGAAAAGTTCTTGAGGCTCTACACCCCAACAGAAAACATTTCCATTGATGAGTCCCTTGTAAAATTCAAAGGAAGACTGCACCTCAAGCAATTTATTCCTTCTAAGAGAGCAAGGTTCGGAATAAAGCTCTAGAAAATGTGCGAGAGTTCAACCGGATACACAGCTGCTTTTCGCATTTATGAGGGGAAAGATAGCCAACTAAACCCACCAGGATGCCCTACTTATCTGGGGACATCTGGAAAAATTGTTTGGGAGCTGATAACTCCATTTTTACAAAAAGGCTATAATCTGTATGTTGACAACTACTACACCAGCATACCCCTATTTAAAAGTCTGGTTGACCATAACATAGGGGCTTGTGGGACCATTCGCAAAAACCGTCAGGGGTTTCCACAATCGTTGGTCAACGAAAAGTTCCGAAAGGGGCAGTCAGGGGCTTTACGCAATGGAGAGCTGCTTGCCCTTAAGTATAAGGATAAAAAAGATATTTTTATCCTGAGCTCGATCCACACAGATGCCACAAAGGCCATTGCAGACCATCAGGGATCCACTACTCCAAAACCTGTGTCTGTCATTGACTACAACAAATATATGGGGGGTGTGGACCTTGCAGATCAGGTTCTACAGCCATACCAGGTATCAAGAAAATCATATACCTGGTATAAGAAGTTAGTCATTTATTTGTTTCAGGTGGCCACATATAATTTCTTTGTGTTGTACAGAAAAGCCGGAAATACAGATACTTTCCTTGATTATCAGGAAAAGGTCATTGAACATCTTGTTTTTGAAAATTTTGTCCCCGCCAATCCTTTAGAATCTGAAGATGTTAGAAGACTCACTGAGCGACATTTTATTGCACTCATTCCAGCAACTGAAACAAGAAAGAACCCCCAGAGAAGATGTCGTGTATGTTCCAAGAGAGGAATGAGGCATGATACCCGCTATTATTGCCCACAATGCCCATCATTGCCAGCCTTATGCCTCCATGACTGCTTTAAAATCATCCATACAGAACCACGTTTTTAAACTTTTTTGACATTCACTGCAGTCACTTTTGGGGGCTTATGCTGTTCTGGCACCTCAGGGGCTCTGACAATGTGACATGACATCCTCAAAACATTCCAGCAAAATCTGAACTCCAATATGGCGCTCCTTCCCTTCCAAGCTCTGACTTGCGCCCAAACAGTGGTTTATCCCCACATATGGGGTGTCATCATACTCATTACAAATTGCACAACAACTGTTGGGGTCTAATTTCTCTGGTTACCCTTTGGAAAAAAAATTGAGGGCGAAAAGGTAATTTTTTGTGGAAAAAATATGATTTTTTTTATTTTCACGGCTCTTCGTTTTTAACTTCTGTGTAGCACTTGGGCGTTCAAAGTGCCCACTACGCATCTAGATAAGTTCCATGGGGGGGTCTAGGTTCCAAAATGGGGTCACTTATTGGGGGTTTCCACTGTTTAGGCACGTCAAGGGCTCTGACAATGTGACAGGTCACCCACAAACAATTCCAGCAAAATCTGCTCTCCAATATGGCACTCCTCCCCTTCCAAGCTCTGCCGTGCGCCCAAACAGTAGTATTCTCCCACATATGGGGTATCGGCATGCTCAGGAGAAATTGCTCAACAAATTGTATGGAGCAATTTCTCCTGTTACCCTTATAAAAATGCAAAATATGAAGCTAAAACAATTTATATGTGAAAAATGTTGCTTTTTTTTATTTCCACGGCTCTATGTTATAAACTTCTGTGAAGCACCTGTGGGTTCAAGGTGCTCAATACACATCTAGATAAGTTCCCTAAGGGGTCTAGTTTCCAAAATGGGGTCACTTGTTGGGGGTTTCCACGATTTAGGCATGTCAGGGGCTCTCCAAACGCAACATGGTGTCCGCTATCGATTCCAGGTAATTTTGCATTCCAAAAGTCAAGTGGTGCTCCTTCCCTTTCAAGCCCTGCCATGCGCCCAAACAGTATTATTCTCCCACATATGGGGTATCGGCATGCTCAGGAGAAATTGCTAAACAAATTGTATGGAGCAATTTCTCCTGTTACCCTTATGAAAATGCAAAATATGAAGCTAAAACAATTTATTTGTGAAAAATGTTGCTTTTTTATTTCCATGGCTCTATGTTATAAACTTCTGTGAAGCACCTGTGGGTTCAAGGTGCTCAATACACATCTAGATAAGTTCCCTAAGGGGTCTAGTTTCCAAAATGGGGTCACTTGTTGGGGGTTTCCACTATTTAGGCATGTCAGGGGCTCTCCAAATGCAACATGGTGTCCGCTATCGATTCCAGGTAATTTTGCATTCCAAAATTCAAGTGGTGCTCCTTCCCTTTCAAGCCCTGCCATGCGCCCAAACAGTATTATTCTCCCACATATGGGGTATCGGCATGCTCAGGAGAAATTACTCAACAAATTGTATGGAGCAATTTCTCCTGTTACCCTTATGAAAATGCAAAATATGAAGCTAAAACAATTTATTTGTGAAAAATGTTGCTTTTTTTATTTCCACGGCTCTATGTTATAAACTTCTGTGAAGCACCTGTGGGTTCAAGGTGCTCAATACACATCTAGATAAGTTCCCTAAGGGGTCTAGTTTCCAAAATGGGGTCACTTATTGGGGGTTTCCACTGTTTAGGCATGTCAGGGGCTCTCCAAATGCAACATGGTGTCCGCTATCGATTCCAGCCAATTTTGCATTCCAAAAGTCAAGTGGTGCTCCTTCCCTTTTAATCTCTGCTGTGCGCCCAAACAGTATTATTCTCTCACATATGGGGTATCGGCATGCTCAGGAGAAATTGAAAAGCAAAATGTATAGACCATTTTCTTCTGTTACCATTGCGAAAGTAAAGAAAAAAAAGTCTAAAGGAAAATTTTTGTGAAAGAAAAGGAAATGTTTATTTTTCCCTCCACATTCCATTCATTCCTGTGAAGCACCTGAAGAGTTAATAAACTTCTTGAATGTGGTTTTGAGTACCTTGAGGGGTGCAGTTTTTAGAATGGTGTCACTTTTGGGTATTTTCTGTCATATTGACCCCCCAAACTCACTTCAAGTGTGAGGTGGTCCCTAAAAAAAATGGTTTTGCAAATTTTGTTGTAAAAATGAGAAATCGCTGGTCAACTTTTAACTCTTATAACTTCCTAACAAAAAAAAATTTTGATTCCAAAATTGTGCAGATGTAAAGTAGACATGTGGGAAATATTATGTATTAACTATTTTGTGCGATATAACTCTCTGATCTAAGGGTATAAAAATTAAAAATTTGAAAATTGCAAAATTTTCAAAATTTTCACCAAATTTGCATATTTTTAACAAATAAACGCAAGTCATAGCAAAGAAATTTTACCACTGTCATGAAGTACAATATATCACGAGAAAACAATGTCAGAATCAGCAGGATCCGTTGAAGCGTTCTAGAGTTATGACCTCATAAAGTGACACTGGTCAGAATTGAAAAAATTGGCCCGGTCACGAAGGCAAAAACAGGCTCGGGTGCGAAGGGGTTAAAATTGATGTTGATGTGAAATAGGCATATGGTGAGTGTTATTTATTATCTCTTTTGTATGCTATAACTCTCTGACGATATTTTCATAAATAAATGTAAATATTATCGACCTAAATTAGCCACTAATATGAAGTACCATATGTCACGAAAAAACATTCTCAGAATCACTGAGATATGTTGATACATTCCAGAGTTGTTACCTCATAAAGTGACACTGGTCAGAAATGAAAACATTGGCCTGGTTATGAAGGTGAAAACAGGCTCCGGGTGAAGGGGTTAAGGTGCTGTACAGCTCTATATCACAAATCAATTCTTTAGTCACTGGTTCTGCTGCTCCTGCTCTTCAATATTGAATCTGTAAATTATTATTTACAGACTTTCACTTCTGGATTCTATGTTCTTCAGCCTGCGATATTGCACCACACTCTGATTTAGCACTTTATAGCTCTTTTGATGAGCTGTGCACTCTAACCTCCTATCCCTAGGCTGTAAAACCCTAAACTGGCCATCGCTTTCCTTTGCTCAGCCATTTGATGTAATAGCTGTGGCTTTTCATTTTGGACTTTCTAATGTGCCATCTTCAGCAATGTGTGAAATGACACTGTGAATAATATTAGCTATCTGCCAAATTGAATCACAAATTTTTCAAATTCATTGAGATCTGTGAAGAAATTCATGAATTTCAACTAGAAGTTGATTTGCAGTGGAGCAATTCCATCATCTCTACCCTATAGCCTTTTTTTGTGAAAAAAAATGTTGAATAGCCTTTTTAGGTGAAATTGTAGTTCTAATTGGACAATTAATATTATTAAAATAACCGTTCTTTTTTTTTTTGGCAGAATGAGGGAAGCATAGGGAATGTCGAAAGTGATGATTATGAGGAGGTTTTCAGAACTGCACCTACCAGTGGAAACAGATATGAGGTGAGTTTGACAAATTAGACGCCCTAGAATGTTAAACTACTAGAAATAAGGAAAATATGTAAGAAAAGGCTGGTTTTGCATATATAATATGCATTAGTGGATACTGGATAATAAATACTCATTGTAGTTTTTAATCCGAGAAAACTGCAGTGTCCGGATGATACGTAATTCTAAATGAAAAAAACCTAAATGCTCTTTAAAAGAACTTTTCTAAATACAGATTTATACAGAGGTGTGCTTATTCCCCAGGAGCATTGCTTCTAAGCAAGAGAATGGTGCCGCATGGGGAGTGTAGGGCTCTGTACGCTCTACATTCACTTGACCTTGCTCCTCTGCAAGAGACCTTAGTATGTAACATGTTGTGTTCACTGTACACATTTTGTATTTAAATATATTTAATGTTTTATGTCACTTGTCAGATTTATACATTCATTAAAAATTGAGAGGTTTACTGGATTATAAGGTAAAATTCTGGAGATCTAGGCCTACAAAGACTGGATACTTACAAGTCACATTGTAAAATAACATTACAGTTCTATATAATGTCAACATTAATATAATAAAGATCACAGGGATAAATATAATAATCTGGCTAGGAGCATGTCATCAGCCAAAACAGCATGATCCCCCTTAGCGTCAAAGACGAATATAAGAATACACTCCGGCGAATATTCAACCTGCAATTGTCCAACTGACTGAAATACTGTCAATTCATGTACAAAATTCATTTTTATTGGTGTACAAAACGTAAAATATGCAGAAATAAGAACAAATATTATGAGGGTTACTAAGGAGGAAAACAAGAAACCCAGAGTTGCACCATAAAACAATGATCAAGTATATAGCAATAATGGTACATATACACAGTCAACAATGAACTAAAGAAATATAAGTGCTAAATGCAATGTAAACCATAATGACATTGACTGAAAAATATACATCAAAGTATATGTGTGACATAATAAATGCAGGTCCATTAATGAATGGGAAGCTGGCCCATAGAAATGATGAATAGTAGTTAATTGTAAATAGATAAATATGGGATGAAGGGCACAACAACAATTCACAGTGATGGAAAAATGAATAAAATGGAGGGCTTACCCATAATAATAAAGTACTGGTGCAAGGTCCAGGGGAAGACCCCAACATGCATTTCTCAAGGGAAAGCACACGAAAAACTTGCATTGGGGCCTCCTCCTGGACCTTGTATCACCAATTTATCATTATTGCACCATTATAGTCAGTGGCCCCGTCGGCGCATATTCCCAAATCCCTTTTTTGGACATAAAACTTGAGAGAGCCACTTAATGTAGTTGCAAACACTACATGAGCCCAGCCCTAATCATTTAGTTTCTGTGTTTCCTAAATGTTACAAACAACATTATTTATGTGCTATAACGTTTGTCTATGCTTACAAGATGAAGCACCTGTTCTCTAGTTACACACGTGGTCAAAATTGTTGGTACCCCTCGTTTAATAACAGAAAAATATGCACAATAGTCATAGAAATAGCTTGAATCTGACAAAAGCAATAATAAATCAAAATCTATGAAAATGAACAAATGAAAGTCAGACATTGCTTTTCAACCATGCTTCCACAGAATAAAAAAACAACTCATGAAATAGGCCTGGACCGAAATGATGGTACCCTTAACTTAATATTCTGTTGCACAACCTTTTGAGGCAATCACTGCAATCAAACAATTCCTGTAACTGTCAATGAGACTTCTGCACCTCTCGACAGGTATTTTGGCCCACTCCTCAAGAGCAAACTTCTCCAGTTGTCTCATGTTTGAAGGTTGCCTTTTCCAGATGGCATGTTTCAGCTCTTTCCAAAGATGCTCAATAGGATTTAGGTCAGGGCTCAATATAGAAGGCCACTTCAGAATAGCCCAATGTTTTCCTCTTAGCCATTCTTGGATGTTTTTATCAGTGTATTTTAGGTCATTATCCTGTTGCAAGACCCATGACCTGCGACTGAGACCAAGCTTTCTGACACTGGGCAGCACATTTCTCTCTAGAATCCCTTGATAGTCTTGAGATTTCAGTGTACAGATTCTAGACACCCTGTCCCAGATGCAGCAAAGCAGTCCCAGAACATAACAGAGCCTCCTCCATGTTTCACAGTAGGGACAATGTTCTTTTCTTGATATGCTTCATTTTTCAATTTGTGAACATAGAGCTGATGTGCCTTGCCAAAAAGTTCCATTTTTGTCTCATCTGTCCATAGAACATTCTCCCAGAAGCTTTGTGGCTTGTCAACTTGTAGTTTGGCAAATTCCAGTCTGTTTTTTTTTGAACAATGGTGTCCTCCTTGGTCGTCTCCCATGAAGTCCACTTTTGCTCATGCAGTGATGGATGGTGCGATCTGACACTGGTGTTCCTTGAGCTTGAAGTTCACCTTTAATCTGTTTAGAAGCTTTTCTGGGCTCTTTTATTACCATTCATGTTATCCGCCTCATTGATTTGTCATCAATTTTCCTCCTGCGGCCATGTCCAGGGAGGTTGGCTACAGTCCCATGTATCTTAAATTTCTGAATAATATGTGCAACTGTAGTCACAGGAACATCAAACTGCTTGGAGATGGTCTTATAACTTTTACCTTTAACATGTTTGTCTATAATTTTCTTCCTAATCTCCTGAGACAACTCTTTCATTCGCTTCCTCTGGTCCATGTTGAGTATGATACATAACATGTCACCAAACAGCACAGTGAGTATCTGTAGCCCTCTATACAGGCCACTCACTGATTCCAAGATTGTAGACACCTGTGATACTAATTAGTGGACACACCTTGATTTATCATGTCCCTTTTGTCACGTTATTTTCAGGGGTACCATTATTTCTTTCCAGGCCTATTTCATGAGTTTTATTTTTTTAATTCTGTGGAAGCATGGTTGAAAAGCAATGTCTGACTTTCATTTGTTCATTTTCATATATTTTTTATTTATTAGTACTTTTATCAGATTCAAGTTATTTCTGTGACCATTGTGGATTTTTCTGTCACTAAACGAGGGGTACCAACAATTTTGACCACGTGTGTAGCTAACTTAGTATTGAATTTCTAATTTTTTTCTTCAATGTCCATGTATTTTATATTTATTCCTTTTGCCACCAGAGGGCGACCTACTATTACAAATAGCCTCATTGTTGTCTGCAGTCAAATGCGTTGCTTCATTCTAAAGGAAGGCGCACTCAGGCAATATATCAGCGCTATACCAGGACAGCAGAGCGGCAGATTTCTCTTACAAAGATGTTTGTCATAATTCAGTAAAGGTACTTATTCAGACAGTTATTTTTGTTCGGACTCCTGTGATGGAAGCCAAAACTACTGAAACTGGATACCCAGTGATATAAAGTGTTTATGATTATGCTACTGAACTAGAAGTACTGAGAACTGAAGCCTGCTTCCAGGGATTAAATACTTGGATTAGCGTCTACCATATTGTATTATAACACTAGAGCTGATTGCTGCTTTATTGTGACGTTTATTAAAGGCATACGATTATTAATAGGGTTAAAAATGATTATCAGTAATACTGTTAGCTTACTGGCCCTGGTTCAGGCTGACTAAGAACAGTAGGTACATGGAGTCTGTTTGTTCTCCATGGTTACAAAACTAGAGAGTCCTTTGAATGGCTGAAAAGATGGTAACAAATTGCAAGTTTGAGACTACTCAGGTCTTCTCATCAGGCATAAACTAATACAAAAATCTGAAGAATCACATATTTATGCACAACACAGCACAGAAAGAATGCAATAGATAAGACAAGTGACATGAAGCAGAACTATCATTATGGGGGAGTGATAGACAGTTATGGCCATACATATTGGACCAGTCCATAGATAAGGAGTGAAAGTTTTATTGTCCTCTGATTGGGGTCTGGTAATGTGTTGTAATGCCCCCACAAGGTCTTAGGAGCAAATTCCTTAATTGATGTAAAAAGACATAAATCCATGCGACACATTCATTCCTGCACTGAGAGTGTCCAAGGTCGTCATGAGTTTGTACTCCCAGACTTTTCTGTCTCTCTGAGATGTGAAGTTACCTTTCAAAACCAGTAATTTCATGTCTATGGTGTTGTGATCCGGCATACAAAAATGTTTGGCCACAGGTATATCCATTCATTTTTCTCTTATTTTGTGGCGGTAAAAATTCATCCTTATTCTAAGCTTTTGCCCGTTCTCCCTCACATACAGACCCCCAGTTGGACATTTGGTAAATATAATTAAGTACACCAAATTAGATGTGATGCAGCTGAAAGTACCTGGGATCTTGTAGTCCTGATGTGAGTTGGGGATCTTTATCTTTTCCGTGGTCATTATAAATGTACAGGTTTTACATTTTTTCTGGTTGCAAGGAATGGTTTCAGCAGCTGTTGGAGAGGACAAGGAGCTTCTGACAATGATGCTTCTTAGATTTGGGGGCTGCCTAAAACACAGTAGTGGGGGGTCTGGAAATATGGATTGTAATCGGGCATCTTTTTGTAGTAAATGTTGTAATTTCCGTGCAGCTCCCCTTAGCACTTCCAGATTTGGGTTGTAGGTGACTACTAGAGGCACCTGGTTATTTTCTTCTTTAGCTTTGTAATGTAGCAGGTAATTACTTGACATTCTGGTGGCTCTTGTAATTTGGTTTTGAATTGTTCTTGGATGGTAGCCCTGATTTAAAATGGTCTTTTTGATGTGACCAAGGTGTTCATCTCTATCCATGGGGTTGGAACATATACGATTGTATCTGATGGCTTGGCTGCAGACAATAGAGTTCTTTATGTGCTTTGGATGGAAACTGTGCCATTTAAGGTATGTTGGACGGTCGATTGGCTTCTGATACAGGGATGTCTCTATTTCATTGTTCTTTAGCTTCATGATGGTGTCCAAACAGTTAATCTCAGTGCTGGAGTAGTTGAGTGTTAAGTTGATGGTGGGATGAAATTGATTAAACTGTTCGTGGAATGTCTTTAGCTATGGCTCAGACTCCATCCAGATGATTAAAATATCATCAATGTAGTGATAGTAGGCCAAAGGCCTGATGGGACATGAGGACAAAAAGTTGTTTTCAAGCTTGGCCATGAAAAGATTTACATATTTTGGAGCCATTTTACTTCCCATAGCTGTGCCAGTCTCCTGTAGATATATCTTGTTGTCAAATTCAAAGTAATTGTGGGTGAGGATGAATTTTATAAGTTTCACCACAGAATCAGCATCAGTCCCTGTGTTTTCCATGAAGAATTTGCAGGCATTTAATCCATCCTGGTGTGGGATATTAGAGTACAAAGATTCTACATCCATGGTGGCCAGGAAGGTTCCTTCTGGTAAAGCACCTATTGCTGCTAGTTTATTCAAGAGGTCAGTTGTGTCCTGAATGTAGCTAGGTGTATCCTTTACCAGTGGTTTAAGAACACCCTCTACCCATCCAGATACCTGCTCAGTAAGGGTGCCCACACATTCAGTTTCCTTTCACACTCCAGAAACATGGACTAAATGATAAGCAGTTACTGTACTGTAGAATATTCTATTGCAGAATATATTGATCATCCATTATAGGTATGTTTTTTCTGCTATATGGTTTTTATGTTATCCGATTTGTGGGCCTTACCCTACCATTCAAATGGCAGAGTCTGTGTAAAACACAGCACATGGATTACATATTTGTTGCACCTGTTTGCTGTCTGAATTTCATTGATTGGTGCCTAGGGGAAGCCTGGTAAAGCGCCATCAGTTTTTTTTATTTGCATACTTGAAAAATGAATCCAGCACACATCATAAAACCACATTTTAACTATTGTCGTATCATCACTCAAGTGTATAGATCTTGCTTGCCACAAAAACAGGTCTGACCCATTGAGGCACACACTTCACAAGAAATCTGAATGTGTCTAAGCCCAAAATTTTAGCAGCTGATTCTTTGTGATTTTTGAGTTGCGAAGTGTGGCCTTTATGACTGGTCTTTACATATTCCGCAGATGCTTAGTAAGATTAAGATCTAGGGAAATTGGAAGCCAAGTCGGCACTTTGAATTTGTTGTTAAACTAGTCAATTTTTGCAGTGTGGCTAGAGCGACCTGCTGGACTCCCTGATGAATCAGTAAATCTCCAAGTCACACCAAAATACCCCAGAAACAAGGGATTCTGGAAGATTTCTTGAGCCAGGGCATCTAATTGCATATTTGGGGAGACCTAGGGAGTGGAGTGGTGAGAATGTGCATGTAGGGGGTGAGTCTCCTAATTAAGGGCATATCATTTTCGCACAAGCCATTAACCTCCCAAATCACAAGCTATTAAAGTTGGTACATATGGGAACAGTATGGAACCCAACTACCGTTGTTAGTATAATTATCAGAGTTGTAAGGTTGTTACAATACCTCAGCCGGGAGACAAAACACACTATCAAGTAAGTATGTAGAGGAGTCCAGATTTCCTTTATCTCCATGTTTTATTATATAGTTCTGTAAATCCAATTAGCAGACAGTGAGCAAATTGTTGCCTCCAATTATATTCATATATGAAAAATGGGCTGGGGGTCACATAATGATTACTAGTCCCCCCGGGCATACTGTCAGTGTCCTTGCTTGTTATTTAATAGACACCAGAATCCTTAGAGTCTGAACAATATGTATACTCATGTACGACTGCTCCATCTACACATAATGGTGTCTTTATACAAAATGGATCCTGGTTCCCTCACACCATAAAGGGGTGCACTTGGTTTGTAGGGTTTAGGTAATTGGTATTTATCAGAGTAACATACATCATATTTTGGACTTTGGTGTCTTAGAGCCTTGTCATTTTTCTGCTTTCAACACATCAGCTTCCGCTCAGATCTGCTAGTAACCACTGGTACAGAGCTGATAGGTTGATATCTGGTGTTGTGCATACTTTCTAATATTATAGAAAATGAATACAATCCTTGTCTGTTCCTGCCACCCTGTGTAAAGGTCTCTAATCCTGCAAGTCTGCATATGTTTCACAAATATGTCCCCTATAGGTACCCTCCTGGCTCCAAAGGCTGTCTTTCTTGCCCATAGCAACCAATCACAGTGCAACTTGCATTTTACCAGAGCTATAAAATAAATTAAATGTGAGCTCTGATTGGTTGCTGCAGACAGCAAAGTTTCTATTGTAGGCAATATAGATAACGACCTCGCTGTATTTATACTGCATTTATGGATGGCAGATGTCTATTATAACATAAATAGTCATACTTTTTAATAAAGACAATACATAGACATTACCTAGGATCATAATTAAATATTTCTGTGCGATAACACATTTTCCTGTTTGTTCCAAATTTAAACCTTATTACTTTACTTTAAAAACAGGTAAGGAAATGTTTTACCTCACAGAAAGAATCAGCTGTGAGCCTCTGCTGTATTGTATGTATATTTTCTTTTCCTCCTCCTGTGCCCAGGAGTTGTGATATGATCAGACCATGTCCCTGTATGGTCAGACATGACCATTACATGGTACACAACAGGGGCATATTTATAAGATTATCTCAGCACACAAACATTATTTTTTAACACATCCAATTGTGAAAATTATTTTTATTCCAAGATCTATTGATTAAAATGTGCTTTGTTCGTGTCTACCACACAGCTGAGTAGGGGATTTATTTCCCTCCTTTTTCAGTACTGGGCACACAGTACTTATGTCCACCATGTCCAGATCGGACGGTGCACTCAACCCTGCTCTCTCACTGCACAGTGAGAAGATCCTTCCCACTGTATCAGGTATCTACTGAGCATGTGCAACATTTTATGAAAGAACTACAGAATGTATCTGTATCCATGGGCAACCAGATAGACAAAAGCTTTTAACAAACATGTTTCATAAGGTGATGTATGTGGCAGCGAGCACTTATGGAAATTGATTGCATTCGACAACAGAGCTATGATTAATACAGTGGGAATGAGCCATTAAATTAACTCGCATCTTAAGCCTTTTAAATGTATGAATAACACAAGTGAAAAAAAGAACAGATCATTTACTAAAACCTGACGTACATACTACTACTGTATTTCTACCCCAAGGCAGCGTAATTGCCAGATTCTGATAGCATTTTCTGCCTGCGTCTAGTATTTATTCAACCTCTTCATAGAGACTCATTGGGGAAAATTTATAAGACTGTTTAAAATCAAAAGTGAAAGCAGCGCTGTGATTAGTTACAAAGAGCATTTCGCTGAGACAGGTTACATATATTTGTAGCGTTTCTTACATGCATTATGGGCATATTCATCAATACTGTCTAATTCTTAGATCGTACAAACTGATACTAGACTCTTAAAATGCATCACTTTCATCCTAGTGGTTCATGCAGGTCCATAAATCTGCCATTTTTTAATACTGTCTAGTCTAAGACCCTGATTTATAAAAAAACGGCAATGTTCATGCCCGTGGTGATGAGCAGGTGTACTGGAGTCAGACACTCCTCATTCAATATGAAGTGCAAACCTATTAATGAATCAGAAGCATTTGACAAGTGGTGTGCGCATCCATGTGCCTCCTCACAAATCTTGCAGTTAGAGGCTGGAGTAAGATTTTTCACATAACATACACCACAACGCATCATGAATAACTTTTTATTTTTCTGTCAATAAACCTATTTGGAGGCTTGTTTTTGTGCTTTGACAGCTGACATTTTTATTGATACTACTGTGGAGTATCTGAAACTTTTTGATAATTTTTTATTGCTTTTTATTAGGGAATTGCAGCAACCGAAAAACGGCAATTCTCACATTTAATTTTTTTTTCCCTTTTTTTAGCATTCACGATATGGGATAAATATATTTCTATCCTATTAGTTCAGGCAATTATGCATGCAGCAATGTCAAATAAATAAAATTCCTTAAGTATTTATGTTTGGGGAAAATAAGGGATGATTTGAACTTTTCAATTTTTAAAAAATATTTTGAAATATTTTTTCCCTTTGTAATTAATCGCCTTAGGGGACTTGAACCTGCAATCTCTTGATCGCTATTGCAATTCACTGTAATACTATTATATTGCAGTATATTGTAAAATAGATGCTCTCCTATTAAGCCCAGCCATGGGCAGGATTTCATTTGGCTAAATCCATGACACACATGGAGGTCTTCATTATGTCCCCATCTGCAATGACAATGATTGAAACCCTATGATTAAGTCATACAGAGTGTGGTTGGCCATCAGGAGTTGAAGAGTTGTAAATGCCATCTTCAAGAATTGTAAATGTTAAACTGATGCAATCGAAGAAAGTTCTTATTGGATCAGTACTGTTGGGTGCCAGCAAAGTATGTACCTGTAACCATAAATAGGTATATACCTTTGCGCTAGTATGTCTGTCCCAGGAACTCGAAGGACCCACAGCAAGAGTGCTAAATTGCAAAAGACTTTATGCATACATCAACAGCACAATAGATATATTTGTAAATGAACACGAATAAAAAAGGGGTTTAGAGGAGCTATGAAGAAGATATATCATAGCTGAGGAAGTAGAGTATAATTCCTCAACAGCTTTTTAAAAAGGGCCTTCTATGCCATATGTCCTGCGGGATTTAAGCATAAAAGGTTAACTTAGGCGATTAAATACCTTCTCAGCACCCAAACTCAGGAGGAGAGTAGATTCTCCACATTTTTTTGACTTTTGCTGTGAGATCAGCTGCCCTTCTGGTGCTGTCGCTGCCTTGTCTAAAAAGGACAAATTCCACTTGGTTTTTGTGGATCATATAAGGGAACCATTGATAGCAAACGTAATTTTAACATTTTCTTTTGCACAAATATGTCCACATACTATATATATACAGTTAGGTCCATATATATTTGGACAGAGACAACATTTTTCTAATTTTGGTTCTACACATTACCACAATGAATTTTAAACAAAACAATTCAGATGCAGTTGAAGTTCAGACTTTAAGCTTTCATTTGAGGGTATCCACATTAAAATTGGATGAAAGGTTTAGGAGTTTCAGCTCCTTAACATTTGCCACCCTGTTTTTAAAGGGACCAAAAGTAATTGGACAATTGACTCCAAGGCTATTTCATGGACAGGTGTGGGCAATCCCTTCATTATGTCATTCTCAATTAAGCAGATAAAAGGCCTGGAGTTGATTTGAGGTGTGGTGCTTGCATTTGGAAGGTTTTGCTGTGAAGAAAACATGTGGTCAAAGGAGCTCTCCATGCAGGTGAAACAAGCCATCCTTAAGCTGCAAAAACAGAAAAAACCCATCTGAGAAATTGCTACAACATTAGGAGTGGCAAAGTCTACAGTTTGGTACATTCTGAGAAAGAAAGAAAGCACTGGTGAACTCATCAATGCAAAAAGACCTAGGCGCCCATGGAAAACAACAGTGGTGGATGATCGCAGAATAGTCTCCATGGTGAAGAGAAACCCCTTCACAACAGCCAACCAAGTGAACAACACTCTCCAGGAGGTAGGTGTATCAATATCCAAATCTACCATAAAGAGAAGACTGCATGAAAGTAAATACAGAGGGTTCACTGCACGGTGCAAGCCACTCATAAGCATCAAGAATCAAAAGGCTAGACTGGACTTTGCTAAAAAACATCTAAAAAGCCAGCACAGTTCTGGAAGAACATTCTTTGGACAGATGAAACCAAGATCAACCTCTACCAGAATGATGGAAAGAGAAAAGTATGGCGAAGGCGTGGTACAGCTCATGATCCAAAGCATACCATATCATCTGTAAAACATGGCATGGCATGGCATGCATGGCTGCCAGTGGCACTGGGTCACTAGTGTTTATTGATGATGTGACACAGGACAGAAGCAGCCGAATGAATTCTGAGGTATTCAGAGCCATACTGTGTGCTCAGATCCAACCAAATGCAGCCAAACTGATTGGTCGTCTTTTCATACTACAGATGCACAATGACCCAAAACATAAAGCCAAAGCAACCCAGGAGTTTATTAAAGCAAAG
Organism: Dendrobates tinctorius; assembly: GCF_039654945.1. Taxonomy (NCBI): domain Eukaryota; kingdom Metazoa; phylum Chordata; class Amphibia; order Anura; family Dendrobatidae; genus Dendrobates; species Dendrobates tinctorius. The sequence goes on along the minus strand of NW_027361829.1, from coordinate 20,779,055 downwards.
AAGTGGAGAATATTCTTGAATGGCCAAGTCAGTCACCTGATCTCAACCCAATTGAGCATGCATTTCACTTGTTAAAGACTAAACTTCAGACAGAAAGGCCCACAAACAAACAACAACTGAAAACCACCACAGTGAAGGCCTGTCAGAGCATCAAAAAGGAGGAAGCACAGCGTCTGGTGATGTCCATGAGTTCAAGACTTCAAGCAGTCATTGCCAAAAAAGGGTTTTCACAACCAAGTATTAGAAATGAACATTTTATTTACAATTATTTAATCTTTCCAAACTTTTGGTCCCTTTAAAAACAGGGTGGCACATGTTAAGGAGCTGAAACTCCTAAACCCTTCATCCAATTTTAATGTGGATACCCTCAAATGAAAGCTGAAAGTCTGAACTTCAACTGCATCTGAATTGTTTTGTTTAAAATTCATTGTGGTAATGTCTAGAACCAAAATTAGAAAAATGTTGTCTCAGTCCAAATATATGTGGACCTAACTGTATATACAGTGGGGCAAAAAAGTATTTAGTCAGTCAGCAATAGTGCAAGTTCCACCACTTAAAAAGATGAGAGGCGTCTGTAATTTACATCATAGGTAGACCTCAACTATGGGAGACAAACTGAGAAAAAAAAATCCAGAAAATCACATTGTCGGGTTTTTTTTCATTTTATTTGCATATTATGGTGGAAAATAAGTATTTGGTCAGAAACAAGCAATCAAGATTTCTGGCTCTCACAGACCTGTAACTTCTTCTTCAAGAGTCTCCTCTTTCCTCCACTCATTACCTGTAGTAATGGCACCTGTTTAAACTTGTTATCAGTATAAAACCACCTCCCACTCCCGTCTCCAAGACTTTACACGTGCCGCGCCAATTCTTTGGAATGCACTTCCCAGGTCAATACGATTAGTCCCCAATCCCCACAATTTTAAGCGTGTCCTGAAAACGCATTTATTCAGACTGGCCTACCGCCTCAACACATTAACATAACCTATCCCTGTGTGGCAGAGCCAAAAGTTTTACCATAACCAGGTTCCCAGCATCATGTTCCCACATGCTTTATGCATCCATTAGCCCTCTGTGTCTGTAGTGTTACACACTTAACATTATGGCTGGTCCATACAATCAGGGCAACTGTTACCACCCACCTTTCGTGTCTACCTCTTTCCTCATAGACTGTAAGCTTGCGAGCAGGGCCCTCACTCCTCTTGGTATTTGTTAGAATCTACTGTATGTGATTATTGTTATGCTGTAATGTCTATTGTCTGTACAAATCCCCTCTGAAATGTAAAGTGCTGCGGAATATGTCGGCGCTATAAAAATAAAATGTATTATTATTATTATTATAAAAAGACACCTGTGCACACCCTCAAACAGTCTGACTCCAAACTCCACTATGGTGAAGACCAAAGAGCTGTCAAAGGACACCAGAAACAAAATTGTAGCCCTGCACCAGGCTGGGAAGACTGAATCTGCAATAGCCAACCAGCTTGGAGTGAAGAAATCAACTGTGGGAGCAATAATTAGAAAATGGAAGACATACAAGACCACTGATAATCTCCCTCGATCTGGTGCTCCACGCAAAATCCCACCCCGTGGGGTCAGAATGATCACAAGAACGGTGAGCAAAAATCCCAGAACCACGCGGGGGGACCTAGTGAATGAACTGCAGAGAGCTGGGACCAATGTAACAAGGCCTACCATAAGTAACACACTACGCCACCATGGACTCAGATCCTGCAGTGCCAGACGTGTCTCACTGCTTAAGCCTGTACATGTCCGGGCCCGTCTGAAGTTTGCTAGAGAGCATTTGGATGATCCAGAGGAGTTTTGGGAGAATGTCCTATGGTCTGATGAAACCAAACTGGAACTGTTTGGTAGAAACACAACTTGTCGTGTTTGGAGGAAAAAGAATACTGAGTTGCATCCATCAAACACCATACCTACTGTAAAGCATGGTGGTGGAAACATCATGCTTTGGGGCTGTTTCTCTGCAAAGGGGCCAGGACGACTGATCCGGGTACATGAAAGAATGAATGGGGCCATGTATCGTGAGATTTTGAGTGCAAACCTCCTTCCATCAGCAAGGGCATTGATGATGAAACGTGGCTGGGTCTTTCAACATGACAATGATCTAAAGCACACCGCCAGGGCAACGAAGGAGTGGCTTCGTAAGAAGCATTTCAAGGTCCTGGAGTGGCCTAGCCAGTCTCCAGATCTCAACCCTATAGAAAACCTTTGGAGGGAGTTGAAAGTCCGTGTTGCCAAGCGAAAAGCCAAAAACATCACTGCTCTAGAGGAGATCTGCATGGAGGAATGGGCCAACATACCAACAACAGTGTGTGGCAACCTTGTGAAGACTTACAGAAAACGTTTGACCTCTGTCATTGCCAACAAAGGATATATCACAAAGTATTGAGATGAAATTTTGTTTCTGACCAAATACTTATTTTCCACCATAATATGCAAATAAAATGAAAAAAAAAACGACAATGTGATTTTCTGGATTTTTTTTTCTCAGTTTGTCTCCCATAGTTGAGGTCTACCTATGATGTAAATTACAGACGCCTCTCATCTTTTTAAGTGGTGGAACTTGCACTATTGCTGACTGACTAAATACTTTTTTGCCCCACTGTATAACAATAAACACAATATTGTAATTGCAGAAAAAGGCTTTACCATATTTGATGGTTTGCAGATTTTGGACTAGGGTATATCATCTTATTCCCTCAGTCACAAACACTAACCTTAAAAAAGAATCCTTGGGAAGCCTTTATTAACAAACATATCCCTACCATCCCCAAACACACCCAAATTCTCATCTCATTTATATTTCTTGCGGCCAAGGAAACTATAGCATTGGCCTGGAAAAAATCAGGTTTAGATTTGTCAGAAGTCAAGAGACGCCTTTCTTGATATATGATCAATGAAAAATTATCTGCCAGACTTATTGACAAAGTCCGTTAAGTTGAAAAAATTTGGCTTCTCTGGGCATAATACGCCAACCACACTCCCTTCGCCACACCTTCATTTCGTTCACATGCTCCTGACTCCCCAGACTCGTCCTAATTCGATATATTAAATTTAGTCTTGACTTTCCCCCTCCTCGGGCTCCTTTTCAACATCCTTCACCCTCTACACCTTCCCATCAGTTACGTTAGCCCCTCCCCTTGTACTCCACCTGTCTAAATATTTGTTTTCTTTTTGATCACTGCAGTGCACATGTTTGTCATTTGAATAATTCTTCAATAAAAATCTATTGCTGAAAAAAAAAAATGTAATGGAACCAATTTCATTACAATTAGGGAACACTACAGGTTCCATTGGGATCTTTACAGAAGACAAATTAAAATATCTTGCTGTTTGTGCAACATCCAAAAATTTGGAGGTGAAATTAAAAATATTTATTTGAAGTTCTGAACACCTCAAACTGGGTGATAGGGTAAAAGAAATCTCTATTATACGAGGTCTACATTACAGATGCGCAATTCAATTTGCACTGCCCTGGCCACAGTCTGCTCCTCTGTAGCAGAGTTTCTTCACTTCCGCAGATGGCATTCTAGGCCCTTCAGATACTGACTCCAAGGGACCATTAGCTTATCAGTATTTTAGGAATGATAACTGGTTAAGTGAGGGATGGATCTTCGCATAAAACCATTGTGGCTATATGGACATTAGATACTGCCATGCTGATTCAGTGGATTGCCTTTGCCCAGTGACCTGGAGACTCTATGTAACTCAATAAAAACCATAAAAATAGGATATATAATAAATAGGGTAATTAAGCAAAAAGGCAGTGGCCATGCAGTGAGAACTTCTAATTGCTACTCCGAAGGGGTTCTCACCACATAAGTCTTGCAGATTCTTGATTAGAAGCCTAAAGTATTCACAGTGCAGTTTGTACATATAAGATTTATGTCATTGAGGTTCCATGACTGGCATATAAATTAGTCAGTAATGAGTCACATCCTCATTAAAACTGAACTGCTTAATGCCTGGAATATAGTAATGAGGTACAGTAAACTTTTACAGCCCTGAAAATTGAGACATTTTCATTCAGGTCAGTGATGAAGTCACCGTCAGCTGTTCAATAACCCGTCTCACCTTCATTTTCTCTTGGCATCAGGGATACACAGAGATATATGTTTTTGTTATTGCCTTAACTGTAAATGGTTAAAGATCATCAATAAGATTCATAAGAGCCTTAGTTCAAGTCCTTCTGAATATAAGGAAAGGGTGGGGGTAAAGTTCACTTTAGATATAGGTTATAGCTTTGTTAGCAAGAAATATCAAAGGCTGACAACAAATATTTCACGTATGTAAAGATCATAATGTAAGCATTTTAGGAATGCTGTACATTTATGACTTTCTTATAAACATAAAGATCTCTAGCTCAAAGCTAGGATTTCCAGGCATCACAGAAAATATATGCTGCTCAGTATACTTGCTCAAATATTCTTAAAGGGCTTTTACTCTTTTCTGCCCTTATTCATCAAAGCAATTTCACCAGAATTCTGGCATAAATTTCTTTTGGCGTTTTCTTGCCAGTTTCTCCCAGCTATGCCAGAATGATGGAGCCTGGTGCATGATGCCACAGATCATTTAATTCATTACTTTCGCCAGAAATCTTACGTCTGGTGTAAGATTTCTAGTGTGTCATATAGAGGTGTGCGCCGCTCGTCAGATGCTCCTGATTCATGAAGAGGCGTGCGTCTGATTCCACCACACCCCCTCATCAAGACCAGCGATTTTTTTTTTGATGAATCGGGTCCTTAGACCCCCAATATTTGCTGTCATACAAAATAACATGTTGCCACCCTCCCCAAGTCCAGCTCCAGGTCTCAGTGTTTTCAATGCAATCACATAAACAGCTCACATCACAGCAGTAGCTATTCTCTAAGCTCAGCGGCTCTGCCGAGGTAGACAGCACTAACAAGACACTGCCAAACCACTGAGACCAGAACAGAGTTTTTGGCAGGTCCAAAAAATGTGGGTAATAGTACCTCTCGAATTTTCGCATCTCCAACACATCAGAGAGTCAGCTAGGCCTAAATGAAAGAGCCTCTCTGGGGTGTAATACCACCTTGATAAAATTTTGTTTGCCGATTCCTGTAGCAGGATGCATCTCGAGAAGCCGTGGGAGTTAGAACAAATCAGTTGTTTCTCTTTCGGTGAGAGGGTGATGTTAAGTTCTCGTTCCCAAGAATGAAGAAATAATAGGATGTAGTTGATTTTAGATCTAAGGAGATTTTCATATATCTTAGAGGTCAGTCTTGAAATAGGTGGTTTTATTTTTGTCAGTAAGTCTAACCAGTGCCAATTGGGGGAAGGGGTGGTTACTCTTTTAATTTGTTTCATGAAGTGGGAGACGTGGATCTGTTGGAGGAAATTTTTTGGGTGTTTTTTGGCTTCTAGAGGCCAAAGTTTACTACAAAGAATCTTATTATTCAAAAGGAGGGAGATTGGTTTATTTGGTAGAGATTCCCATAGATCATAGGGATCCGTAAAGTCTGGGTTGTAGATATATGGAATTATCCCTATTGGCATTCTATCAAGAAAATGGCACTCTGGCGGGAGGTTTGGGACCAGCAGACGCCTGGTTAAAATGGACGTTAGAAGAATGTCATCAAAATTAATTTTTGAGGTGGGGTAATTTGTCCATATCAGTTTTTGTCGTATCTGTACCCAATAGTTGCATGTCGATATGGGTTTGGGAATCTTGATCTATCAGATTAGCTGGTTTTATCCATCTGGTCAGGTGTATTGCTTGATAATAAGACACCAAATCTGGAAGTCCCAACCCCCCCGCCCGTTTCGGTAAGATCATAGTCTTAAAAGGGAGCCTAGCTTTTTTGAATTTCCAGACGAATCTAGCTATAATTTGATTTAGCGTTTTGAAGAAAGATTTTGATAGGGAAATTAGAATCATATTCAGCACAAAGAAAATTTTAGGTAGAACATATGTTTTAATGACGTTAACTCTCCCCATCCAGGATAAAAAGGGAAGGTTATAGAAACTAAGGAGGTTTTTGATTTTCCCCAATAAGGGGGTGAAATTATGTTGGAAGAGGGAATATAGATCTTCCGTGATGAAAACCCCTAGATATTTAATTTTCTCCTTAGGCCACTTGAAGGGAGTAGTCTTTTTAAGTGTAACAATAACCTCTATCTCAGTTGAAACATTGATGGCCTCAGACTTGTCTAGGTTTATCTTAAAATTAGAGAGTTCTCCAAATAAAGAGAAGATCTCGAGAAGCTTTGGGAAGGCGGCCCCGGGTTAGAGAGCAACAACAATAGATCGTCTGCGAAGGCTGCCGCCTTCTCTTCAATTCGATTAATCCTGATACCTTTAATGTCTTTGTTTTGACGGATGGCCTGAATCAATGTCTCCATAACTAGGACAAATAAGGATGGGGAGAGAGGGCAACCCTGCCTGGTACCATTCCTGATTTTGAAGGATTCCGATAGAATTCCATTCACCCTGACCCTAGCTGTAGGGTAAGTATATAACGAAAATATAGTATCAATAAATAATGGTGGAAAGGCAAATTTTTGCAGGACACAGTTCATATATTGCCAGCCAGACCGGTCAAAGGCCTTCTCAGCGTCCGTAGTGAGGGCCGTGAGGGCCTGACCTGTATGTTTTGCATATGAGATAGTCTGCAGAACTCTCGTAGAGTTGTCTTTGCCCTCTCTTCCACGTATAAACCTGGCCTGGTCAGGGTGCACTAGATCTGCCAACACCATATTAATTCTGGAGGCCAAAATTTTGGCCCATAATTTAATATCTGTGTTGAGAAATGATATAGGATGGTAGTTACTGCACTGCGTGTCATTTCTCCCCTCCTTGGGTATAACTGTGAAGTATGCTTCTAGTGACTGTGGTGGGGGGGCTGCTCCTTTTAAAAAAAAGACTTGAAAACTTCTACTAAACGAGGGATTAGCGTGTCTGTGAATTTTTTATAATATATTATCGGGAAGCCATCGGGGCCTGGTGTTTTTCCATTTGGAATTTCCGCTAGTGTGTCCTTTAACCTCTTGTGATGTGATTTCTTTCATAAGTAACGATTGCCCGAGGGGGGAAATCTTAGGTAGCGAAAGTTGAGCTAGGAATTTGTGGATGTTCTCTGAAGCTTCAATAGGATCTTTCATGGACTCTGGTGGGGCTAAGTTATATAAAGAATTGTAGTAATTCCGAAAAGCGTCCGCTATTTCACTTGACTTATCCACCCTTGCGCTGCCAACCATATCTACCTGTTTAATAAAGTGTTTCTCTTTTTGTTTCTTTAGTCGTCGGGACGTAAGTTTACTCCCTTTGTTCCCATGCATGTAAACCTTTTGTCTACATCGGGCAAATATTTTAGCAGAGTTTAAGTTGAGTAGTTATTTGAGTCTGCAACGCAGGGTAGACAAATCTGCTAGGTCATGGTCGGCCCTCCCTTTTTTGTGAATCCTTTCCAATGTGCTGATTTGGTGCAGGAGAGAAGAAATTTCTTTCTCTCTTTCTCATTTAACATGAGTCCCTAATGCAAACAGCTCTCCCCTGAGGACCGCCTTATGTGTTTCCCAAATTATGAGGTTTGCTTCCCCGTCCAGGGTGTTCTCTCTGAAGAATTTAGCAATATGAAAGTTTAGTTGGAGCAGATGTTCCAGTTTCCCCAAAAGCGACTCATTCAGCCGCCAGGTAGGAGCAGACCGGGGCAGCAAAGCAATTCGTAACTTCATGAAAATCGGTGCATGGTCCAAGAGTGTTATGGAGCCTATCGAAGTGTCTAGAATCAGTGAAACTGCTGAGGTTTGGATCAGTAGGTAATCTAGTCTGTGATAAGAATTGTGTGGCTTTGAGTAGGAGTAATCCTTTGTGGAAGGGTGAGCATTTCTCCATGGATCAATCAGGCCAAGTGAATTTAATTTATTCAAAAGGACTCTCCTTTCATTTTTTGGAATTGAGGATTAGCCGTTAGATGCATCTAAGTTTGGGTGTAAGGTTAGATTAAAATCACCCCCCCAGGACCAAGAGGCCTTCCTTGAACAATTCAAGTGTATCCAAAGTCCTAGACAACCATCTCGCCTGTCCAGTATTTGGAGCATAGAGATTCCCAAAAGTAATTAATGTGTTCACTAGGAGTCCCTTTACAAATACGTATCTTCCATCTGCATCAGTGAGGCAGTCCCTCAGCGTGAAGGGCAGTCCCTTCTTAAATGCGATACTAACCCCTTTTGAGCACGAATGAGAGCAACTATTAAACCAAATTGGGTATGGGGAGAAGGATGTGTTTGGTACTCTGCCTGCCTTGATATGTGTCTCTTGGAGGAATAGTACCTGAGCTTGATTTTTCCTTAACAGAGAGAGAATCTGGCTACGTTTTGCTGGAGCATTGATACCCTTCACGTTAAAGGAGGCCACGGTGATCGAGTCTCCCGAAGCCTGTTCAGCTCTCGACATAGACAACATAAAGAGCTGTCGCCGTCCTTAAGCACCTGTGAAAATACAACATTAGGATGAACACAAAACTATTAACAAAAACTTTCTCATCTTCAGCAGGGGGAGGTAGTAGAAACCCTATTTTGAAGACGAGACATAATGGGCCCAAACAGTGACTTAGAATAATTGTAAAAGATTAATCAGAGTGCATTGGAAAAACATCCGATAACCAATATAATTTAGCATCAGAAAAAAGAACGCACAGAGAAGGACCCCCGTCTCCCAACCCACCCCCCCAACCCCCCAGAAGGTGCCCCATCATTATAACAAGACATTCGCCAGTAGAAAGAAGGAAGGAGATGCACGCAGGGCGAGAGGAGGATGAACCAGATAAAAGGCGGGGGGGGAATCCCTCTCAACAGTTTTCTAGAGATCGTATAACGTATAAAGGTAGCTCTAGAAAAACAATAAAGGCAACATGAAAAATTTGACCACCAGAACCCAGGTAGTCCCTGAGTCCCCTTATGGAAAGTGTACCAAAGAGTTCTGTGGCATTTCAGGTTAAATTATGTTTGGAAGAGGTCTTCTTAGCTTTCGGAGAAGCAGCTTTCTTTTTAACGGACCAATCCGCTGGTCTGGCAATCTTTGGAATTCTTGCGAGTTTCAAAGCATCCACTCCCAAATCCAGGGGTAACCAGGAGGGGACTGGTATAGGATCCAGTTGTAGTGTTTCCCATGAGTTCTCCAAGTCCTCTCCTCTGGAGTCCGGATGGTGACCTGGCGACCCTCTTTAGTGATCCCTATCCCAAACGGAAAGAGCCATTTGAACCTCAGGCCCTTGGCCACCAGTGCATCTGTCAGAGATTTCAGCATTCTCCTCTTGGCCAGTGTAGAAGCGGAAATGTCCTGAAAAATTTGGATGGAGGTATCTCCATATCTCAGGGGAGAGTGCTCTCTGGCTCCCGCCAGAACTGCCACAGTGTCAAGGTAATTGAGGCATCCACAAATTATATCACTTGGAGGCTCAGAGGACTTAGGCTTTGGTCTCAGAACTCTATGGACCCTTTCGATAATGATGTTATCTGCCTGGTCCTGTCCCAGAATAGCTGAGAAAATCTCCTTGGAGACTTTGTTGAGAGACTCCGGGGCAAAAGACTCCGGAATCTCAATCTTATATTTTTCCTTCTGCTCCTGTTCTCCGGGTCCTCTATTGCAAGGAAGGCAGAGTTGAGCTGTTTTTGATGAGCAAGCAGATGATCGCCTAATGAATTAGATGCTTCAATCAGTTCAGTCTGGGAGCTTTCTAGCGCCTCAACTCTGTGACCTATATGTTTCATGTCCGATCTGAGGCCTGCGATCTCCCTGGTCAAGGGTTTCATACTGGCAGCCAAAAGCCTTTTCATAAAATTTTGCGAGATGGGTACCTGGTCGCCCGGGGCCGATTCACACTCTGACTAATCTGAGCTCATGTCTGAAGTTTCTGGCAGTTGAGTAGAATCCATATTAGAGTCCTGTAAGTTGTCTGGAGGCCCAAAGACTTTGTTTTTTTCGTTAAGAATTTATCTAAGTCTCCCCCGGGGGTTGGTTCCAGACTTTCTCCAATATTTCTTATTAAACTTTTCGCCGTACCTTTTGTGAGTGAACCATTGTGAATACGAAAGGAAACGGGCAATCTTTTGTCACTGTTTGGGCATTCCAGTATGATTAAGCAGTCATTTCTAAGGAGTCAGCATAACTCAAGAGTGGCCAGCAGGTGGAGCTCCACAATCAGAAGTGAACTCAATGTTTAAAAAGAGAGAATGGTGGCTTTATTTCTATGTCCACCGGATGGACTTTGCTAGGTCAGTCCAATTCATCCCACCAAGGGCCCAACGTACTGTATTTAGTGCTGTACTGCCTGTATTATCTCAAGCCTGCCTATTAGCCTGTGCCTCCAGCCAAGCAGGCTCCAGGTGTGTCACAAAGCCCACCAACTCACTGCGTGCCTGGGGGAGCCTGGAGCTATAATGGTATTGATATGTGGAGGATCAGAGTTGCGCTCCCATCCTTATGACGTCAAGCTGGCAGCGGGTTGAAAAACAGCTGCTGGTACAGGCCGGCGAGCGTTCCCCACAGGCCCCAGGGCCGACCACGAGGCCTCCCTCTACACCTCATCCGCGATACAAAGATGCCTCAGGAAGCTTCCCCCGGGTCCGTCCGCGAGAACCGCCACTGCAGCTCCGCTGATCACCAAGCTCGCCGCGATGTCAGTAAGTGAATGAGCGGGGAAGTAGGTAATGGAGGGTGGTGGGAGCCTCGCTGACTAGGCCCCAGGCCTCTCTTCGGCCTCAAATCTCTTCAGCGCCCTGGGTGCTTGCAGCGCGTCTGGATAGGGACTCACCAAAGTGCCTTCCGGGTAAGGAATAGAAGTCTCTCCGTATTCTCCCTCGGGCCCCCACAGTCCTGCAGTGTGAGGGAAAACTATCCTCCAGGTGGCAAGATGGTGAACGGTAAGCACCTCTATTAGGCCTCAGCTATCTCCCTTGGCGCCGTGCCCGAGGGAATCAAGGCACTCCTCTAAATTTAATCTCTCTGAACTTAGCCTTCTGTCAGGAGACCTCCTGTAGTTCAGATGGGCCACAAAAATTGGGATAAACGGCAGATTCCCTCTCTCCACAAGCAGAGCTCAGAGGAGACACGTCTTGCTCTCCAGGCTGCTGGCCATGCCTTCCTAACAATTTTTCTTATTACAGAAATCTGCTTTTTTCCCCATCTGTCCATCATTTCTTCTCTCTGGCTGTGATCATTCCTTAAATCTGTCTACAGATCAGTCACTAAGCATCTTTCATTTCACCAGAGCTGTTCAAAAGAAGCCGAGCTGTGATTGATTGCTATGAGCACAGTTTTCCTTGCAAACAATCACTAAGCATCTCTCATTTCACCAGAGCTGGTTAAAAGTAGCTGAGCTGTGATTGGTTGCTATGACCAACAGTTTTCCCACTTGACAACACATCAGCAGACACTGACATGGTGGGAGAAATATAGCATCCCTGGGAACACAAGCTCCCAGCCATTGTCTGCCCCCCTGAAAGGAGCAGAGATCACATGACAGAAATAAATCCCCCTCCCATGACAATATCACCATCACACATCCTCCATCCCGTAGGCACATCTTTCCTCTTAAAGGGATCATTGGTATGGAAGTCAGAGCAAATCCATCCAGCGCTTTGGCCCTGACCCAAGGGTCTCTTAAAGGGATCATTGGTATGGAATTTAGAGCAAATTCACTCTGCGCTTTGATACTGACCCCAGGCCTTTCTTAAAGAGATCTCCGGTATGGAAGTCAGGGCAAATCCATACAGCGCTTTAATTCTGACCCCAGGCCTCTCTTAGAGGGATCTCCGGTATGGAAGTCAGGGTAATTGCCTTCAAATGCTCTGGTACTGACCCCAGGCTCTCTTAAAGGGATCCCTGGTATGGAAGTTAGGGCAAATCCACTCAGCGCTCTGGTTCTGACCCAAGTCCCCTCTTAAAGGGATCCTCGGTACGGAAGTGAGGTAAAATCCTCTCTGCGCTTTGGTACTGACCCCAGGCCTCTCTTAAAGGGATCTCTGGTATGGAAGTTAGGGTAAATCCCTCAGCGCTCTGATTCTCACCTTAGGCTTCTATTAAAGGGATCATTGATATGGAAGTCAGGGCAAATCCTCTCAGCACTCTGGTTCTGACGCCAGGCCTCTCTTAAAGGGATCCCCAGTATGGAAGTTAAGACCGTTCCACTCAGCGCTCTGGTTCTGACTCCAGGCTGACGGGGTGATGTGTGATATTAGTGGTAGTTGTCCGGTGGCTCTGGCTGATGGGATGATGTGGGATATTAGGAGTAGTAGTCCAGTGGCTCTGGCTGATGGGATGATGTGGGATATTATGGGTAGTAGTCCGGTAGCTCTGGCTGACGGGAAGATGTGGGATATTAGTGGTAGTTGTCCGGTGTCTCTGGCTGGCAGGATGATGTGGGATATTATGGGTAGTAGTCCGGTAGCTCTGGCTGACGGGATGATGTGGGATATTATAGTGAATGTGGCTATGCAGAATGGGCGGGGCTCTACACTCAGCTTTATATACAGATATAATCATTATAATTTGCTATAACTAACCGTAGTTAGTTACTATGCCTGGGCAGCGCTGGGCTCTTCAGCTAGTATAAAATAAATACAATTAATCCAATCAGTAAACTGCGTAACAGAAAAAAAATCAAAATGCCAAAATTACATTTTTTTGGCCACTGCAACATTGCAATAAAAGGCTGTAAGAAACGATTTAAACATTCTATGTACCCCAAAATGGTATGAATAAAAAACGTCAGCTCAGGGCACAAAAATAAGCCCTCACCCAGCCTCAGATCTCAAAAAAATGAAAACGGTCTTCGAAAATGGTGACATAGCGGAAACATTTTTTTTTTCAAATTTCTGATTTTTTTTTCATTACTTAAATTAAAAAAACCTATGCATGTTTGTAGTACATACTCATACTGACCTGGAGAATCATATTGCCAGGTAAGTTTTGCCATATAATGAACATGGTAAATAAACCCCCCAAAAAACTATTGTGGAATTGCACTTTTTTGCAATTTCATGTACTTGGAATTTTTTTTCCCCCTTTCCAGTACGCTATATGGTAAAATTATTGGTGTAATTGAAAAGTACAACTTGTAAGAGAAAACGCGGATGGCACCGCTATTACCGTGATTGGTCCAAGCTGTATACGATTGTCATAATGATGGCTTGCCTGCAGCCACGGGTGCTCGTCCTGGAAAGACCACAGCAATATCCAAAATCCATTTTGTTCACTCCTGCTCTCACTCCCCCGGCCAACATGCATTGCATGTGCCAATAAAGCAGCAGAATTTCTTCACAAGCCCGGTGAGTGCGGTCCTTCTTTCCTCCTATGGATTTTGAAAAGTGCAACTTGTCTCTTTGAATAAGGGGAGGAAAAAGCAAAATTGTAAAAATGGAAAATGGCAAGATCATGAAGGGGTTAAGCATATTATGTGTAAGGCCTCTTTCACACATCAGTATTTTTGATCAGTATTTCATCAGTATTTGTATGCGAAAACCAGGAATGTCTCCAAAATAAGGAACAGGAGTCAGTCTTTCAATTATATTTTTTTCTCGGTAAGTTCCATTCCTGGCTTTAGCATACAAACACTGATGCAAAATACTGACCAAATACTGACGTGTGAATGAGCCATAACGCAGTTCCAACTAATGTTGCCTGCAATCATCTGTAGTACCACTTGTGGACATATAATTGATTCACCATATGTCTTAGGAGTCCATTGGATGAGTCCTTTGTTTATTTTGCTGCTGTAATATTTATTGGGATTCCACAATCTGTTGCACACTGCACAATTTCATTCCAGCTTGGATTCTTCATTTTCTAGGAAAGCTGGAAATCTAGTGTTTATGTGCAGGAATATGCATCTACTAATGTTAGTTTGTTCCTATCAGAACTTGCATATACTTCCATACATATTAAATTATGTATATTATATACAGTAGTTATTGCAGTGTATCGTGTGTAAATTATTTTTTACTAACTAATCTAACTGCTTTATGGGAAATACATGATTTGGGAATATGGTTTCACTTGGCACATGTAAGCAAGTATAAATCAAGTCAAAATCTGTTTTCTACCATAGTCGAGGTTTAGTGTATTAACGCCTGCTAGAAATGTGCTCAAAAAAACCGGAGTAACCTTATTTTAGAGTCATGTAAGGTCTCTTCCTTGTTCTGAGACCTCATATGCTCTTAGGGTTTTGTTTGTTCAGAAGCATGACTGTCATTCTTATTGCAGTGACTCTTAAGATAAATTTAGTTGCTGACTTAAACCTTAATGTGCACATGAGCTTTGCCATCATGCTGTAAAAGCAGATCCTTTAGTGACCACATACAGTACATGTTGCTGACATAATAGTTCTCAACCATCCCAGGTGTTCTGTTTAGGGTTATTCACCAGAAGTTTGTATGTCTCTTTCTAAAATTATTTAGTCAGTAGCCAACAACTTGCAGAGTAAAAGCCATGATAGTTATGAACCCTATCTAAATCCTATTCAATAATGCAAATGCAGATTCCACCCTTACCAACAGTTAATTCGGCAATAAATTTGCTAGAAATTGTACTTTTATTGGTTAATATGCCGCAGTGTGTCAGCTTTGCTTTACCTTCTTCGATTGTGCAGTTGCAAGCTGTAAAAAAAAAAAAAATCCACCAAATAATACCTTAACATGCTGAACAAGTTTGCCTGAATGTTTAGAGCAGGGATGGTGAACCACCCAAAAATAAATTGATCATCCAGAAAAAATAACATTTAAAATAAGTGTGGTACAGTGGAACCATATCATTTTTATTACTATTATACTCACAGAGGTCTCCTTCATACATCCTGGTGATTAATATACAGTAAAAACCAGTACTGGTGAGATCCCTGTCTGTGTGACATTCGTATGTACGTGTGTGACTTCTGTGTATCCATTTGCTGTCCATGTGTCCATGTTTCACATCCATGTGCCGTCCATGTGATACATACCGGCACCTGGGAAAAGAAGTACAGTTCGTGCTGATCGCAGGCGCTGGCTACTGAATGCAGCTCTCATCATTGTCGCCTAGTCTCCCTGTGATCAGCGCGACCAGGCTGCAATGATAGGAGTTTTATTCAGCAGAAGCTGTATGACGCCTGTGTCAAATAAGGAATTAAACGAAAAAAAACGGCGTGAGTTCTCAGGCAATTTTCATAACCAGAATTTATAGGGGCACCCTATGACATTCTTTTTCTGGGGTTCCCCATAAGTTCACCATCAAAAGCTAAAAGCTAAGCAAACAGCTGTGAGCTGTTATTAATAGCCTGCGAACCTTATGGGGGTATTGTCTCTTGTCCCAGATTATTAACATCAGCCCCCAGCCATGGGCTTTCCCTCTGCTGGTTATGAAAATTGTGCGGGAACTGTACTGCTTTCACAGGTGCCGGCTACTGAATACAACTCGCATCATTGTCTCCTGGTTGCGCTGATCACAGGGAGACCTTAGTCTAATTGAAAAGCTGTAGTATGATCTTAAAAAGATGGTTCATGCTCAGAAACCAACCAAAGTGGCTGCATTACAAGAATTCTGCAAAGATGAGTGGGTCAGAATTCCTCCAGAGCATTGTAAAAGACTCTTTGCCAGTTATCGCAGTTGTTGCTGCTAAGGGCGGCCCAACCAGTAGGTTTAGGGGGCAATCACTTTTTCACACAGGACCCTGTAGGTTTGGATTTTTTTCCCTTAATAAAAACTGCATTTTGTATTTACTTGTGTTATCTTTGTCTAATATTTAAATTGGTTTGCTTATCTGAAAAATGTAAGTGTGACAAACATGCAAAAAAATAGCAAATCATGAAGGGAACAAACACTTTTTCACACAACTGTAAGAAGAAAACCAGGTTCCTTCCAATAGGGAAATATAAAAACATAGTAATCCTTATTTTGAGCTTTTCAGATTAATCCAATAAATAATTTTCTCTTAATTTAACCAAATGTCTGACTACTATAATATGGAAGAATATTTAGACTTGAGAGTCCTCATTGGTTGATACCTTTTAATGGCTAACTGAAAAGATGGTAACAAATTGCAAGCTAGTCTCGAAAGCTTGCAATTTGTTACCATCTTTTCAGTTATCCATTAAAAGATATCAACCACTGAGGACTCTCAGTTCTAAATATTCTTCTATCTACTGGCTAACACGGTACAAAGATATATATCTTTCCTGTACTGTAATATAGATATTAGACGAAACTGTTTTCATGTCAGTCAATAGCATTATTTACATCAAGCTAGTAGCTAGATCCCAGACCTTTAGGCTATGTGCAAACAATGCGTTTTTGATGTGTTTTCGTTGGCATTTTTTTCCGTGCAGAAATGGTCCAAAAACACAATGGAATCCTTATGCAAGGTAATTCAATGACAATCCTGAAGTGTTGTGCACATGATCAGTAAATTTCAATGTGTGTTTGCAGTGCTTTTTTTTTGCAGCATGTCAATTCTTTTTATGTTTTTGCAGCGTTTCTGCAGCCATTGATTTCAATTGAGTCAGTCAAATTGAGTTTTTGTTTTGCGTTTTACCATCTTCCTATGGTGTTTCCCATGCTCTTTTCTGTGTGACAGCACGGGAAACACTGGCATGGTAGTTCTTATCGGCAATAACGCTACCAGCGGTAAGACCTTCGGTCAGAGCGCGGTGGGGTAACACTATCAAATGTCAGTGTGACCCTGCAGCTGTGACTGTCACCTGCGGTAACACTACTTCTGTACTGTTGGTCAGAGCACTGCGGGATCATGCTATCAGATGTCAACGTAACCCTGCAGCGGTGACGTGTGGTAAAAAGTTTACCGTAGGTCAGAAGGCTTGGGCCGATGAGACTACTGTTCCCATGGGGCTATGTCTGCTGTCACTGATAACAGTGACAGCAGGTGCTGCTGACGGGAGACCTAGTCTCATCTGCCGGCGCCTGTGCTCACAGTTAAAAAAAAGTAAAATTACATATATATTCAAATTAAAATAAAAACCCATTATACTCATCTAACGCCCAATCCCCGATGCCCTTGTTTCCTAGAAAAAATGTAAAATAATAAACCAACATATACTCACCTGTCCGCTGTAGTCCAGGTAATCCAGAGTGTCCCACGGCAATCTCACGTGTAGAACAGTCACATCGGGAGATGTGACCGCTCTACCCAGCAGCTGTCAATACAATGAGTGGATGTAATCGCTCACGCAGTGTATCCCTGAACCACCATGAGAGAGTTCACCGAAGTTCATCAGCTCCGGTGCTCTCACTTATGGCACCGCTGCGTGAGAACTTTCCCACGCAGCAGTGGCGCCGTAAGGCAGATCACTGGAGCTGATCAGCTGATGAACTCCGGTGAACTCTCAAGGCAGCTCAGTGATACACTGCTGGAGCAATTACCTCCTGTTAGAGTATCGCCGGCTATGTTTGAGAGCAGTCACATCACTGATGTGACTGCTCTCAAAGTGATCAGGATCATCGTGGGACATTATGGATTATCTTCTCTGCAGACAAGTGAGGAATGTTGTGGTTTATTATTTTATTTTTGCTGCAGGAGACGTTGGCTTCAGTGGATTAAGCGTTCGGTGAGTATGGTTTAATAAAGTTTCAATAAAGGAGTCTGTCATTATTTCAAATAAAGGAATTTATTCTGAGTGTCTGTGTTTTTTATACAATATCACTATGGGGTTATGAATAGATAGGTGTCTTATAGACACCTCTCCGTTTCTAACCTGTGGGCTTGATGTCACCTGACAATACAAAGGTAACATCAACACCACAAATATGAACCCCACTTGCCACCGCTACAGGGCAAGTGGGCAGAGCAAGGCTAAGTTCCAGATTTGGCGCATCTTATAGATGTGCCTTTTCTGGGGTAGCGGAGAGCTGATGTTTTTACTCTGGGAGGGAGGGACCAATATCCATGGCTCCTTCCTAGGCTATTAATATCAGCCTGCAGCTGTCTGTATAGTCTTTGCTGGGTATTATAGGGGTACGCCACATCATTTTATTGGGATTTCCCCATTTTAAGAGCCATTAAAGGCTAAGTATACAGCTGTGAGATTATATTAATAGCCTGGGAAGCTCCATGGGTATTACCCCCTTTCCAGGCTATAAACATCTGCCCCCAGATGTCTGCTTTCCCTCTGCTGGTTATTAAAATTACGTGGGAGCCCACACCATTATTTTTTCATTTTTTTTTCTTTAAAATTAATAGTTGCTGTTTGGTTACAGCCTATATCCATTCATTCTGTTAACGCTCCTACATAGGCTGGTGACAATGTGTGTGTAGGTTTGTGTGTATTTGTGTATACTTATCAGCTTATTAATGCGGGTGTCGGGCTGACACCTTTTCATTACTAAGCCTAGAGCTAAGTGTCAATGACAGCTTCTGTCACCGAGCCCTAATCCCATTACTCTGATGCCACTGCATCTGCATGAAAAAGGTGTGGTTGAACCAATACATTACATCACAAAACTTTTTTTTTAAATATCTTTATTTAGCTCAAAAAAGCATTCATTGCTGTACAAAAATGCATACACAAACGCGCAGAAAAAATGCACACAAAAACGCACAAAAAACACGAGTTTTTGCCGCAGCATTTTTCCTGCCAAGAGATGCAGAAACCTGCAAGCAAATACTCAACTTGTTCACATAGCCTTACTGTGATGACGCATTATGAGCAATACTTCTAATGGTCAATGGGAATATCATTCAGGGCGCAGAGGGTGAGAATGAGATCAAACCTTATATCCTCTTTACAATCTTTACATTCTTTGATCGAAATGTAGTATTTTTCATGTTTGTGTATTTTAAGACAAGATATAAAAATATTACCTTTGGTTTGAGAATAAAAGTCTTTGATGTTTGATAACATACATATACTGTATGCTTGAAAAATATAACTGGTTATAATAATTTTGTGTTACCATACTACAAAGTACTCCCACAAATGTGGGTCATTGATTGTGAACAAGATTTGTTATTTTGCATATCTGAAAAGGTATCGTAA
The DNA here is from genome assembly GCF_039654945.1 of Dendrobates tinctorius. Lineage (NCBI taxonomy): Eukaryota > Metazoa > Chordata > Amphibia > Anura > Dendrobatidae > Dendrobates > Dendrobates tinctorius. Next base: position 20,760,047 of record NW_027361829.1, on the reverse strand, counting down.
TTTTCCTAGCAAATTCATTCAAGACCACATGGCAAATACAAGTACACCCAAATGAAAGTGTTAGGAGCAAATCCAAAGTTTAGACTACAAAATTCTAATCTATAATCACAATGTCAACCCTGGAAATATGAAAAAAACGGGCTACAGACCAAATGATATTATTAAAAAATATATTTTTATTTATCAAAACATTAAAAATATATATGGCAAGAGAGATGTACATATCAATAAAAGGGATGTCGATTACCCATGAGGTTTCTCACAACCATCAACAACAAAAAGGATTTTTACATTACCAACCAAGTTGTAAATGAATACCGCTTCAAGAACTGTGTCTTATAAAAACACCTACATGAATATAATACAAAAACACTTTATATGGTGTAGTTTTAAGAAATTACCATAAACAGGAATATAAAATAATCACTCCCAAATATATCATTGTTGTAACATGCTAAAAGGGTGGGTTTAGTTTTATTGTTAGGTATTAACTTTGTATTTTTTAGTTTCAGTTCATTCTTCGTCATTTTACCTGCGGTTTTACCTGCGGATCCGCAGAGAAAAATACGCAGGTGAATCCGCAGAGTGTGCACATAGCCTAAGTTACAAACAAAACTGCTCTGAGGGTGCAGACAATGTTACTTTGCCTTTGGACAGCATGAAAAATAGACTCAGGTTAAATAGGAGTGCCAAGCACATAGCCAAAGCTGAAGCTTAGTTTATTCAGCAGCTGTTTACCTACAATAATTCTCATGTACTCTCAGGAGTTGATCAGTCAGTCAGGAATGTCATTGTTTTAATCTCTGCAAGAGTCCATTCACTTCTAAATCTCTTCAGAGCTTACATTTGGCTACCATGAGCAGAACTACTTGTCTATAAGCAAATAATGAACTTCGCTGAATAGCATATTTTGTTCTGAACAATTTTTTATTTTAGCTCCACTACACAAAAGCTACATCTGGTAGTAAATAAATGTATTGGTTCAAAGGGCATAACCTTTGCTGTGAATTAACAATAGAGCCTTTTTATGTGTTTGAGGAACATGGCAAAAAGTTAAAGCAGTTTACTTCTTTTCTAAAATTCTCAGATCTTAACCAGATAGTGCATCTACACTGGTGTGAAAAAGCGTTTGTCCCCTTCCTGACTTCCTATTTCTTTGAATATTTGTCACACTTAAATGTTTGAAATCACTGGACAAATTTAAATATTAGACAAAGATAACACAAGTAAACATAAAATGTAATTTTTAAAATGAAGGTCTGTATTAGTAAGGGGAAAAGAAATCCAAACCTACAGGGCCCTGTGTAAAAGAGTGATTGCCCCTCCCACACCCCTTAAAATATAAATTAACTGTGGTTTGTCACATCTTTGGGAAGCTGAGTTCTAATTTCCTAGCCAAACGCAGGCCTGATTACTGTCACACCTGTTCTCAATCAAAAAATCACTTAAATAGGACCTGCCTGACAAAGTGAAAATTTGCATTGTAAATGCTTGATTGCAGTTGTTGTTGCTAAGCGTGACCCAAAAAGTTATTTGGCTTAGGCTGCAATCACTTTTTCACACAGGGCTCTGTAGGTTTGGATTTCTTTTTCCCTTAATAATAAAGATCTTCATTTAAAAACTGCATTTTGTGTTTACTTGTATTATCTTTGTCTAATAATTAAATTTGTGTGGTGATCGGAAACATTTAAGTGTGACAAATATGCAAGCAAATAGGAAATCAGGTAGGGGGCAAAGATGTTTTTCACAACACTGTATATGATGTGCCAGAAAAGCAAATCTAATGCACAAATACCCAACATACTCACAACTTTCAGAACCTAAAGGGACTCTGTCAGCATAGAATAACTGTTCAATCCAAATCCACTGTCACAATTCAGTTTTGGATTTGTGGCAACTACGGTTCTGCTATAATTTAAATGTACCTTTTTCCCTTTTGGGCCAGAAATTGTTAATGTCACAACAGCAAGAAACATTTTAAAATGCTTATCTCACAAGGGTCTTGAAGTGCAGTCTAGGACTGAATAGGATATGTCTTATAAAAGACATTCGTTATATGGACATAGCCTAACATTCACATTTCTTTCGATTTTTTATTTTTGTGCAAAATGATTTACCACCAAGATTGAAAATTGCTATGGAAATTATACAAATACCTTTCATACTCTTTCAAAGAAATATGGTAAACCTCTTTCAGATGAACACTCAAAATTAGTAAAATTGTCAGATTTCCAATATTTGTTAGTAGTAACATTTCTTTTTATTATTTACCATGTCTATTAATGTTCTTTTTAAAGGAAGGATGTGTAGACATTAAACAAAACTAGACATTGTATTGTAGGAATGCTGTTTAAAAATATTAGCACAACTAAAGACAAATCACTACAATGTCATCAAACAAATATTTTGATTGCAATATTAACTCTGGAAGTAGCTAAAGTACATTTAGGTTCCAGTAGAGATCTTGCCAGCCCTTTACACACTGTACAATATCCTTTGGCTCTGTTTGGTACTGTTTTTGCCTAAGTAAGCAATGAGCTAAGAACAGTTCTTGGCTGGTAATGCAATCGGACATTGTCTGTACTGTCCACCCACTAAAGTACATGTAGGAAATAGATGTGAGTACAAAACATTGTATTAGGTTATGCATTATGATTTATATACTGTTGTGAGTTCATTTTTCCCTTCATCATTGAGGTCTGATGAACTCCCTCCTCTGGTGAAGGAAGGTAGTGAGACTGATTACCAAACACCTGGGCAGCTAGATGATAACTGGGTGGCTGGAATTGAGGACTGGATATAAGGCTGCCGACGCCCTTCTTCCTGGCTGGTGACTTTCCTGCTGGATTCTTGGAGACCAGTCTGATTGCTGCATCTTGTCCAAGCTAAGTTTTTCTGCTCTGCTTTGTACTATTCAGTTTTGTTTTTGTTTTGCCTTGTTTTTTGGGAGTTCTGCCATCCCCGGCCGGGGGTGAGCTGAATTCCATTTTTGTCTCTGATCTGTTGATCTTTTGCTCTGTCTTCAGAATATACCTGAGTGCTGATATAGTCTTTTGAAGCCTAGCGACTTCAGGGCCTGTTTTTCCTATCAGTCGGTTGGCTCATTTTGATAGGGTTTTTGCGGATGGCAGACAGCAGCTTTCCTATCCTGTCCTATGTAGTTAGCTTGGGCCCCATCATTTGCTCAACCTATCTTTCTATCTGTGTTTGTGTTTTCATCTTCCTTCACCGTCATTATATGTTGGGGGCTGCCTATTGATTTGGGGTCTGCTCTGGGGCAGTTTAGTTTTTCCCCTTTCTGTCTTTAGGCTATGTAGCTCTCCGGCTGTGATCGAGGGGTCTAGGGCACCGTAGGAACCCCCCACGGCTACTGCTAGTTGTTGTGGATAGGTTCAGGGGTCTGCAATCCGATAGCTGCCAACCTCTCTGGTTTTTCTGGACTTAGCTGGTATTTTGTTTTTTCCTCCTTCGGTGACTCATCATAACAATATACAATGAACCAGCATCAGGGCTTTACTGCTTTTTAGCCAGCCATTAGTGATGAGCAAACCCGTGGATGTTCAGGTTCAGACGGACTTTTTAAAAAGTCCGGTTCAGGACCCGAACTTCAATCAGATTTGAACCCAGACTCTGAACCACATTCAAGTCAATAAGGACCTGAACTTCAGTGCTTTAAAATGGATGTAAAATGTTCAGAGTAAGGGTTATGGGCTTGCAACAGGAAACAAAATGAAAAGTAAGAGCAAGATGATTGACCTGCAATCAAATGTGGATAGGAAAATAACTTAAATGGGTTCTGTCACCATAGCAATCATGGTAAAATAGATACAATTTTAACAGTGCCCTCACAAAGACAGAGGCTTGCTACTGCCAGTCCCTATAAATGTTTCAAATCACTTTCCATAGAAGAAAAGCAGGACAAAGGCACAGTTGTATGACCTCGGGTTAATGAAGCTGCATACACATCAGTGAATACAGGTGCCACTTCCAATGAAAATAGTCTGTATATCCATAGAGAAGAAAGTGGATAGGCACAATCCGTCCCATGCAAAAAATATCCTTTATTGTGGCATCATATTACCAACAGCAGGCAGATAAAACGATGGAGCAAATACAGACGGCGATCGTTTCGCGCTTACATTACATTCAACAGGTTATGTTGAAGCGCAATGTAAGCGCAAAACAATCGTCGTCTGTATTTGCTCCATCGTTTTATCTGCCTGCTGTTGGTAATATGATGCCACAATAAAAGATATTTTTTGTACGGAACGGATTGTGCCTATCCGCTTTCTTCTCTATCCATATAAATATTTCACCCGCAGAGTTACCCCCACAGAAGCAGCTTATGAATTTCACCCACAAAGCAAGCGGCAGAGTACCCCTACTTTAGCAGCTTACAAATTTCACCCAAACTGCATGAGGCAGAGTACCCCTACATAACCTGGTTACAAATCTTCAGTAGCATACAGTAGAGCAAGTTTGTAGTTTGAGTCTGGATACAGCTGGTGGTCTACCGCAAGACGTTCCACCAGTCCCACTCCCTTTGTCATGGGATGCCTTCCCAATGCTTGAAAAAATTAGTGGTCAAAGCAGGCAACCATGCCTGAATACTTTAGCTAGCGATAATGGAATTGTACTCCTTTTCTATTTTCTTGCTTGTTCGAACTGGGGAACTTGGGCTCTTGCCCAAAAACAGTGAAGAATGGAGAACTTGCAGAAGAATCACTTACACTCTGCTCATGGTAAGAGCTTGACCAAATCGCCATGATGTGCATTTGTGTTGGTTTGCCTCTCTATCTGGACACCTCACATCTATGAATTGTCTGGTTCCTTATTGTGCCTCCTGATGAACCGTGTGGACGGGGAAACGCGTCGAGGCTTGGGTTAACCCCCAGCTGTTTCTTTGATTTTTTTTTTTCTGGCAATAGATATCATCCATTGCCTTCTATGGGAACCAATATGGATATAATTCTGATGTTCCTTTATTGAACCACGCTATTTTTTACCTCTTGTCTGTGCTTGTCTGATTTACTGCAGAGAGATTGTTTTTTGCTCTATCTGATAATGCATTTGGAATCTATGTTTTCTATAGTCTATTAATACTCAAAAAGACAAGATTGCTACTATCCACTGCCAGCTTATGGAATCTATATTTTCTGTGGTCTATTAATACCCAAAAAGACAAGACTTGCTACTATCTATTGGTTATACAAGAAGTTTCTCTATGTTTACATGTAATAGCCTGTCTTTTATATATTGTACATTAATAGTCTGTGTATCATATTAAGCACTATCTTTCATCTTTTTAATTTGCTTATTGTTTTCCCACCTGTAGTTTATAAGGGTCATTTAGGGCGAGTCTGAGAGAGCCGCCGCGGAGTGGGGGCACCAAATCGTATCTTTTAGGGTGCCAACCTCCACTGTCAGGAAGGGATAGCAGGCTAGTGTAGGGCTATCGTAGGTTATTATTGTTAATTGTGTTATTGCACTAGGGGGGTGTTTTTTACCTCAATTTATTAAAGTTTCATGTTTTTAAAGGGATTATATGATTGCACTTTTGATATTTCTTCCCTGGTCCTGTGGACATTTTTTTGATTAAGAGCTAGACCAAATCGCCATGATGTGCATTTGTGACGTGCCACAGGAAGTTGACCAGAATCTGGTTGAATCTGTCTACCTATCTGTTGGATTTTGGTTGGTATGCAGATGAAAAATCCAGGACAACGTTTAGAAGTTTACACAAACCTCACCAGAATCTGGACGTGAACTGGACACCTCGATTAGACACGATGTGACGAGGGAATCCGTGAAGATGTGCTAGATGAATTTCTCCTTATGTCCGGAGCGGATGGACAACCTGGTAACGGAGTGAAATGTGCCATCTTTGAGAAGCGATTTACCACTACCTAAGTGACGGAACAAGCCGAGGACACGGAAAGATCTGTAATAAAGTCCATAGCAATATGCACAAGGCAAAGTGAGTGGTATGAGTCTCCCACTTGGGAGTTGCCTAGGAACTTTGTTGCGAGCACAGGAAGGGCAGGTGAAAGCTAACTCCACGGTCTCTTAACACATGGTAGGCCACCAGTAGTGATGTTATGTGAGCTGCAAAGTCTTTCTCTGCCCAGCATGGCCAGCAACCTTGGAGGATTGTCCCTAATGCAGAACTCGACTAAAGTCTGATTCTGACACCAAGGTTTTACATGACAGAATTTGGCACAGGTTTGAAAGCCGTCTTCCATTCATCTCCTTGTTGTATCTGGATATGATTGTAAGCTCCTCGCTGATCCAGCTTGGTAAAGATCCTAGCACCTCTGATGCAGTTGAGCAACTCCGAAATCAATGGCAAAAGATACTTGTTATTAACTGTGATCTGATTGAGTCCTCTATAATCAATGCAATGATGGAAAGTCCCGTCCTTTTTCTTTACAAAGCAGAAGCCAGCTCCTGCTGTAGAAGAGGACTTGTGAATGAAACCCCCTAGCCAAATTCTCTTTAACTTACTTGGACATGGCTAGGGTCTCTGCCTGGGACAGAGGGTGAATACGGCCTCATGGAGGATCCCAGAATCAGGTCTATAGGGCACTAGTACTGCCTATGTGGAGGTAACATCTCTGCTACTTTTTTATCAAAAACATCGGCATATGACCAATAGGCAGATGTCATTCACGACAAAGAAGGTCAAACTACCTGCAGCCGGACTGGCCATACATTTACGAGACAGTTTTCATGGCAAGATTGACTCCAATGAAGCACCTCTCTGGATCTCCAGTCAAGAATGGGTTCATGCATGCGGAATATCCCAAAGAAGCGGATTAGACTGGCTAGTGGGCACATAGAATGCGATCTTCTCAGTGTGCACCCTTCCTATCTGGAGTTCTACTTGCTCGATGACCACTTGAATGGCTTCGGATAGAGGCTTCCCATTGGCAGATGGCACCAACAATGGATTCTGGAGTGTTGAACTAGGATCTGGTAGCAATCTACCACTGCTTGATGTATGAAGTTCACTGTTGCAACCGCATCTAGATACACTATCTCAACGAATCTGGAACCTCCACAAGTCACAGATACGGTTAGGATCAATGGAAGAGAGGAATTGCTCTCCCCAGGGAAGTCTCTCCTAGCGGCCCTAGGCTTTGGAGTTTTCTGGTTTCTTTCGACAAGAGTTAATGAGATGACCGGTTTCTCCACAATAGAAGCACAAGTACTTGACTCAATGAATCTGATGTTGTTTCTCAGTCGGTCCAACTTGGTCAAGTTGCATAGGTTCAAGAGCTGCTGCTGATGCGACAGGCTGATGAGTGAGCGGCCTTTCGAACCGGAAGTCAGTTGATGTGTCCAGGGAAACTAGGCCATCCAGTGTAGTAGGAATGTTGCGGCTTGCTAGCTCGTCCTTGATCCTTCCAGACAATACCTCCCAGAAGGCGGCTACCTGTAATAATAGTAATAATTTTATTTCTATAGCGCCAACATATTCTGCAGCACTTTACATTTTGGAGGGGACTTGTACAGACAATGAAAAGACATTACAGAATAACAATAATCACATAACTCAACAGATACCAAGAGGAGTGAGGGCCCTGCTCGCAAGTTAAAATCTATGAGGAAATAGGGGAGACATGAAAGGTGGATGGTAACAATTGCTTTAATCGTACGGTCCAGCCATCAATGAAATAAATAGGGTGTTCATGTAATGCTCATGAACTGGTAACCATCCAGTATGTGTAAAAGTACAGACACAGAGGGGGTCATGATCCATGCTGGATCAGGACATATAAAAAGCACAGGTAACCTTTTTTTTCCCTAAGCTGCGCTTAAGGTTGTTTTTTGCCCCCGGTGGCCATTAGGATTATTGCACTGTGGTGTCGTTTTTTTCTAAGTTTACCCCCGTTGGTGGTGAGCGTCATTGCACTCTAGTTTGTTTAGTTAAGTGCACATGATTATAATGCAGGTGTGATTGCTGGCTCTGCTATAAAAGAGTCTCAGGTGTTACAATCAGGGTTGGTGATAGTGTTCATTTCAACCTTCCTTGGTGTAGGAAGGAGCTGGAGAGCGTTCCTTGCAGCACTGTCTTAGCCTGGTGTGAAAGGAGTCATAGGGGATTTCCTTGTAGCTCTGACAGAGCTTGGTGGCAGCGATTCAGGTGGAGAGCTGCATGCTGGTGGTGGACTCTGTTGCCAGGAGCAAGTGCAACAGAGTAAAGCTAAGTGGTGTTTCCCTGTTTGTGTTTTTCCTTAGTGTGTAATAGTACAGCGGTGGGGCCAGTGCCACCCTGCTCCCTAGCAAGGGATAGGTGTAGGGTGTGCTAGGGTGACAGGTTCCTGATCGGCGCCCGGTGCGGAACCGGCATAGGGAACGTTAGGAGCGTTAGGGACACTGACTCAGGGCCCACGGTTGTAACTGTTTCCCTTCCCTATGTCTTGTTGTTTTAGTTACGGGCCTGCGAGCCGTGTCACACAGGACAGTATCACGTTGCCGCGTCCTGTTGTTCTAGTTACTGGCCTGCTGGTCGCGTCACACAGGACGGGTCCACGTGACAGAGGGCTATTAAATGCATAAAGGGCGTGAGAACAGATGATACAAGGGACTTGATTTTGAAGAAAATTTTGAATGGGCAGCACAGGGATAGTTAGATAAATATGTTGAGGCGGTACGCTATCATGAAGAAATGCGTTTTTAGGGATCACTTAAAACTGTGGATATTGGGGATAAATCAAATTGTGCTGGGTAGTGCATTCCAAAAAATTTTCGCAGCATGCAAGAAGTCTTGGAGATGGGAGTAGGAGGTTTGAATTATTGAGGGTGTTAACCTTAGGTCATTAGCAGAACAGAGGGCAAGAGAAGGGTGGTATACCGAGATAAGGGAGGAGATGTAGGGTGATGCTGAACCGTGGAGCACTTTGTGGGTGAGACTGATAAGTTTATATTGAACTCTGGAGTGTATGGGAAACCAGTGCAATGACTGGCACAGGGTAGAGGTATCCATGTAACGGTTAGTGAGAAATATGATCCTGGCTGCCGCATTCAAGACAGATTGGAAAGGGGAGAGTTTAGTAAGAGGGAGACCGATTAGTAGAGAGTTACAATTGTCCAGATGAGTATGAGTAAGTGCTACAGTAAGAGTTTTTGCATAGTTGAACATAAGAAAAGATCGAATATAAGAAATATCTTTAAGGTGTATTTGACAAGAACAAGCCAGTGATCAATGTGGGGGGTGAATGAAAGATCTGAATCAAGTATGACCCCAAGACAATGGGCATGTTGTTGGGGAGCAATGGTAGAGTCACACACAGAAATGGAAATGTTAGGCATAGGTAGGTTAATGGAGGGAAGAAACACAAGGAGTTCAGTTTTTGACAGGTTCATTTTCTTCATTGCTCCAGGCCGAGTTCTGAAGCCAGGGTGTGGAAACGGATGGTGTAGTGACCTACAGACAGATTGGCTTGTTTCATAAAAAACTTTGTGGAACATCTCCAGGGAGGATTGCAGGTCTGAGATTATCAGATCTCCTCTCTCCCGCAAGGGATTGAGCCATGTCAGGGCCTCTCCTCAAAGATGAGACATTTCAAAGGCTACCTTCGCCCAATCGAATGGAAACTGGTGGGCCAACAGTTCAAAGTGACGTGAGCACTTGATTAATAAAACCTCAGCATTGCTTTGAATCTCTGTAAAAGTGGGGTGGTGCAGACAGACAGGGTTTAGTTATTGAAGCTTGGCTTGTGGATTGAATGGTCACTGCCGAGGTTGCCGCAGCTTGAACCAAAGTGGATGCAGCGGCTGAGGTCAGAGCATCCAGGCAGATGTTAACAGTTCGCAGGTAAGATAAGATCTTGTCTTGCTGACATCTTTGATGGGTCATCTCATGGTACAGGTCTCAGATTGGAGGCGTATGAAAATCAACGGGTTCCATGGCCTTAGAAAAAAGTCACGCACTTGGTTGTGGAACCACTGTGCCACGGTGCGAGAAGAATCTAGAGGGACATAACTAAGAGACCACCTGACTCTTCGCTAGAGCCCCTTATGGTGGGGTTAAACTTGGCTCCAGATGGGCGCCAGGTACTACTTCAGGATGGAACCATGGGCAGCTGACCCCTAAGGGGGAGAGTGAAGCAGGACCGGCCAGGTATTGGTTAGCAGGAGAGTACGGCTGGTAGTCAGGCGCAGGATCATGAACACAAGATAGCTACAGGTATGGCATCACAGGTGCAGGATCAGGCAGATCAGGAGCAGGACTAGGCAATTCAGGATGGATATGTGTATTGGTTCAGCAGATGGACTGGAACTGGTGCAGCTATGATGGACAGGATCAGGTAAGCAGGGTGGACAGCATCAGAGGTGTGGGGACCTAGTAACTAGTTGGGAGGATAAATATTGATTACTAAAGTTGCTAAGGCACCACCCAATAGGGGAGGATGCCTTATATAACAAAAGCCTCTCATCTATTGGCTGAGGACGTTTTTAGCAGCTCTAGCGCTGGTCCTTTAAGAGGCAGAGAGCATGTGCACCCTAAGCACACTGGGAGGAAGAAGATGCCCGGAGAGTGCAGATAGGTAAGTTAACATGCTGGCGTCCCTGCAGGGGGAGGGAGGGGAACAATGAAGTTATTTATTTCCCAGACTACTATAAAGCAAACACCAGTTTAGGAAAATTATTTATTTGCCCTATAAATGGCAACATGATGGCTGATGCGAATTATTTATTTTCCAGACTACTAAAAAACACACAGCGTTTCTGAAAAATTATTTCTTTGGACTATATAAATGGCAATGAAATGGCTAATGCCAGTTATTTATTACGCAGACTACTAGAAAACACTCAGAGGCTTAAAGGCACAGTACTCCCAATGGGGGGGGGTAGAATACACCCAGCAGCTTAAAGAAAAGAAACACGAAATAAGGAGAAACAGCGAAATTTACATTATATTAGGATAATGCTATGAATAAAAATAGTATATCGCCGGAGTATGATGGACTGTTTAAAGGACAGTCGTGTTACAAACACCAAATTTACATAAAGAAAAACGACCAGAAAGTCCCAGAAGAAAAATATATTTTATTACGTCATTATAGAAAATAGTTAAAAACCATTACATAAAATTAGATAATACATATACTGAACAAAAAAGGGGGTTACGCTACCCAGGTATAAAGCATAAAAAATGTACCAAAAAATGTATAAACAATTGGTGATTAAGCAAAATAGATAGTGATATATATAATAAATAATAAACAATATACAGTGCACAAACACCAATAAAGAAATTAAAAACCATAAACACAAGTGTAAGCCACTACCACAATGAAAACCTATAAATATCAAAATATCAAAATAGTGCGTCTGTGTGATAAGGCTAAAAAAGGACACTATATGTGAATTAAGGTGTCAAGCTGACCAGGAAAGGAAAAATGTAGCAAAAATAAACATACAAATAAGTGAAAAAACATATATACAACCTCTCCTGGTCTCCTGGGGAAGCAACCCGGTCCCGACGCGCGTTTCGGCGCTAAGCCTTCATCAGGGGGTGGCGTCTCACAAGGAGAGGTAAGTATAAATACTGGCGCTAACCAGTAAAAATGTGGGTGTGTGAAAAACAAGCCAATCATTATAAAGTGCATATGCGAAAACATGCAAGCGTCATCGCGCAACTGCGCAGAAGCACTGACAAAATGCTGGTAACCCAGAACCGGCATTCAGTATTGAACCGGAAGAAAATGTCCGCCAACCGGAAGTCGACGTTACCTGGCAACCAGGCGCTTAGATTATCATGTGCCTGGGAATTAAACCAACAAAAGTCATCATAATTGCTGAGGGACGACAAATCCCATGACCAACGGGACAGTGACAAACCTTTAAAGGTAACATTACTAGACAAAAAATCCGTAAACCGGAAGTGACCGTTACCCGGCAACCAGACGCCTAAAGTGTCATGTGACCAGGGCGATGATGTCAACCTAAAAAAGCGTCATAGTTGCTAAGGAGCTGGTGGTCACATGTACAGAACAAAAATGAGTGGTCTAAATATAACCTTGCCACGAAACCGGACATATGAATTGTCATATAAAAAAACCATATCACCAACACTAGAACCATACAAATTGGGAGGTAAAAAACAATCATAGATCCGGAAAAGGTTTTCTTAATCACTCATAGCAAGCGATACCTTAGCCGGACCATTACGGCTACCAGGTCATCCTAGACAGTTATATAGCAGACAACTAAGAACAGACATATGACAGAAATAGACAAACATAAGGGGCATAACGCACATATCTAGACCGCAGCAGAAACCGACGCACATAAAGCAGGGGAGGCGGGAGCACAGGGGAGGGCGCGTCAAGTCGCAAAGGCGGCAAAAAACGCGACCCCACCAGGGCAAACCGCATACCACCGCCACATGTGCGTACCTGCATAGGTCAGGAAGGTGCGACCCATACCAATAAAAATGAATAAATCATTGATAAACATGACATGCAAAAATATTAATAAAAGCCCCATATAAAGTGATACCAAGTGTATATGTTAAATAAAATAAAGTGTACAAAAATACATATATCAAACATGCCGTATACCGAGTAAAGATTAATAACAACCATATAAATCTTGATATCACATGTTAACAGTTAAGTATTATATTCGACTCAATATATTAAAACACAAGCCATTCGGCTGATTCCACTCTTGTGTTCCAGCTTGAGAAGTTCCATGTGGAGGAACAGGACAGAAGTACAATGTTTTTGAAGCCTTGCCCTAGATTGTCATAAATAAAGATAAACAAAATTAAAAAATATATAAAAATATATAGTATAATGCGTCCGTCAGCATATAAGCATAATATCACATATCATACCCAAATATCAATTTAACATTAATGAATAAAATATATAATAAAAATGTCTCCAACAGATACACACATAGAGTAAAATCAGTATATATATATATATAATGAGTTTCAGATAAATGGAATAAAACTATTGTTTTCATTGAGACCATGTGGTTGGACTGTATTTAAAGTCCAAATCCACCTGGTCTCACGTTGTCCAAGCTTACGACTGACATCCACACCCCTAATACTGGTGGGTAACATGTCAATCCCACGGAAATATAATTTAGTACTATCACAGTTATGATGTTGTTTAAAATGCCTTGGAATTGTTTTTAGGGCATTCACATCATTTTCCGTTGCTGCAGCTTTAATACCTAAAATGTGCTCCCGAACCCTCACCTTAAATTGCCTTGTGGTCATACCCACATAAATTTTCCGGCATGGACACATTGCAAAATATACCACTGCTTTCGTGGTGCAGGTAATGTGATGTCTAATCTCAAATATACGTGTTTCACCTTGATTAAAAAATGTTTTAGTTCGTTCTACATTGACACAGGCAACACAATTGCCACATGGGAAACATCCAAGATCTTTTTTTGGAAAATTGTCCAAAAAGGTAGGTATCGAAGCCGGTGTATAGTGACTTTTTACTAATTGATCACGCAAATTGTCTGATCGCCTGAACGTAATCTGCGGCCTATTTGGAAGATAATTGGCCAAAGTTGAATCAGCACATAGAATAGGCCAAAACTTATTCAGACATTCTCTAATCTGCTCAGCTTGAGCATTATATTTGGTAAAAAATCTAACCTTATTCGTTGTCTCCTTTTGTTTGTTGGAATATAACAACGAGTTACGTGACGAATGTTTAGCTCTTAAATAGGCACGTTTAACTGTACGGTGACTATACCCCCGAGCATAAAACCTTGTTTTTAGATCAAGTGCCTGCTTTTCAAATATTTCATCAGATGAGCAGATTCTTCTCAACCGAAGAAACTGTCCAATAGGTACTGCTCTAATTACTGATTGTGGATGGGCTGATGATGCATGCAGTAATGAATTGACTGCCGTTGGTTTACGAAAAATATTCGTCTGCAGCAAATTTTTCGAATCACGTCTAATAGTAATGTCAAGGAAATCAACAAAATTGGAGTTTGCATTGTAAGTTAATCGAATATTCAAATCATTATCATTGAGACTCTTCATAAATGCATCCAATGTCTCAAGAGAACCCTGCCAGATCAGAAAGATGTCGTCGATGTACCGTGCCCAAAAGAGAACACGGTCAACCGACGACAGCCGATCCGACAGGAAGAGGTCCCTCTCCCACAACCCCAGGAACAAATTGGCATAAGATGGTGCAAAAGATGCGCCCATAGCTGTACCCTGGAGCTGCTGGAAGAAGGACCCCTTAAAGGTAAAAAAATTGTGGGACAAAGAAAACTCCAACAGTTGCAAAATCAATGACACCATACTCGTTCCAAGGCCAGAAGACTCTAGAAAAAAACGACTTGCTTTTAATCCATCGCTATGCCTTATACTAGTATACAGTGATTCTATATCACAAGTCACCAATATAGTATCATCATCCATATATAGTCCATCAATCTTTTTTAATATATCAGCAGTGTCTCTCACATGAGAGGGGAGACATTCAACTAATGGCTGTAATTTACTATCAATATAACGATTCACCTTTTCTAAATAATTACCTGTCCCCGATACAATCGGCCTACCAGGTGGGTTCCTCATATCTTTATGAACTTTAGGCAATAAATAAAATGTAGAAATAATGGGTTCAGGGACTTGCAAAATTGTGTAGAGTTCTTTAGATATAACACCATCGTTATAAGCCTGTGTTAGGATCTTGGACAACCCAAGAAAAAAGCTACCAGAGGGATTAAATGTCAGTTTTTTATAACATTGTTGATTATTTAACTGACGGAATGCTTCTTTTTCATATAGTTTAGTTGGCCATATAACTATATTTCCCCCTTTATCAGACGGTTTAATAACAACATCATCCCAACATTGAAATTTAGATAATGATTTACGTTCCTCACCTGACAGATTGTCATTCTTCATATGTCTTGGAATCGCCTCCAGATCCTTAGAGACTAATTGGACGAATAAATCTACATTGGCACATGTTGAAAGAGCCGGAAACTTCCTAGATTTGGGGCGTATAGATGCAGGAATTCTATCATTCTCAAGAGTATCGTGTTCAACTGCCAGTTCTTCAAGAGTTCTTAAAGCCTCCTGCTCCGTTTCTGTAGGAAACATTTCATGTGAAGTCTGATCATGAAAATGCTTCTTAAAAATTAATGACCTAGCAAAGATATGTAAGTCTTTGATAACAGTGAACAAATCAAAATCCGATTTGGGAGAAAAAGACAAACCTTTTGACAATATATGTAGATCAGTCACAGTTAATACATGCTCACTCAAATTAATTACCTTCAGTTCATGTCTATCATTGTTTGGTGAAATCCCATTACTCCTTTTATAAGGAAGTTGTCTTTGTTCACGGTTACGTTTAGGTCTACTACGGAATCTTGTCACCATATTAAAGGAGGCAGAAGAAGAACTGGCAGATGTGTCACTCATAGATGTAACTGATGATGTGGACGGAGTCCTTGAGAATCCGCGATTCTGTTTAGACTTTCTCCATCTATATACATTATTGGATTGGAAATCCTTCAAATCACGATTATATTTATTCAACTGAGTCTCCTGTATATTTTTGACAATTGTTTCCACAAATTTATCCATACTGCCATTCATCTCTTGAAATTGTTCGGCAGACAGATCAGATTTAGCTTGCTTGAGTAATTCATCCAAATGTCTGTCTAGCTCAATCAGGGTTTTTTTGTTAGAATCAATCAACATTTCCATAAACTTCCTAGATGTATCATTACAGAGTTCTTCCCAGGTTTTAATGAAATTCTCATCATCTACTGGGTACGATGGGATAATCTTAATACGCAGTCCCCTAGGGATTAGCTGCTTAGCGATATAGTTCTCCAAAAATCTCATATTCCACCAAAGTCTAGTTCTTTTGGACAACAATTGCTTAATAGAATTATCAAAATCCACTTTCCTCTGACCATTAGAGTATTGAGCATCTGCTCCATTATTAAAAACTTGATTAATCTTGCCAAGCCACGTGAGTTCACTGGCTTTATAGTCCATCTCCTTAATAAACCTGTGCAAAACACAGCAATACAATTTAAGAAAAGAAACACGAAATAAGGAGAAACAGCGAAATTTACATTATATTAGGATAATGCTATGAATAAAAATAGTATATCGCCGGAGTATGATGGACTGTTTAAAGGACAGTCGTGTTACAAACACCAAATTTACATAAAGAAAAACGACCAGAAAGTCCCAGAAGAAAAATATATTTTATTACGTCATTATAGAAAATAGTTAAAAACCATTACATAAAATTAGATAATACATATACTGAACAAAAAAGGGGGTTACGCTACCCAGGTATAAAGCATAAAAAATGTACCAAAAAATGTATAAACAATTGGTGATTAAGCAAAATAGATAGTGATATATATAATAAATAATAAACAATATACAGTGCACAAACACCAATAAAGAAATTAAAAACCATAAACACAAGTGTAAGCCACTGCCACAATGAAAACCTATAAATATCAAAATAGTGCGTCTGTGTGATAAGGCTAAAAAAGGACACTATATGTGAATTAAGGTGTCAAGCTGACCAGGAAAGGAAAAATGTAGCAAAAATAAACATACAAATAAGTGAAAAAACATATATACAACCTCTCCTGGTCTCCTGGGGAAGCAACCCGGTCCCGACGCGCGTTTCGGCGCTAAGCCTTCATCAGGGGGTGGCGTCTCACAAGGAGAGGTAAGTATAAATACTGGCGCTAACCAGTAAAAATGTGGGTGTGTGAAAAACAAGCCAATCATTATAAAGTGCATATGCGAAAACATGCAAGCGTCATCGCGCAACTGCGCAGAAGCACTGACAAAATGCTGGTAACCCAGAACCGGCATTCAGTATTGAACCGGAAGAAAATGTCCGCCAACCGGAAGTCGACGTTACCTGGCAACCAGGCGCTTAGATTATCATGTGCCTGGGAATTAAACCAACAAAAGTCATCATAATTGCTGAGGGACGACAAATCCCATGACCAACGGGACAGTGACAAACCTTTAAAGGTAACATTACTAGACAAAAAATCCGTAAACCGGAAGTGACCGTTACCCGGCAACCAGACGCCTAAAGTATCATGTGACCAGGGCGATGATGTCAACCTAAAAAAGCGTCATAGTTGCTAAGGAGCTGGTGGTCACATGTACAGAACAAAAATGAGTGGTCTAAATATAACCTTGCCACGAAACCGGACATATGAATTGTCATATAAAAAAACCATATCACCAACACTAGAACCATACAAATTGGGAGGTAAAAAACAATCATAGATCCGGAAAAGGTTTTCTTAATCACTCATAGCAAGCGATACCTTAGCCGGACCATTACGGCTACCAGGTCATCCTAGACAGTTATATAGCAGACAACTAAGAACAGACATATGACAGAAATAGACAAACATAAGGGGCATAACGCACATATCTAGACCGCAGCAGAAACCGACGCACATAAAGCAGGGGAGGCGGGAGCACAGGGGAGGGCGCGTCAAGTCGCAAAGGCGGCAAAAAACGCGACATTTTAGGTATTAAAGCTGCAGCAACGGAAAATGATGTGAATGCCCTAAAAACAATTCCAAGGCATTTTAAACAACATCATAACTGTGATAGTACTAAATTATATTTCCGTGGGATTGACATGTTACCCACCAGTATTAGGGGTGTGGATGTCAGTCGTAAGCTTGGACAACGTGAGACCAGGTGGATTTGGACTTTAAATACAGTCCAACCACATGGTCTCAATGAAAACAATAGTTTTATTCCATTTATCTGAAACTCATTATATATATATATATATACTGATTTTACTCTGTGTGTATCTGTTGGAGACATTTTTATTATATATTTTATTCATTAATGTTAAATTGATATTTGGGTATGATATGTGATATTATGCTTATATGCTGACGGACGCATTATACTATATATTTTTATATATTTTTTAATTTTGTTTATCTTTATTTATGACAATCTAGGGCAAGGCTTCAAAAACATTGTACTTCTGTCCTGTTCCTCCACATGGAACTTCTCAAGCTGGAACACAAGAGTGGAATCAGCCGAATGGCTTGTGTTTTAATATATTGAGTCGAATATAATACTTAACTGTTAACATGTGATATCAAGATTTATATGGTTGTTATTAATCTTTACTCGGTATACGGCATGTTTGATATATGTATTTTTGTACACTTTATTTTATTTAACATATACACTTGGTATCACTTTATATGGGGCTTTTATTAATATTTTTGCATGTCATGTTTATCAATGATTTATTCATTTTTATTGGTATGGGTCGCACCTTCCTGACCTATGCAGGTACGCACATGTGGCGGTGGTATGCGGTTTGCCCTGGTGGGGTCGCGTTTTTTGCCGCCTTTGCGACTTGACGCGCCCTCCCCTGTGCTCCCGCCTCCCCTGCTTTATGTGCGTCGGTTTCTGCTGCGGTCTAGATATGTGCGTTATGCCCCTTATGTTTGTCTATTTCTGTCATATGTCTGTTCTTAGTTGTCTGCTATATAACTGTCTAGGATGACCTGGTAGCCGTAATGGTCCGGCTAAGGTATCGCTTGCTATGAGTGATTAAGAAAACCTTTTCCGGATCTATGATTGTTTTTTACCTCCCAATTTGTATGGTTCTAGTGTTGGTGATATGGTTTTTTTATATGACAATTCATATGTCCGGTTTCGTGGCAAGGTTATATTTAGACCACTCATTTTTGTTCTGTACATGTGACCACCAGCTCCTTAGCAACTATGACGCTTTTTTAGGTTGACATCATCGCCCTGGTCACATGATACTTTAGGCGTCTGGTTGCCGGGTAACGGTCACTTCCGGTTTACGGATTTTTTGTCTAGTAATGTTACCTTTAAAGGTTTGTCACTGTCCCGTTGGTCATGGGATTTGTCGTCCCTCAGCAATTATGATGACTTTTGTTGGTTTAATTCCCAGGCACATGATAATCTAAGCGCCTGGTTGCCAGGTAACGTCGACTTCCGGTTGGCGGACATTTTCTTCCGGTTCAATACTGAATGCCGGTTCTGGGTTACCAGCATTTTGTCAGTGCTTCTGCGCAGTTGCGCGATGACGCTTGCATGTTTTCGCATATGCACGTTATAATGATTGGCTTGTTTTTCACACACCCACATTTTTACTGGTTAGCGCCAGTATTTATACTTACCTCTCCTTGTGAGACGCCACCCCCTGATGAAGGCTTAGCGCCGAAACGCGCGTCGGGACCGGGTTGCTTCCCCAGGAGACCAGGAGAGGTTGTATATATGTTTTTTCACTTATTTGTATGTTTATTTTTGCTACATTTTTCCTTTCCTGGTCAGCTTGACACCTTAATTCACATATAGTGTCCTTTTTTAGCCTTATCACACAGACGCACTATTTTGATATTTTGATATTTATAGGTTTTCATTGTGGTAGTGGCTTACACTTGTGTTTATGGTTTTTAATTTCTTTATTGGTGTTTGTGCACTGTATATTGTTTATTATTTATTATATATATCACTATCTATTTTGCTTAATCACCAATTGTTTATACATTTTTTGGTACATTTTTTATGCTTTATACCTGGGTAGCGTAACCCCCTTTTTTGTTCAGTATATGTATTATCTAATTTTATGTAATGGTTTTTAACTATTTTCTATAATGACGTAATAAAATATATTTTTCTTCTGGGACTTTCTGGTCGTTTTTCTTTATGTAAATACAGCAGCTTAAAGGCATAGTACTCCCACAAGCAGAGTGTCCAGAGTACTCACAGCAGCTTTTTGGTACAGTACCCTAATAGGCGGAGGGAAGCAGAGTACACACAGCGAAATAAAGGTACAGTGCTCCCACAAGCGTAAGGTGCAGCGTACACACAGCAGCTTAAAGGCACAGTACTCCCACAGATATGAGTTCAGAGTACACACAGGGGCTTTTAGTACAGTACCCCCACAGATATGGGTTCCAGAGAACATACAGCGGCGTTTTGTGCAGAATGTGCAGTCCTAATCTGTCCCTCACTCCTATTGAGCTGCCAATCACAGCTCCAGAAGTGCCCACAGTTTAAAAGCTTGTTGTTTGACTGCGCAGTAGCCTTTCAACAAGTTTTATTAGACTGGCGACCAGAACAGGATATACAGTAAAAGGTCTGCGTTAAGGGTAAGTTAACTGACCCTGAACTTTACCATTTGGGTTCGCTCATCCCTACCAGCCGTACCTGTTGCATAAACTAGGTTAATTGTACCCTGCACAGGCGCATACTTTTTACAAAAAATATATATATATAAATTGTGCAGACAACAAAAATACATCAATGTAAACCTGTGAGACTGAGATCCTCCATCACAAATTTTGTCAAAAAAGCTGTAATTGAAGTCTGTATACAAGTTCTATTACTATTGTGATAAAAATCGAGCTTTTAAATGGTAATATGCATGAACCTTTGATCACATAGTGGCTACGTATCTGCAGTCAAGATTTTTCCAATAAAAAATGTAGTAATGGCCAAAAAACTGCTAAGCAGGTTGCTGTTTTAATTTTCCTAAATTGCATTTTAATATTGTTTTTTATGGTCAGCACACAACCTGGGTAGGTCAGAATGCTTACAGCTTCACTGTATCAATCGATAAAATACAGAGATGCAGAGCAATAGTGTTTTTATGTTAAGGATGGTATATACACTACCGTTCAAAAGTATAGGGTCACTTGGAAATTTCCTTATTTTTGAAAGAAAAGCACAGTTTTTTTCCAATGAAGCTAACATTAAATGATTGAGAAATACAATCTATACATTGTTAATGTGGTAAATGACTATTCTAGCAGCAAACACATCACAAACGCATCACAACACAGAACCAGACAGAGGGCAGTAAAACCTTCACACTGCTTATCTATGAACTGTTCCAGTATTTATGCTTATCACTCCCTCATAATGACTATTCCACTTCACATCACTTGTCTTAGCTATTGGGTTATTTCTGTGCTGTCTTTTGTATAAATATGTTATCCTTCAGATTTTGTATTAGTCTAGACCTGCGTAATCTCAAAAGCTTGCAACTTGTTACCATCTTTTCAGTTAGCCATTAAAAGGTATCAACCAATGAGGACTCTCAATTCTAAATATTCTTCTATCTACTGGCTAACACGGTACAAAGATATATATCTTTCCTGTATTCTAGCAGCAAACGTCTGGTTTGTAATGCAATATCTTCATTGGTGTATAGAGGTCCATTTCCAACAACCATCACTCCAATGTTCTTATGGTACTTTGTGTTTGCCAACGGTGTAAGAAGGCTAATGGATACCCTTGAAAAACCTTGTGCAAGTATGTTAGCACAGCTGAAAACAGTTTGGCTGATTAGAGAAGCTATAAACCTGACCTTCCTTTGAGCTAGTTGAGAATCTGGAGCATTACATTTGTTGGTTCCATTAAACTCTCAAAATGGCCAGGAAAAAAGAACTTTCCTGTGAAACTCGACTGTCAATTTTTGTTCTTAGAAATGAAGGCTATTCCATGTGAGAAATTGTCAAGAAACTGAAGATTTCCTACAACGGTGTGCACTACTCCCTTCACTTCAGAGGAGAGCACAAACAGTCTCTAACCAGAGTAGAAGAGAAGTGGGAGGCCCCGCTGGACAACTGAGCAACAAGACATGTACATTAGAGTCTGTAGTTTGAGAAATCGACGCCTCACAGGTCCTCAACTGGCAGCTTCATTAAATAGTACACGCAAAATGCCAGTGTCAATGTCTACAGTGAAGAGTAGACTCAGGGATGCTGGTCTTCAGGGCAGAGTGGCAAAAAAAAGCTATCTGAGACTGGCTAATAAAAGGAAAAGATTAATATGGGCAAAAGAAGACAGACACTGGACAGAGGAAGATTGGTAAAAAGTGCTATGGACAGACAAATCCAAGTTTGAGGTGTTTGGAACACACAGAAGAACATTTATGAGACCAGAACAACTGAAAAGATGCTGGAAGAGTGCCTGACGCCATCTGTCAAGCATGGTGGAGGTAATGTGATGGTCTGGGGTTGCTTTGGTGCTGGTAAAGTGGGAGATTTGTACAAGGTAAAAGGGATTTTGAATAAGGAAGGCTTTCACTCCATTTTGCAACGCCATGCCATACCCTGTGGACAGCGCTTGATTGGAGCCAATTTCATCCTACAACAGGACAGTGACCCAAAGCACACCTTCAAATTATGCAAGAACTATTTAGGGAAGAAGCAGGCAGCTGGTATTCTATCTGTAATGGAATGGCCAGCGCAGTCACCAGATCTGAACCCCATTGAGCTGTTGTGGGAGCAGCTTGACTATATGGTATGCAAAAAGTGCTCATCAAGTCAAACCAACTTGTGGGAGGGGCTTCTGGAAGCATGGGGTGAAATTTCTCCAGATTACCTCAGCAAATTAACTGCTAGAATGCCAAAGGTCTGCAATGCTGTAATTGCTGCAAAGGGAACATTATTTGACGAAAGCAAAGTTTGAAGGAGAAAATTATTATTTCAAATAAAAAATTTTTTTCGAACCTTGTCAATGTCTGGACTAGATTTTAAATTCATTTGGCAACTCATTTGATTAATAAAAGTATGAGTTTTCATGCAAAACACAATTGTCTGGGTGACCCCAATCTTTTGAACGATAGTGTATGTAAATGACATTAATAATTTAGGAAAACATTATAATTGAGAAAAGTAATGTATATTGGTTAATATGAATTTTGTTCAATACTAACTCCATGTTAAAATTCCTTATAAATTGAATTGGAATTATTTACCATATATGTTATATTTTTTATCTTGCTGTCAGCAAAGTAAATGGCAAGAGCTGCATGCTTTTGTTATAATAATGCAATGTGTGTCACCAAGAACAGTGGACAATATTTCATGTTATACTTATGTTCTCATTTTCCATTACAGGGCTTTTCAACCGCTCCAAGCTCCCCATCTTTGAATTCACGTTCTAGTAAACTTGGTGCGTCATTGTCACTTAGCAATATTTCTGGGATTAGTGCTAGAACTGAGGTAAAGAAGCGCAGAGCACCTCCTCCTCCAGAACCAACATCCCCATTAGTTGCTGTTGAGAAAACTCCTGAAGATATGTCAACTAGGCCGGTATGCTATTATTCACTATAGAACTGATATACTGCAAAGTATTAAGAAATTTAGTGTATAAACAAATATCAGTATTCTGAAATTTTAGAAAGATGTGTGGATGTCAACCATATTATCAAATTATACTTAAAGAGGATTGCTTGTCTTGATTTGAGGATTAAACTCTATGGTCGGTTCTCCTGTCTTCTGAGCTATTGCCCTTTTCTTCCCTGTCCTTATGCTGATGGTTCCTATTGTCTTTATTTTTCCTTTCTGGGATTGCTACTTCAGGTGTTTCCCATTTTCCTGTTTTGCTTGCTCTCTCCCATTATGGGTTGAGCTATACACATTCTCCCTTCACTACACTTCCTTGCTGGCTATACTTTTAAGTGAAGTGGTAACGAGTTCCAGCTCTTCAGCTAAGGAATTTTACCTCCTAGGCAAACACCGTTTGTATTTCTGCTGTTTGTTTGCTTGTTTGCCTTCCCAGCACCTTTCCTTTCTACTCGATTAAGTTGGTGGGAAATTATTCTTGTTGTATTTATGATTATGTATGTATGTGGACTATGATAGCGCTAAATAAGAAAAGTGTAATAGCAAATAAATACTCCTTAGTTCTCCTTATTTTCCCTTAGTGCACATGTTTTAAGTTTCCTCACCCTTGGTCCGTTTACCCCTCTGCACACTTTCCCTCTCCTGGTTAGCTGTGCACTGCGGCCTCCCCTCTGGTTTCTCTGGAGGTACAAGAAACCCCTTGACAGCTTTTAATGGAGCCATGTCTAAGATTGTGTTTTTAAGTTGTGTAGCTAGGGATAGTCTAGTCTAAACAGGGACCAGTAGGGTGTGGGTGTGGTTTCTCTCTGTTGTAGGCTTTATTATTCCTGTTACCCATGTATGAGTGAGTTATGTGCATAACAGAGGACCTGTGACCAAATGTTTCACTTTGATCTCCACATACGATGTAATGGTGGCTGCTGAACAAAGGGTTTGTAATGAGACATAGCTAAATTTACTTGTGGTGCCCCTCCTCCTCATGCAAGGAGGTTACACCAGGAGAAATTTAGTGAAAGTTTCCCTTTAAAGCTATACAGAGACTTTTACTTTTTGTTTTGCTACTATTAAGCTAGACCAGCAGTTAAAGGGAATCTGTCACATAATTCATACTGCCTTCACACAGGTATGTTCTTCTCTAAAATTCTCCAGCCTTTCAGAGAAAACATTTTGTGGATGCAGCATGGGAATATATCAGTAGAGTTGACTAGTCCGTTGTTGTATGTAGCCCAGCTAGCTGTAGCTCCTGACTAGTCACATCTATTCCTATAGTTCCAGGCTTGATTTTTACACAATGTTTACTCAGACAAAGAGTTGAAGAGATATCTTTAAGTGAAATTTTTATAAAAGAAGACGAATAAATTATTATTATTATTATTATTATTATTATTATTATTATTATATTGTTATAGCGCCATTTATTCCATGGCGCTTTACATGTAGGGAGGGGTATACATAAAAAAAAACAAACAAAAAAAAACAAGTACAATAATGTTAAACAATACAAGTCATAACTGGTACAGGGGGAGAGAGGACCCTGCCCGCGAAGGCTCACAATCTACAAGGGATGGGTGAAAATACAGTGGGCGAGGGTAGAGCTGGTCATGCAGCGGTTTGGTCGATCGGTGGTTACTGCAAGTTATAGGCTTGTCGGAAGAGGTGGGTCTTCAGGCTCTTTTTGAAGGTTTCGATGGTAGGTGAGAGTCTGATATGTTGTGGTGGAGAGTTCCAGAGTAGGGGTGATGCGCGAGAGAAATCTTGTATGCGATTGTGGGAAGAGGAGATAAGAGGGGAGTAGAGAAGGAGATCTTGTGAGGATCGGAGGTTGCGTGCAGGAAAGTACCGGGAGACGAGGTCACAGATCTATGGAGGAGACAGGTTGTGGATGGCTTTGTATGTCATGGTTAGGGTTTTGTACTGGAGTTTCTGGGCAATGGGGAGCCAGTGAAGGGATTGACAGAGGGGAGAAGCTGGGGAATAGCGGGGGGACAGGTGTATTAATCGGGCAGCGGAGTTTAGACTAGATTGGAAGGGTGCAAGAGTGTTCGAGGGGAGGCCACTGAGCAGGAGATTGCAGTAGTCAAGGCGAGAGATAATGAGGGCATGGACTAGGGTTTTTGCAGATTCTTGGTTGAGGAATGAACGGATTCGTGAAATATTTTTGAGTTGAAGTCGGCAGGAAGTGGAAAGGGCTTGGATATGTGGTTTGAAGGAGAGATCAGCATCAAGGATTACCCCGAGGCAGCGAGCTTGTGGGACTGGGGAGAGTGGGCAGCTATTTACTGTAATGGATAGGTTTGTTGGGGGGGTCACGTGAGATGGGGGAAAGATGATGAATTCTGTTTTGTCCATGTTAAGTTTCAGAAATCTGGCAGAGAAGAAGGATGAAATAGTGGACAGACATTGAGGGATTCTGGTTAGCAGGGAGGTGATATCTGGTCCAGAGATGTAGATCTGTGTGTCATCAGCATATAGATGATACTGAAAGCCATGAGATTCTATAAGCTGTCCCAGGCCAAAGGTGTAAATGGAGAAGAGCAGGGGTTCTAGGACTGAACCTTGTGGGACTCCGACAGATAGGGGGCGAGGTGAGGAGGTGGTGTGTGAGTGTGAGACGCTGAATGTCCGGTCTGTTAGGTATGATGAGATCCAGGATAAGGCCAAGTCTGTGATGCCAAGGGATGAGAGGGTCTGTAATAGTAGGGAATGGTCCACTGTGTCAAAGGCAACCGACAGGTCCAGGAGGAGAAGGACAGAGTAGTGTCGCTTGCTCTTGGCGGTTAAGAGGTCATTGGTGACCTTAGTAAGGGCAGTTTCAGTGGAGTGGTGTGACCGGAAGCCAGATTGAAATCTTACTTTTCAATATTGCAATCTTGGTGGAGTTTGGATCCTGGCTTAGTTGATGCAGAATCAACAGGTGACTGTGTGCTCCCCTCCATACATAATACGACACTCAACAAATTCTCTTCCATTATTTTGCAAAGTTTTTTTGTGTCACATAGAAGGGTACTTAAGTACATCCACTTCCTTAGGATATTAATGGATCCTACTGCTGGTACTTTAAAAAGTAATATTTATTATATATTTAATATAAAAATTAGCACTTTTCTTGACAGACTGGTTTCATACTATTAATGATTGATGGTATTTTACTATGATGTGACATGTATGGCCTCAGACACATGTTCAGTATTTGGTCAGTATTTTACATCAGTATTTGTAACCCATTTAAAAATGCAGGAGTGGTGACTAGAGATGAGCGACTTTGCCTTTTTTCGGGTCGAGTCGGGTTTCATGAAACCCGACTTTCGCAAAAGTCGGGTCGAACGAAATCGGCCGACTATAGGGAAAAGTCGGAGGCCGATTGAAACACGAAACCCAATGCAAGTCAATGGGGAAGCAAAGTCGGCAGGGAGTGGAAGACCGTAAACACACCTACAGTGCCCATTTTAATGCCAAAAACATCAATTCTTATAACTGAAGCTTGTCTCCCTTAATTTACTTCCTAATAATAGTTACGCATTGAAAACTGGGTGTTATTTGGCTAAAGTTGTGGGGGAGTTGGGCTGGCTCCAGGTTTTCGTGTGCCCTGAGCCAAAGAGTGTCAGTGCGCCCCTTTAACACATACCACAACTCATGATGCTCCGATACACCACAGAAGTATAGGTATAGTACAATGACACATACTTCACTGCTTACATGACATTACTGATCTATTTTAAATTGTACAATAGCTCAAAACAGGACAGTATATTACTCCATACAGTGTTATGGCCACCACATTGTGCGCCATACAGAGTAATGATCCCCATATATTTCTCCATACCAAATAATTAGTCACATATAATGTTCCATACAGTATCTGATGAGCTCCACATAATGCTCCATATATAATGGAACCCATTTGTAATGCTCCAGTGTATAATGTGCCCCTTAGATGCTACTCCAGTGTCTGATCTGCCCCATTTACATTGCTCCAGTACATGATGGGCCTCATGGATTCATGGATGATGCTCCAGTGTATGATGGGCTCCAATAATGCTCCATATATAATGGGCCTCATTTGTAATGCTCCAGTGTATAATGTGCCCCTGTGATGCTGCTCCAATGTCTGATTTGCCCCATTTACAATGCTCCAGTACATGATGGGCCTCATGGATGATGCTCCAGTGTATCATGGGCCCTATTAATGCTCCATATATAAGGAGCCCAATTTGTAATGCTCCAGTGTATAATGGGCCCCTTAGATGCTGCTCCAGTGTCTGATCTTCCCAATTTACAATGCTCCAGCACATGATGGGCCTCATGGATGATGCTCCAGTGTATGATGGGCTCCAATACTGCTCCATATATAATGGGCCCCATTTGTAATGCTCCAGTGTATAATGGGCCCCTTAGATGCTGCTCCAGTGTCTGATCTGCCCCATTTACAATGCCTTAGTACATGATGGGCCTCATGGATGATGCTCCATTGTATCATGGGCCCTAATAATGCTCCATATATAATGGGCCCCATTTGTAATGCTCCAGTGTATAATGGGCCCCTTAGATGCTGCTCCAGTGTCTGATCTGCCCCATTTACAATGCTCCAGTACATGATGGGCCTCATGGATGATGCTCCAGTGTATGATGGGCTCCAATAATGCTCCATATATAATGGGCCCTATTTGTAATGCTCCAGTGTATAATGGGCCCCTTAGATGCTGCTCCAGTGTCTGATCTTCCCCATTTACAATGCTCCAGTACATGATGGGCCTCATGGATGATGCTCCAGTGTATGATTGGCTCCAATAATGCTCCATATATAATGGGCCCCATTTGTAATGCTCCAGTGTATAATGGGCCCCTTAGATGCTGCTCCAGTGTCTGATCTGCCCCATTTACAATGCTCCAGTACATGATGGGCCTTATGGATGATGCTCCAGTGTATGATGGGCTCCAATAATGCTCCATATATAGTGGGCCCCATTTGTAATGCTCCAGTGTATAATGTGCCCCTTAGATGCTGCTCCAGTGTCTGATCTGCCCCATTTACATTGCTCCAGTACATGATGGGCCCTATTTTTAATTAACCCAGGCATGGTATGTGAAAAGAGCTTCATGGAGTAATCTGAGGTGTGTGCTTCCACATCCTTCACTTTTGGTGTGGGTGAAGGACACAAGGAAAGGGATTGCTCCTGACCAGAAGCCTGCACTGACGACTCAGTACTTGCATTTTTTACATCTTCAGAAGAGGAGGCGATAGAGCTGGAGGCTGTTTCAGCAATGTAAGCCACAAACAGTTCCTGATACTCCGGCTTTAAAAGCAGTCTACCTACTCCCAGAAAAGGGAGCCTTACAGGCCTTCCAGAGCTACACCATGACGCTGGCTCAACAACTCCTGCCTTAGCTGCTATTGTGTTTTTGGCACTACCAGCAGATGCACCACCACCACCATCAGTACCAGGTGGCCCTCCACGCCCACATCCGCGTCCTCTTCCACCATACTTCCTCATGTTTTTGAAAATGGACTCAAAATACCAGCAGATATATGGTACTGTATCAAAAGCGTACAGCTCTATACAGTCTATGGATAACAGTAAATCTCCGTATATATTTCATGAGGCATAGACAGATCCTCACAGGCTCAGAATGGATTACCCAATAAAATAACAAGTTGAAAAAGGGTACAGTATCACCAGATACAAGGTATATATAGTATAGTGTAAACATTCTGATTCTCTGTATACATTTCAGGAGGCAGACACAAACGCTCTCAGGCCCAGTATGGACTACACAATGGTGGCTCAGTGGTTAGTGCAGCCTTGCAGCGCAGGAGTCCTGGGTTCGAATCCCACCAAGGACAACATCTGCAAGGAGTTTGTATGTTCTCCCCGTGTTTGCGTGGGTTTCCTCCGGGCACTCCGGTTTCCTCCCACGCTCCAAAGACATACTGATAGGGAATTTAGATTGTGAGCCCCATCGGGGACAGTGATGAAAATGTGTGCAAACTGTAAAGCGCTGCGGAATATGTTAGCGCTATATAAAAAATAAAGATTATTATTATGAAAAGCTGTAAATGGGTTATGTAACACAAGCGTACAGCTGTATACAGTGTTGGGGTGATCTTAAAGTTCCAAATATATTGCCAGAGTAACAGACAGATGTTTACAGGCTCATTATGGATTACACCAGAATCTAAATAGCTAAAAAGGTTACTGTATCATAAGTGTTCTGCTGTATACAGTGTTGGCCAAATTGAAAATATCGGTATATATTTCCGTAGTCACACTCAGACACTCACTCAGTTTGGTTTTGCAGTGTTCTGCTGTATACAGTGTTGGCCAAATTGAAAATATCGGTATATATTTCCGTAGTCACACTCAGACACTCACTCAGTTTGGTTTTGACCATAATAAAAAATGTTGTAAAAAAGGTCCTGGATAACAAGATAGCAAGTATATATTTTTTAGGGTACAATTGAAATCTCCGTATAAATAGAACCGTAGTCACTCTCTGTTAGGAGTGGCGGAAGGCACTAAATAAAAAATATAAATAAAGTGCCTTCGCCACTCGGGGTCCACCGTGTGGTAGGTGTAGAACCACTGCTAGAGGGTAGCAGAGCACTATGGCGGAAATGTGCACAGGGTTCAATGTCACCCAGGTGCAACAAGCAGTCTCTGTTGTAGGCACAGAGCTGCTCTAACCAATAATGAATAAAGTAACGCTGAGCCTGTTAGCAGCACAGAGACTAAGCGGCACACACACGGTAGTTGGTCACCGGAGTAGTTAAGTATACAGGCACTATCTCCGAAGGACCTACCGTAGTACTTGTGTGCGAAGCGTCGCAACTGCGGACGCACTAATAGGCTGCAACTGCAGCGCGGCGAAGAAGATGCCGCAGAGAGGCACCGCTAACAACGCAGGCGCGGTGACAGGCGCTAGCAGGTGTTGCTGTGGAGCAAGGTGCGCTGGCGCAATTACTGGCTAAAGGACATTCCCTCACACATGCGTATTATCAGAGGGTAGGGGTTTCCAATGAGTCTTTCACCAGATCATGAATCCATCAACAAACACACAGCAGCAAGTAAAACTATACTAGCGCATGGCCAAACAGCCATGCGCACTTTTTATAGCGAACGGAACCTTCCGGAAGTCTCCAGAACCCTGAGCAGAACCAATGGAATCAGGAGCAGGACCTGAGCACCTGACTCCTGAACTCCAATGGGAGATCGTCCCAGGAGCATGCTCAGAGAACGGAATGAAGGACTTAGCCTCCGGAGAGAGTTGCTGCAACGCAATCTCCTCTGCAATCTCTTCTGCAGTGGACAAAGAGCAGGAGACTGCAGAATGTGAGGGTCTAGATTCCTGCATAGTCAGGGCAGAAATCTGACTCCTAACACTCTCAGATGCTTACACAGTATGCATTTGACCATAATGTTAAATGTCGAACAAAGGTACTGTATAACAAGATTCAAGCTGTATCGAGTATAGTGTAAAAATTTGTTTCTCCGATTCACCGTATATATAGAAGGCGTAACCCACACACGCTCACTCACTATGGATGATGTAGGGAAGGTGGACTGACAGACAAACCAGCCTGTAGTGAGAAGCAGAGGTGTAGCTCAGTGTAGGTGTGAAACCGCTAAGATAAAGAGAAAGGGTGCAGTGTAGGAGTGGGACTGAATAACTGCCATTGGTCAGAGAAACTGTTAGGTGATGGTGGGCGGAGTTACCAGAACTGGAAGTATAAAAGGCTGAAGGAAGGTTCTGGAAGAGTCAGTCAGCAAAGGAAGCACAGTAAAGAGGAAGTTCTGCTGAGGAAATAGAGACAGTGGAAAGGCTCCAGAGAGGACTGACAGTTGAGGCGGTCATGGGGGGGTGGCCCAGAGGACGGTAGCCGCAGACGAAGACGGCCTGGGGCTATCATACGGGCGGTGTGCTCAGACTGATGCAGCACTGTGGTGGTTGGGTCTAGGCCAACCACAGTGGAAGAGCCACAGAGGATGCCACAATTATAGTTACAAAGGAAGTGAAGGTATGGGGTCTGCAGCAGCAAAAAAGGCAAATGCAATTCTAGGATGTATTAACAGAAGCATACAGTCTAGATCACGTGAAGTCATTATTTCCCTCTACTCCTCTTTGGTCAGACCTCATCTGGAATATTGTGTCCAGTTTTGGGCGCCACATTTTAAAAAAGACATTAACAAACTGGAGCAAGTTCAGAAAAGAGCGACCAGAATGGTGACCGGTCTGCAAACCCTGTCTTATGAGGAAAGGTTGCAGGATTTGGGAATGTTTAGTTTGCAAAAGAGAAGACTGAGAGGAGACTTAATATCTGTCTACAAATATCTAAAGGGCTGTCACATTGTAGAAGGATCAACTTTATTCTCATTTGCACAAGGAAAGACTAGAAGCAATGGGATGAAACTGAATGGGAGGAGACACAGATTAGATATTAGAAAAAACTTTTTGACAGTTAGAGTGATCAATGAGTGGAACAAGCTGCCACGAGAAGTGGTGAGTTCTCCTTCAATGGAAGTCTTCAAACAGAAGCTGGACAGACATCTGACTGGGATGATTTAGCGAATCCTGCTTTGAGCAGGGGGTTGGACCAGATGGCCCAGGAGGTCCCTTCCAACTCTACGATTCTATGATTCTATGATTATGTGTGCAGAGAAATGTAAAACGGCTGTGGTGAATTGCTGTTGTCGGCAGAAGGATGGGCACTAAAAACGGACCTGTTCAATACAAACTCTGTCTCAGTCTCGTGTTTGTCTGCGGCAAGAAGAGGGTCCCCCCCACAGTTGGTTATCCTACAGATGATACCTTAATACAAATTTTTGAAACAAGGTACTGTATCAGCACATACCAGGTGTGTCCTGTCTATTGTTAAATTTCCGTCTATACTTCCAGAGTCAGACACAGACACTCACAGGCTCACTATGTATTACACCAGAATTAAAAAAGTAGAAAAAGGGAAAGGTATTCATAGCGTACACCAGTATACAGTGTTGTGGTACTTTTAAATCTTCGTATATATTTCAATCTCAGTAAGCCAGTCAAGAATCTCCGCTACTGGAAACTACATGGATACAAGTATAGACGCAAAGTCGAGTGTTATCAGAAATTTTGGAATTACTCATCGCGGGAAAACCTCCCGGTAGATGTTGCAGAGGCGATGCAGACCCTCAATTACTGTGGAGAAAGCGAAAAAGGTTCTTTGTGAAGAAAGGATTGCTTTATCGCAGTAGCGTGGATCACATCACCATTACTCGTCTCCATGAAATTGTGATCACAGGGAGAGATGTACCCATGGTCCTCACTGCCTATCATGATGTGTCTGGTCATTTTGGAGTGCAAAAGACAGAAGCCACAGGCCGTAGGCGATTCTATTGGATTGGCATGAGAGGAGACATTGAAAAATGGTGGCAGGAATGTCACACGTCTGTGACTATCACAACTGTGAAAGTTGATCATAAACCACCACTGCATCCGCTTGTAAGTTGTTGTCCATTTCAAATGGTAGCCATTGATCATCTGAAGGTAGAGGCCAGTAGGACAGGCCATAGCTACATCTTAACCATCATCAATTTCTAGTGGCCGTCCCTGTGAAGGAATTACCTGCACAGACTACACAGCGGTGGAGCAGAGAGAGGTAAGTATTGCAACTTGCAAGTGCTGTGGCCATGACCAAGCAGGGGAGGCACAATCGTGGTCGACGGTACTGGCACAGGGCCCCTCATAGTACGCTTGTGTGTCTGACGGCGAGTGGGCCCTCCCACCGTCTGAGACACTGTATTGGGCCCATCCACCTGTTCAGAGCAACGGCACTTGCCCGAGTGCACCATGTCTTGACCACAGCTGTTGGGGGAGGGGTGGGCAGCCCAGTTAGGGAGGTTTAAAAATTGACATATGTAGATGTGTTGGCTGGACATTCAGCTGCTGCAAAGGGCGTAATTGGGCAAGTTCGAGGAAGAGGAGGAAAAAACCGAGGCACTTTTCTGGTAACCTATGTGTCATCAGGGGAAGGTGGGACAAAATCCTTTGAAACCCATGCATGGTTCATTTTAATGAAGGTTAGATCATCAACATTTTGGGTCAACGGATGGGTCCTTTTTTCTGTCAGGATTGATCCAGCAGCACTGAAGACTCTTTCAGATAACACACTAGCAGCAGGGCAAGCGAGCTCCTGTAAGGCATATTGTGCCAATTCAGGCCAGGCGTCCAGTTTAGAGGCCCAATAGTCAAAGGGGAATGACCTGTGTGGGAGAACATCGATATTGGAGGAAATGTAGTTTGTAACCATAGTTGACAACTGCTGCCTCCTGTCACTTTTAATCGATGCAGTATTAGCAGTCTTGTGAGCGGTACTTGAGAAATCATTCCACAACATGGTCATTAAACCCTTGTCTCCAACGCCACTTCTGCTGTGTGCACCACGAACACCTCTTCCATTGTGCCCACTATGGCTCGTGCACCATGAACACCTCTTCCATTGTGCCCACTATGGCTCGTGGGAGAACAAGCACCGCTGCTGTGTGCTGGGAAAGCCTCAAACAAACGGTTTACCAGAGTTGCTTGTTTGTTTGCCAATATCTAGGTTCTCCTGTGGCATGATGTTGTGTAATTTGCCTTTGTAGCGTGGATCGAGGATGCTGGCCAGCCAGTAGTCGTCATCCCTCATCATTTTGTCAATGCGGGGGTCCCTTTTTAGCATCCGCAAGGCATAATCGCACATGTGAGCCAATCTTCCAGGTGTCAATGATGCACTGCCCGTGGTGGGTGAAGGAGCAGTTTCTGGCAAATCCACATCCCTACAGTCACGCACAAACTGTCTCTGACCTTGGAACGCCAACATTTTCTCTTGCTCCCTGAGAAACATCTTCCTGCCCAAAATAATCCTCCTCCTCTTCCTCTTCTTCCTCCACCTCGTCCAGGACAGTTCCCTGACCAGACAATAATAATAATAATAATACATTTTATTTCTATAGCGCCGACATTTTCCGCAGCACTTTACATTTCAGAGACAATGGCTGACTGTCATCAAGGCTTTCCTCCTCCTCCTCTGCTGCAGATGCCTGACCCTTAATGTGCGTCAAACTTTGCATGAGCAGACGCATAAGTGGAATGCTCATGCTTATGATGGCGTCGTCTGCGCTTACAGCCGTGTGCATTCCTCAAAACACTGAAGGACTTTACAGAGGTCTTTCAGCTTTGACCACTGCACACCCGACAATTCCATGTCTTCCCTCAAACTGCCTGCCCGTGTATCCTCCCACAAATGCATTACAGCCTGCCTCTGTTCGCACAGCCTCTCAACCATGTGCAGGGTGGAGTTTCACCTTGTTGCAACGTCTATGATTAGTCGGTGCTTGGGGAGGTGGAGCAATCGCTGCTGCTTCTGCATACGACTGGAGTGTACGGCCGAGCGACGGATGTGCGAGCACAGTCTTCGCACCTTATGGAGCAGGGATGTTAACTCTGGATAATTATTAAGGAAGCACTGCACCACCAGGTTCAAAGTGTGAGCCAGGCAAGATATGTGTGTGAGTTTTTCACGGGCTATGGCTGCCACAAAATTACGGCCGTTATCACTGACTACCTTGCCTGCCTCAAGATGTAGACTGGCCAGCCATGACTCTGTTTGTCGCTGCAAGTAGTCGGCCAGTACCTCCGTGGTGTGTCTGTTGTCGCCCAAAGACATCATCTTTAACACAGCCTGCTGATGCTTACCACTAGATGTTCGATAGTGGGACACCTCGTGTGCAACACTGCCAGCTGCGGATGTAGTGCTCGTGCGACTGCGCTCTGTGGACGAGCTTTCGCCGATAGACGAGGAGGAGGAGGAACGAAATCCTACAGCCAACTGTTTCCTATACCGTGGGCTAGGCAGCACTGTTCCACCGCTGCTGTGCCCTGTGGAGCCTGCATCCAACACATTAACCCAGTGCACAGTGATGGACACGTAACGGCCCTGGCCATACCTACTGGTCCATGCATCCGTTGTGAGTTGCACCTTTCCACTCACTGACTGTTTTAGTGCATGGACAATGTGGTCTTTCACATGCCGATGGAGGGCAGGGATGACTTTTCGAGAAAATAAGTGCCGACTGGGTAGGTCATAGCGTTGGACAGCGTAGGCCATGAGGTCGCGGAAAGCTTCACTTTCAACCAAACGGTAGGGCATCATCTCTAATGAGATTAGTTTGGCAATATAGGCGTTCAAACACAGTGTACGCGGATGAGAGGATGAGAACTTTCTTGTCCTACTCAGAGTGTCTGGTAGGGTGATCTGGACTGGAGAGCTGCATATGGGGGAAGTAGCGGTGGACCGGATGGAGTGAGAGGGGGTTGGTGATGGTATTGGTGGTGATGGTGTTGTGTTGCAAAACCATTGTGATTCCCTGAGTGCTTTGGCCTCGCAACGACACCTCCACATCTAGTGCTGGTGGTGTGCTTAATGGTGGCAGTGGAGCGTTGTTGGCTACCTTCAGTCGGAGCAGGTGCACATGTGCTACCTGAGGTTTTGTAGTCCGTCCACGCTTGCAAGTGCATGTTGATTAAATGTCTAAGCATGCAACTGGTATTTCTGAGTTGTTTACCTCGGCTAAAGGTCCTTCCGCACTTCTTACAGGTAACCTTTGCCTCATCAGTAGGATTTTGGACAAAGAAGTGCCACACTGCACTCTTCCTACTATGGTAAACATTTTCTGGCCTTGCACGCTGTGCAAAGTTGACCGTCTGGTCAAGCTGTCTTGCAACTCTTTTAGTTTTTGTTCCATGTTTTAGGACAGCTACGGGCCTGCTAGATAACCACTGCTGCGATGTCAATGCCTGCTGCGGATCCTTCTCCTTATCTGAACTATTGCTAGCGCTACGCTCCTCCCCCAATGGATGCCAATCCGGGTCCAGAACTGGGTCATCCATCACCTCCTCTTCAAAGTCATCTGCACCTTCCTCTTTACCTTCCTCTGTGTCACCGTGTAAGGTGGTATAGCATATGGGAAGGGGCACCTGGTTTTCATCAGGGTCAGATTCTGGCTCAATAGACTGCGAGGGCAATGTAGTGCTGTGGGTCAATGTACGAGCAGAATCATCTAGCAGTGGCTGTGCATCAGTGCACTCCATGTAAGATTCATCTTGGACTGGGGAATTCAGGATTTGACAGGGTAACCCGGGCATGGTATGTGAAAAGAGCTCCATAGAGTAATCTGAAGTGTGGGCTGCCGCATCCTTAACTTTTGGTGGGGGTGAAGGACACATGGAAAGGGGTTTTTATGACCAGAACCCTGCACTGATGACTCCGTGGTTGCAGGTTTCGACCGTTCAGAAGAGGAGGCAATAGAGCTGGTGGCTGTTTCGGCAATGTACGCCAAAACCTGTTCCTGATGCTCCGGCTTTAAAAGCGGTTTTCCAACTCCAAGAAAAGACAACTTTACCGGCCTTCTTGGGCCAGAGGATGATGCAGGCTCAACACCTCCTGCCTTAGTTGCTATTGTGCTTTTGCCAGAACCAGCCGATGCACCATCACCATCAGTACCAGCTGCGCTCCCCTGCCCACGTCCGCGGCCTCTTCCACCATACTTCCTCATGTTTGGGAAAATGTACCAAAAATACCAGCAGAGAGATGGTACTGTATGAGGAACGTCCAGCTGTGTAAGGTGTATTAAACAAATTAAATCAACGTATATATTATGTTAGTCACAGACGCTCTCACAGTATGTATTGGACCATAATCCAACAAGCAGATATATGGAACTGTATCAGAAGTGTACAGCTGTATGCGATTTTTGTGCAACTAACAATCTCCGTATATGTATTTACAAAGTGTCACATACACGCTGACTAGGTATAAAAGTGACTGTAATGCGAACGGCAGATATACAATACTGTTGGAGAATCGGACAGCTCTATACGATGTGTGTAAGGAAAATTGGCAAGCTCTGTGTATTTGTATACGGACTGACACACGCTGTCTCTGTCTAGTTTAGACCGTTATCAAACAGCAGATATACGAAACTGTTTGAAAAACGGACACGACTCTAATGTGTAGGTCTGGAAAAACGGACAAACTCCTTGACTTTTTCTTCCAGAGTCACACCCAGATAGCTTTTATTTGTCCGTGATACCATCCGGTACACGGTAGTGTGTGAGGAGCGTACACCGCTAGACGGTGTCTGTATGGAAAATTGTCAAGCTCCGTGTATTTGTATACGGACTGACACACGCTGTCTCTGTCTAGTTTTGACTGTAATCAAACAGCAGATATACGAAACTGTTTGAAAAACGGACACAACTCTAAGGTGTAGGTCTGGAAAAACGGACAAACTCGTCGGCTTTTTCTTCCAGAGTCACACCCGGATAGCTTCTATTTGTCCGTGATACCAGCCGGTACACGGTCGTGTGTGAGGAGCGTACACCGCTAGACGGTGTCTGTATGGAAAATTGTCAAGCTCTGTGTATTTGTATACGGACTGACACGCTGTCTCTGTCTAGTTTTGACTGTAATCAAACAGCAGATATACGAAACTGTTTGAAAAACGGACACAGCTCTAAGGTGTAGGTCTGAAAAAACGGACAAACTCCTCGGCTTTTTCTTCCAGAGTCACACCCAGATAGCTTCTATTTGTCCGTGATACCAGCCGGTACACGGTAGTGTGTGAGGAGCGTACACCGCTAGATGGTGTCTGTATGGAAAATTGTCAAGCTCCGTGTATTTGTATACGGACTGACACACGCTGTCTCTGTCTAGTTTTGACTGTAATCAAACAGCAGATATACGAAACTGTTTGAAAAACGGACACAACTCTAAGGTGTATGTCTGGAAAAACGGACAAACTCCTCGGCTTTTTCTTCCAGAGTCATACCCAGATAGCTTCTATTTGTCCGTGATACCAGCCGGTACATGGTAGTGTGTGAGGAGCGTACACCGCTAGACGGTGAAAAAATGAATGCTCAGTAACTCACCAGGACAAAATAATAAAATTTGGAGTGCTTTGAAAAAAGCAGTTTGAACAGCAGTATGCACACAGCAATGCAGCTAGCAGGTAGCCTTAAAAGGCAGCCTAATCACCACCAGCGCTGCTGCACACAACAAAAATCCTCCCCTTTCACTGCACACTAACTGTTCAGTGAAAAGCGCTATCAGCAGAAGCAGTTTTTTTTTCTTCTTCCCTGCCTAACGCTCTCCCCTTTTCAGAATCAGCAGCAGCACCTCTCCCTATTGTAAGATTGGCAAAAGTAAGATGGCAGTCTGCGTTCACAGCCTTTTATACCCACTCTGACGCCACACAAAGCTAGCCAATCACTTCACTGCCCTTCTCTAAGATGGTGCTGGCCGCTGCGCATGTCATCGTGTTGCCCACAGTGTGCATCCTCCATCATTTGGTTAGAAAAGCCGCTGAAAGCATCATTTGAAACGCGACTTTGGCGCGCCGATCGGCGACCTCATGGCCGACCTCACACTATGGTCGGGTTTCGATCGGCGAAACCCGACTTTGGCGAAAGTCGGCGATTTTTGAATCTGACTGACCTGTTTCGCTCAACTCTAGTGGTGACTTGTTTCTATTATATTTTTTTCTGATTGTTCCACTCCTGGTTTTAACTTACAAATACTGTTGTGAAAAACTGACCAAATACTTAAAATGACCTAAATGTGATTGCCACAAATGTGGAGCTCCACTGCCCTTTCAGTTTCTAGCAAGAACAGTATCACATGCATTTTGTTTGGTATTGTAGTTCATCTCCATACAAGGTCTAAACAAAAGGTCCAAAGACGTGTAACAAAAATGGTGGAAACTTTCAAGCTCAGATTTTATCAGGAGAGACTTAAAGAGAATGTGTCAGCAGGATTTTGGTATGTAAACTGCAAACAGGGCCATATTAGTGCAGTACTGCTTGTTAAAATGATACCTGCAATGAAGAAATCCATTTTGTTTCTCTAGTGTAATGAGTGACAGGTGGATGGACCAGAGCAACAAGAAAAGAGACTGACCATAGTCCCGCCCCGCAGCATGAAGACATGATTACGGCAAAACTTTAAACACTCATTACACAAGAAAAACAAACTGGATTTCTTCACCACAGGTATCATTTTAATCAGCAGTACAGCTCTAATATGGACCTATCTGTAGTTTACATAGCGAAATCCTTCTGACTGGTTCTCTTTAAAGAGGTGACGTAAAGAATATAAAGTTAGAGGCTTAAAGAATGTAAACTTTTTATGATTTAAATATTAGACCCGATGCACACGATCCGGACCTAGCAGCACTTTGGACGCATCGCATGTTCGCTGCGTCCAAAGCTCCGATGACTATTGGTCGCTGGTGAATCCGCATGTGTTCTCTGAACCGTGTGGATTCACCGCGTCCAATACATTGTATGGGTGAAATTGAGATGCTGTGGTCTGGAGAGACGCGCCGCATGTCCGCCTCCGCGGGTGAGCCCCTGGCGTCTCTGGACGCATAATTGGGTATGGGATTTCTTGAAGTCCCATGCGCTATGCTGTAATATCTGGACGCTGAACAAGTATGCAGCGTCCATCCCGCAGCGTTTACTTATCGTGGACACCTACCCTAAAAGCTGGAAATAAGATTCAAGAGAAAGTGGTTTAATAGAGGAACTAAACAGAGCAGGGATCACACTGTAAAATTACATGGTTGGAAAACAGGTACATAGTTGGGGGAGACAACTAGGCCATGTAGGCATGTATCCCACGTCCTGAGAGGGCACTGACAAGCCTATGGCTAGTATATTCACATACAACTGTGAAAGAAAGCTTAGCTATGGCTCTAGGGAACATCGGATAAAATCAGAAAATAATGGATAATTAGAATAAACTGACAGAAGATGTGGCTTGAAAACCTACAGTAAGTGAATTTAAACCCTTTTGGGATAAACATGTTCAGCATATATCCTAAAATAAAAAGTGAATATTATAAGATGATTCATGGGGTCTTTTTGGCCTTCAGTCTTTTGTATTCTTTATTCTGGTTGGTATCTACATGTATCTATAGTATTTTTACTCTTTGGTATAGCTAGTGCACCTATGCAAATAGCCATTTTCTGACACTTTAGTTGATATTTTTTTACATAGCAAAAAATGTTAATGTAGATTTGAAGTTCAACTTTTGATTTGTAGGAAGTCAAATGTTTTTTTTTATCAGTAGGGAAGAACGTCAATTCCTCATTAGTGGAGCTTCCTAAAAAAGATAACATGTTTGTTTAGTACATTTTACTGCCACTGTTGCTAACAGGAAAATCCTGTAAGAGAGCAACTAGTTTATATTTGTAGTGATGCATGAGAAAAGCCTGCTTTTCGAGGTTGTTTTAAAAAAAAAAAAAGTTAAAACCAGGCAAAATGTTCTCATTAGCTCTCAGTTTGCAGATGTATAAAAGTTGTCATACTATGTGATGAATGTACTGAAGAGCAGCTGACTCAAAAGGGTGATGTAGTATATTATTCATTACCAATGACAAGTCAAAATAGCTTCGTAGGTAAAGCCCTGTTCACATATAAGGTTTTAAAGCTTTTGTATTATTATTTTAAAGAAGATTTAGAAAAGGTTTAAGGTATCACCCCTTCATGTTTCAGCAGCTAAAAGTACAGTAGAAGTCTAAAGGCACTGACTCAAATTAAAGTCGGCCAAACATGCCGGCCATTTCATGTGTATCAAAGCCCGATCTTTTCCTCTCATGTCTCTGGCAGTGGATATGGTAGCAGCTCACTATTCTTTCCCCATAGAGAACATATGAATGTGAAGCCATGCGTTCATGTACATGGGAGGGATAGCTGTGGGCCAACAGATATCTAAGGAGTATGGGCTTTATAAAGGCCCTCATAGCATAAAGAGGTGTTCTCAAGTTTAAAAGTTATCATTATCTAATGGATAAGGGATAACTTTCCAATAGCTGTGGGTCTGACCGATGTGCCCCCATTGTTCCCATTTCCAGAGCACTAAAAAGCCCCGGCTGAATGAAGTGAAGGGCGATCATACTCAGTGCCGCTCTATTTATTCTTTCATCTGAGTGCCGAAGATTGCCGTTGTGCAGCATTAGGCTGATGTTCTGAGCTCTTATTAGAATGAATGGAGAGGTAGTGTGCATGATTGACCTCTGCACCATTCAGCCGGGACTTTGAAGAGATGGGATTAGTGGGGGGCGATGGGGGTTGGACCCTCACCAATCAGGAAGTTGTACGCAATAGGATGGATAGTGTAAAACTTTTAAATTTTCGAGCACCCATTTAATATTGGCCAAACCTGATGATATCAGTGGGATCTGCATACAGTCTGATGTGTATGGGGGCCTTTTAACTCTCCCCTGACAGATAAGAGAAGGATCCAGAACTTCCAATTTATGACTGCCAGTCGTTTTATTTTCTGGGAGATAAACTTCTGCCAGAAGATTCTGACTGTTGCTCGTTTCAGAGAACACAGGAGCACTTGGCTGAGCCACTGTGAAGTGTCACCTCTGAACTGTGCTGCATAAGTTATGGCGAGATCAACTGTCTGGTCACTGTGACCACATAATTTATGTTTGTTCATCATAGGGAAGAGTGCATGTTTGAAATGAAAAAGTGGGTTCAGTATTGAGAAACAGTGGCAGTATCATTTTAAAGGAGGGCATTAGGCATGTTGATTGCACATCTTCCATGTACACTTACATTTTCTATATGGACAATAGGATCATTAAGGACCAGACTGATTGTTTATACTAATTGTACCAAAAGAGTATTCATACAGGACAGCTTTTCTATATGTGCAGCAAACAGTACTTGTATCGGCTGGCAGAGCAGTCAGACACCTTGAGTAAGATGTCATGCCGAAAATCAACAGCGTCATGACAGTGTGACACGAAATTGTGATGTGGCAGTGTAGTCAGGGAAGGTAGAAAATGATAACCATGGAGATTCACAGTACTAAGAATAAGACAACTCAAGTCAAACTTCACTCAGGAAGAAAGCTAAAGAATAGAACCTGTAAACAGCAGTGTATTGCTATACTAATGATAGAATTGGGCTTAAATTGTGTTAGATGTAACCTGATTGATTAGTGCATGTAGTATCTGATATCAAGCCATCTATTGAGCATACAGCCAGGGGCAATGATAATTTTCAGATTAGTAAAGTAAATTAGAATGATTATTATTGTTTTATAGCTTTTATGATATCATGTGCCCTAGGGACGTTATTGAAAGGTCATATGCTCTACCATTTTGTCCTGAGCATTATATTTCTGGATTCATTTCCAGCACAGGTTATAAACTCTGTGATGAGATCAGTGCCATTGGCCGCCATGATGTCACCTCTATTAATAGCCTCCTGATATACAAAGATATTACAGAAAGCATTGCCAACTTTTTAAAACGATAATACATAAATCCTCATAATAAGTGTAATTTAAATTGCATTGATTATTTTCTGCAGCACATGTAAGAGGGACATCTACAGGGCAGACATTTATCATATTCTTAGGATTATCTAACCTAAGAACTGTGGTAAAGCAAACTAAAGTGGACAGGCAGTTAATCAATGAGACAAACATCATCTTTAAAAAGACAATGAAATCATTTAGTAGAAAAATTGTATACTGTCTGCCTCTTTATGGCTGATGCTATGGTTTTCTTTTAGTAAATTGAAGACTTAAAACATTTTCAGATTGGTTTACGATTAGCAAAGGGAAAACTGGACTTTTCTAGAAATTTTTACGGCAAGTGAAATCCTAATAAGGAAATTAAAACCACATCTGAATGTCCAATATAAAAGATGAAAATCTTAAGCTGTACTGGACTATGACTGTGACTGCACCCAGAATGGCCTGTCTTTTGGAGCACATCATGAATGTGTGTTAGAGGTTATCAGACAGGTGGAAAACAAGCTAAATTTATTGTACTGGAAACATTAGAGGAAGCCAATGCAGTTGTCAAAACAAACATTCATGACTTCCTGTCGACGAGGATGTGAAAGTACAGCACAGACCGACTTCCTCAACTGAATGGAGACGGCAGGGAAATAGTGGGACACATGAAGTATAGGAAGTCTCAGCTATTTTAATCATTTAATAGCCTTGTCTTGTTTATGGGCAACTTCCTACCTGACACATCCAGTACTTGGTGAATTGTGTGATAAAGATTACGCACTTATTAATGTTTAACAGCCACCGACCTTGACATTTCAGCAAGCATGAATGGAATGAGAACATTTGTGACTGAAAGGAAATGAACCTTTTCCTTCATTTTTAGTCTGAATGTTAGTCGGGAGGAGTGACATAGTAAAGGCCAAGGATAAAACAGTGCAAGTGTTCTCAAGGTCAGTATGTATATATGTGATTGTGGGGCAAAAGTAGTAGTACTTAAGTATGTTCTGAGATGCTATGTTCTGCCTATGTACGCATACATTTTTCAGCCCTCTTTTTTGTGACAGTAATGGAGCACTTCTTTCTATTTCCACTATGTGTCACAGGTTTGTTATAGTGTATCACGTTTCCATTTAGAGGAAAAAAAAACTATACTCTCCCTGCTATGACCATGTCATTAAATTTGGCACAATGAGTTTCATCTTTTATTTCATTTATTGATATTTTATTTACACATTTGTCATTAAATTGTCTGGTGTCTGGTTGTTCTTCCTTATTTGTGACATTTTTTTGCATTGAGCGAGGCCACATCTTTCTAGTCAGGATATAATAATAATAATCTTTATATAGCGCCAACGCAGCACTTTACAATTTAACAGTTCATATACAAGTCATAACTAACTACATTAACGATAATACAATGATTAAAGCAAAATAGTGACAACCCTGCTCGTAAGAGCTTATAATCTACAATGAATATGGCCAGGAGTATACATATCGCATACTTGCGGTCACATGATTGTCTTTTCCTGGCGCTGACACTGGATAATCCTCACAGTGCGCAGTGCACGTGATATGAGAATTCACAAGTCTGCAGTCAGTAGAGTGACTGCAGACTTGTAGTTTAAGAATGGTCAACCCATTTAACCCCTTCATGACCTTTGATGGCCATATACATCAAAAGTAGTGTCCCTGCCCTCACATGCCAAGCCCGAATCTTTCCCAGTAGATAAAGGCTGATTTAATCAGCTATTATGTGCCTTCAACATCCAGGGGTGGAGCAGAGCTGCACCTGCAGCTGTTAACCTGGTTAATTACGCTGTCAATCTAAGACAGCGACATTTAATACACACCAGCAGGGAGCACGTTAATCCACGCGCCCATCAGCATGCCTGTTACGTGATCGCGTG
Source organism: Dendrobates tinctorius (assembly GCF_039654945.1). Classification (NCBI taxonomy): domain Eukaryota; kingdom Metazoa; phylum Chordata; class Amphibia; order Anura; family Dendrobatidae; genus Dendrobates; species Dendrobates tinctorius. The sequence continues at coordinate 20,715,640 of NW_027361829.1, read as the reverse complement.
TTGCCAATGGGTTGCTACGACAGTTGGGGGTCTTCTGAAGACCCAATGCCTATCACTATGATACCCCTGTGAATGCCAGTGTTTTTCTGGAGTTCATAGGAGATCATGATTTTAGATATACGTAGCAGCGCTCTGATCAGCTTTCCTGAGTTGACTAAGTAGAACTGTTAGCCTGGTTATATGCAGGCCAGCCAGGTGTTCTAATCAGCACCTGTACAACTAGGATTTATCCCTAGCCTAGCTACCCTTGCTACAATATATGCACTGCTCAAAAAAATAAAGGGAACACTTAAACAACAGAATATAACTCCAAATAACTCAAACTTCTGTGAAATCAAACTGTCCACTTAGGAAGCAACATTGATTGACAATCAATTTCACATGCTGTTGTGCAAATGGAATAGACAACAGATGGAAATTATTGGCAATTATCAAGACGCCCTCAATAAAGCATTGTTTCTGCAGGTGGGGACCACAGACCACATCTCAGTACCAATGCTTTTTGGCTGATGTTTAGGTCACTTTTGAATGTTGGTTGTGCTTTCACACTCGTGGTAGCATGAGGCGGACTCTACAACCCACACAAATGGCTCAGATAGCGCAGCTCATCCAGGATGGCACATCAATGCGAGCTGTGGCAAGAAGGTTTGCTGTGTCTGTCAGTATAGTGTCCAGAGGCTGGAGGTGCTACCAGGAGACAGGCCAGTACACCAGGAGACGCGGAGGGGGCAGTAGGAGGGCAACAATCCAGCAGCAGGACCGCTACCTCCGCCTTTGTGCGAGGAGGAACAGGAGGAGCACAGCCAGAGCCCTGCAAAATGACCTCCAACAGGCCACAAAAGTGCATGTGTCTGCCCAAATGGTTAGAAACCGACTCCATGAGGATGGTCTGAGTGCCCGATGTCCACAGATGGAGGTTGTGCTCACAGCCTTACATCGTGCGGCCCTCCAAAGAAATGCCACCCCACACCATTACTGACCCACTGCCAAACTGGTCAAGCTGAAGGATATTGCAGGCAGCAGATCACTCTCCATGGCGTCTCCAGACTCTGTAACGTCTGTCACATGCGCTCAGTGTGGACCTGCTTTCATCTGTGAAGTACACAGGGCACCAGTGGAAATTTGCCAATCCTGGTGTTCTGTGGCAAATGCCAAGCATCCTGCATGGTGTTGGGCTGTGAGCACAACCCCCATCTGTGGACGTCAGTCATGAAGAAGAAAATTGCCAAACTGCATGATGTGAGTGCCATGACAGTTCCAAGAATACGAAACGAAGTCTGTCCATCCATCTGGGGTTCAAGTCTGTAGTTACTCTGTGACTGAAAACTCATGAATCCTTACAGCGTACATATAGCATCCTGTCATGATTGGCAGGTGCCAGGAGCAGGTGGGCATGTGACCGCAAGAATGTGGCCTTCCTCAATACATGTGGCCGTAAGTATGCAAATCACATACTTCTGGTCACATGACCGCCTGCTGCTGGCACCGGCATCAGAGAATCCTGACAGCACACACTGTGAGGATTCCCAAGTCTGCAGTCACACCGAGTGACTGCAAACTTGAGCTCCAAAACCTGGACAACCCCTTTAAATATTTAGTAACTCATACAGTGGGGAAAAAAAGTATTTAGTCAGTCAGCAATAGTGCAAGTTCCACCACTTAAAAAGATGAGAGGCGTCTGTAATTTACATCATAGGTAGACCTCAACTATGGGAGACAAACTGAGAAAAAAAAATCCAGAAAAATCACATTGTCTGTTTTTTTTTCATTTTATTTGCATATTATGGTGGAAAATAAGTATTTGGTCAGAAACAAAATTTCATCTCAATACTTTGTGATATATCCTTTGTTGGCAATGACAGAGGTCAAACGTTTTCTGTAAGTCTTCACAAGGTTGCCACACACTGTTGTTGGTATGTTGGTCCATTCCTCCATGCAGATCTCCTCTAGAGCAGTGATGTTTTTGGCTTTTCGCTTGGCAACACGGACTTTCAACTCCCTCCAAAGTTTTTCTATAGGGTTGAGATCTGGAGACTGGCTAGGCCACTCCAGGACCTTGAAATGCTTCTTACGAAGCCACTCCTTCGTTGCCCTGGCGGTGTGCTTTGGATCATTGTCATGTTGAAAGACCCAGCCACGTTTCATCTTCAATGCCCTTGCTGATGGAAGGAGGTTTGCACTCAAAATCTCACGATACATGGCCCCATTCATTCTTTCATGTACCCGGATCAGTTGTCCTGGCCCCTTTGCAGAGAAACAGCCCCAAAGCATGATGTTTCCACCACCATGCTTTACAGTAGGTATGGTGTTTGATGGATGCAACTCAGTATTCTTTTTCCTCCAAACACGACAAGTTGTGTTTCTACCAAACAGTTCCAGTTTGGTTTCATCAGACCATAGGACATTCTCCCAAAACTCCTCTGGATCATCCAAATGCTCTCTAGCAAACTTCAGACGGGCCCGGACATGTACAGGCTTAAGCAGTGGGACACGTCTGGCACTGCAGGATCTGAGTCCATGGTGGCGTAGTGTGTTACTTATGGTAGGCCTTGTTACATTGGTCCCAGCTCTCTGCAGTTCATTCACTAGGTCCCCCCGCGTGGTTCTGGGATTTTTGCTCACCGTTCTTGTGATCATTCTGACCCCACGGGGTGGGATTTTGCGTGGAGCACCAGATCGAGGGAGATTATCAGTGGTCTTGTATGTCTTCCATTTTCTAATTATTGCTCCCACAGTTGATTTCTTCACTCCAAGCTGGTTGGCTATTGCAGATTCAGTCTTCCCAGCCTGGTGCAGGGCTACAATTTTGTTTCTGGTGTCCTTTGACAGCTCTTTGGTCTTCACCATAGTGGAGTTTGGAGTCAGACTGTTTGAGGGTGTGCACAGGTGTCTTTTTATACTGATAACAAGTTTAAACAGGTGCCATTACTACAGGTAATGAGTGGAGGAAAGAGGAGACTCTTAAAGAAGAAGTTACAGGTCTGTGAGAGCCAGAAATCTTGATTGCTTGTTTCTGACCAAATACTTATTTTCCACCATAATATGAAAATAAAATGAAAAAAAAACAGACAATGTGATTTTCTGGATTTTTTTTTCTCAGTTTGTCTCCCATAGTTGAGGTCTACCTACGATGTAAATTACAGATGCCTCTCATCTTTTTAAGTGGTGGAATTTGCACTATTGCTGACTGACTAAATACTTTTTTTCCCCACTGTATATGAGAACCAAGAAACAAAAGAGTAAGAACTATTACTCTATTTTCAGCACTTTACTAAGCACAATCCCAATGTAACAAAGTACGCCCATTGTTCTAAAAGGCAACAAACAGCACTTTCTCATTGTATCATATTGTATGGATTTATGCAACTATTTATGATCCTTATGATGACTACAAAAGGCCTTTAACAGTAATAAGATAAATATGGTCCTAAACAAAGAACTCTCCTTTGTATCATGTATCTGACTTCTATTACAGAGTTATCTGCTATGATAGCTACTTACTCTGTATAAATAAGGTACTGGGATTGATAGAATTTAATGGCTTCACATACCCGTGTCTATCCAAATCGACCTTATGATTCACAGCTTGTGGAAGCAGGCATAGGTTCTTTCAGTAGCTGCTGCAACCTGATAACATCTTATGTATGCAGTCAAAACAAATCCTGAAATAAATATGTTTTCATCCTGGCCTTAAAAAACCCCAGTGGAGGACTCAGGACAAGCATAATTGTTCATCTAATTTCTTGAAAATGTGAAAAGAGTTAATTATGTCTATGTATCCTATTCAGCAGATTTCTTTACTTCTATTTAATACCGTACATAAAATATAATCAATCACATATATGTATATACTATATATCATATACATTGTCATATACAAATATAAAATACATCAATTATATATATATATACAGTTGTGGCCAAAAGTATTGACACCCCTGCAATTCTGTCAGATAATACTCAGTTTCTTCCTGAAAATGATTGCAAACACAAATTGTTTGTTATTATTATCTTCATTTAATTTGTCTTAAATGAAAAAACACAAAAAGAATTGTCCTAAAGCCAAATTGGATATAATTCCACACCAAACATAAAAAAGAGGGTGGACAAAAGTATTGGCACTGTTCGAAAAATCATGTGATGTTTCTCAAATTTGTGTAATTAACAGCACCTGTAACTTACCTGTGGCACCTAACAGGTATTGGCAATAACTAAATCACACTTGCAGCCAGTTGACATGGATTAAAGTTGACTCAACCTCTGTCCTGTGTCCTTGTGTGTACCACATTGAGCATGGAGAAAAGAAAGAAGACCAAAGAACTGTCTGAGGACTTGAGAAACCAAATTGTGAGGAAGCATGAGCAATCTCAAGGCTACAAGTCCATCTCCAAAGACCTGAATGTTCCTGTGTCTACCGTGCGCAGTGTCATCAAGAAGTTTAAAGCCCATGGCACTGTGGCTAACCTCCCTAGATGTGGACGGAAAAGAAAAATTGACAAGAGATTTCAACGCAAGATTGTGCGGATGTTGGATAAAGAACCTCGACTAACATCCCAACAAGTTCAAGCTGCCCTGCAGTCCGAGGGTACAACAGTGTCAACCCGTACTATCCGTCGGCGTCTGAATGAAAAGGGACTGTATGGTAGGAGACCCAGGAAGACCCCACTTCTTACCCCGAGAGATAAAAAAGCCAGGCTGGAGTTTGCCAAAACTTACCTAAAAAAGCCTAAAACGTTTTGGAAGTATGTTCTCTGGTCAGATGAGACAAAAGTAGAGCTTTTTGGGCAGAGGCATCAACATAGAGTTTACAGGAGAAAAAATGAGGTATTCAAAGAAAACAACACGGTCCCTACAGTCAAACATGGAGGAGGCTCCCTGATGTTTTGGGGTTGCTTTGCTGCCTCTGGCACTGGACTGCTTGACCGTGTGCATGGCATTATGAAGTCAGAAGACTACCAACAAATTTTGCAGCATAATGTAGGGCCCAGTGTGAGAAAGCTGGGTCTCCCTCAGAGGTCATGGGTCTTCCAGCAGGACAATGACCCAAAACACACTTCAAAAAGCACTAGAAAATGGTTTGAGAGAAAGCACTGGAGACTTCTAAGGTGGCCAGCAATGAGTCCAGACCTGAATCCCATAGAACACCTGTGGAGAGATCTAAAAATGGCAGTTTGGAGAAGGCACCCTTCAAATATCAGGGACCTGGAGCAGTTTGCCAAAGAAGAATGGTCTAAAATTCCAGCAGAGCATTGTAAGAAACTCATTGATGGTTACCGGAAGCGGTTGGTCGCAGTTATTTTGGCTAAAGGTTGTACAACCAAGTATTAGGCTGAGGGTGCCAATACTTTTGTCTGGCCCATTTTTGGAGTTTTGTGTGAAATGATCAATGTTTTGCTTTTTGCTTCATTCTCTTTTGTGCTTTTTCATTTAAGACAAATTAAATGAAGATAATAACAAAGAATTTGTGTTTGCAATCATTTTCAGGAAGAAACGGAGTATTATCTGACAGAATTGCAGGGGTGTCAATACTTTTGGCCACAACCGTATATACACTCACTGGCCACTTTATTAGGTACACCTGTCCAACTGTGTGTTAAGACTTAATTTCTAATCAGCCAATCACATGGCGGCAACTCAGTGCATTTAGGCATGTAGACATGGTCAAGACAATCTCCTGCAGTTCAAACCGAGCATCAGTATGGGGAAGAAAGGTGATTTGAGTGCCTTTGAACGTGGCATGATTGTTGGTGCCAGAAGGGCTGGTCTGAGTATTTCAGAAACTGCTGATCTACTGGGATTTTCACGCACAACCATCTCTAGGGTTTACAGAGAATGGTCCGAAAAAGAAAAAAAATCCAGTGAGCGGCAGTTCTGTGGCCGGAAATGCCTTGTTGATGCCAGAGGTCAGAGGAGAATGGGCAGACTGGTTCGAGCTGATAGAAAGGCAACAGTGACTCAAATTGCCACCCGTTACAACCAAGGTAGGTAGAAGAGCATCTCTGAACGCACAGTGCGTCGAACTTTGAGGCAGATGGGCTACAGCAGCAGAAGACCACACTGGGTACCACTCCTCTCAGCTAAGAACAGGAAACTGAGGCTACAATTTGCACAAGCTCATCGAAATTGGACAGTAGAAGATTGGAAAAACGTTGCCTGGTCTGATGAGTCTCGATTTCTGCTGCGACATTCGGATGGTAGGGTCAGAATTTGGCGTAAACAACATGAAAGCATGGATCCATCCAGCCTTGTATCAACGGTTCAGGCTGGTGGTGGTGGTGTCATGGTGTGGGGAATTTTTTCTTGGCACTCTTTGGGCCCCTTGGTACCAATTGAGCATCGTTGCAACGCCACAGCCTACCTGAGTATTGTTGCTGACCATGTCCATCCCTTTATGACCACAATGTACCCAACATCTGATGGCTACTTTCAGCAGGATAATGCGCCATGTCATAAAGCTCGAATCATCTCAGATTGGTTTCTTGAACATGACAATGAGTTCACTGTACTCAAATGGCCTCCTCAGTCACCAGATCTCAATCCAATAGAGCATCTTTGGGATGTGGTGGAACGGGAGATTCGCATCAGGGATGTGCAGCCGACAAATCTGCGCCAACTGTGTGATGCCATCATGTCAATATGGTCCAAAATCTCTGAGGAATGCTTCCAGCACCTTGCTGAATCTCTGCCACGAAGAATTGAGGCAGTTCTGAAGGCAAAAGGGGGTCCAACCCGTTACTAGCATGGTGTACCTAATAAAGTGGCCAGTGAGTGTATATATATATATATACATACAGCGGTACAGCGATAGGCAGCGGCGATCGGACGCTCTGGAGTCTAAGTCCAGAAATCACCTTATTGATCTTGTATGTGAGGTGGCACCTTCTCAGTGGTGCTCGGACGTAATCTGCTCTGGTGATGTGGCAGCTCCGGATTGACCCACAGGCAATGTAAGTGTGAGTGTTTGGGGTGGAGCGTTGGCTTTAAAAGGCTCTCGGCGATGCGCGCTAGTGTCATTCATGTTCGGTGTGTGTGAGGATACGCTACCACTCTGACTGCACGTGTGTGTTAGTTGGTGCTCTCTATCAGCTTTGAGACAGATAGGGTTTTTGCTTGCTGCTTGGCTTCCAGCATCTGTATCCGGTCATGTGTGCTCTTAGCATAGCTGAGTTACAGAGCAAGTCCAACCACAGAGCCTTTTTGCTCCCCTGTGAGCCTACAGGGTTTTGTTTTTGTTTACTAGCGTCAGCGTAGCATTTTGCTTTTGACTCTGCATCTGTTTGGCCACGTGTGCGATTGGCACGGGTTGATTACAGAGCAAGCTCAACCCTTAGCTTCTTTGATCTGTGAAGTTAACAGAGCTATGTGCTGTGGGTTCTGTTTCACACTGCGTGGAGTTAACGCAGTCGTGCTGTGTGTATGCTGGCCATGTGTTCCACCATTACTCTATAGCAGCAGTTTTACATCTCTGCACGGTGGACCCCGGGTAGTCATTGCATTTTATTATTATATTTTATTTAGTGCTATCCGCTAACCCTAACAGTACACCAGCACCAGGGTCTGGCTAGTAATGGCAGACGAGCAGCAGCTCTCGCGGAATATCCAGCAGCTGGAGGGCAGGTTGTCCGTGTTTGAGCGGGCAACTTCAGCTGTGGATCTATCCACAGTAGTGGCATAGGCAGCTATTGAAGCCGCTACTAGGGCTTTTACTGCGTTTCCTGTTCCTTTCTTCCAATATTTCCCGTTTCCCAATAAGTTCTCAGGGGACAGCAAGGCTTGCAGGGGATTTGTGAACCAGTGCTCGATTCAGCTGGAGCTACTGGCCTCACTTCTCTCATCTGAATGGGCCAAGGTGGGATTTGGGGTGTCTTTATTGATGGACAGGGCGTTGGAGTGGGCTACGCCGCTACGGGAACGTAAGGACCTGGTGGCCCGGCGTGCCTCTCGTTTTTTGGACGGTCTGAAGCAGGTCTTTCTAGGACCTCAGGTTACTCATGACGCCACACTCCAATTCTTGGGTTTAATTCAGGGCTCTTCCGTGACCAGCCAGTTTGCTATCCGGTTCTGGACTTTAGCATCCGAGTTGGAGTGGCCAGATAAGGTCCTAATTCCTGTTTTCTGGAGGGGCCTTGCAGACCACATCAAGGATACTTTGGCCACTAGGTAGATCCCAACTACACTGGAGGATTTAAAATCAATATCCACTCGCATTGCTCTTCGGTATGCTAAGCGAAGATTGGAGCGAGCAGAGTGTAGACAAAGGATTTGGTTAGCTCCAGACATTACCAATCCTTTGGGATCTCCGGCTCAGATGTGCGATATGGTGAAGCCCATGGAGGTCTCTCGGGTGGAAGCTAAATCCCATCCTGTACATGCACTACCAACTTGCTTTGTCTATAGGCAGGCCTGCCATTACGCCAATAGGTGTCCCAGGCTCAGGGAGATCGGCCACGTCTAGTGGCTATCAGGGGAGGTTCACTAGATAAGGCGGATGAGTTCTCCAAGTTAACCTTCAAGGTATCTCTCTCTTTTGGCTCGACTACTCTCACTACAGAGGCTTGCGTGGATTCAGGGGCTATGGGCAACTTTATGTCTTCCACTTTCTCCCAACGGCACGCGATTCCCTTAGCGATGTTCCCAAAGCCCATCACTATCCGTGTGGTTAGCGGGTCCATTCTGCCTACCCAAATCACGCACCAAACAATACCCCTTACACTAATTATGCTCCCTACACATCAAGAGATGATTTCCTTGTTAGTAATTTCTGAGGGCATGGATGACGTACTTCTGGGTATGCCTTGGTTGCGCTGCCATTCCCCTCATATCCACTGGGCCACGGGGAACATACTGGGGTGGAGTAAGTTGTGTGAGGGAAAATGCTTTGGTTCTCAAGATCAGATTGAATTCTCCGATCTCACTATGGATCTAACTACTCTACCCAATCACTACTAGCCATATGTCGATGTGTTCTCCAAGAGGGCCATGGAGACTCTTCCTCCCCATCGCCCATATAATTGCCCAGTAGACCTCATTCTGGGGGCAGAGCCTCCTCGTGGGCATGTCTACCTGTTGTCACTCCCAGAGACTGAGGCTATGTCAGAGAACATCAGGGAGAATCTAGCAAGGTGCTTTATCCGAAAATCGGTGTCTCCTGCTTGGCCAGGTGTTTTTTTTTGTCCAAAAGAAGAATGGGGAATTACAGTTGTGGCCAAAAGTATTGACACCACTCCAATTCTGTCAGATAATACTCAGTTTCTTCCTGAAAATGATTGCAAACATAAATTCTTTGGTATTATTATCTTTATTTAATTTGTCTTAAATGAAAAAACACAAAAGAGAATGAAGCAAAAAGCAAAACATTGATCATTTCACACAAAACTCCAAAAATGGGCCAGATAAAAGTATTGGCACCCTCAGCCTAATACTTGGTTGCACAACCTTTAGCCAAAATAACTGCGACCAACCGCTTCCGGTAACCATCAATGAGTTTCTTACAATGCTCTGCTGGAATTTTAGACCATTCTTCTTTGGCAAACTGCTCCAGGTCCCTGGTATTTGAAGGGTGCCTTCTCCAAACTGCCATTTTTAGATCTCTCCACAGGTGTTCTATGGGATTCAGGTCTGGACTCATTGCTGGCCACCTTAGAAGTCTCCAGTGCTTTCTCTCAAACCATTTTCTAGTGCTTTTTGAAGTGTGTTTTGGGTCATTGTCCTGCTGGAAGACCCATGACCTCTGAGGGAGACCCAGCTTTCTCACACTGGACCCTACATTATGCTGCAAAATGTTGGTAGTCTTCAGACTTCATAATGCCATGCACAGGGTCAAGCAGTCCAGTGTCAGAGGCAGCAAATCAACCCCAAAACATCAGGGAACCTCCGCCATGTTTGACTGTAGGGACCGTGTTCTTTTCTTTGAATGCCTATTTTTTTCTCCTGTAAACTCTATGTTGATGCCTTTGCCCATAAAGCTCTACTTTTGTCTCATCTGACAAGAGAACATTCTTCCAAAACGTTTTAGGCTTTTTCAGGTAAGTTTTGGCAAACTCCAGCCTGGCATTTTTATGTCTCAGGGTAAGAAGTGGGGTCTTCCTGGGTCTCTGTTGTGAGTTCATTTTCTGGTCTACCAATCAGGCTCCCTCTGGTGGTAACAGGAGGTAGTGAGGCTGATTTAATCAGTAGAGATCTGCCACCTGATAATGAGGATGAGGATTGGACCTCAGGAATTTCAGATTGGATTTAAGACAGCCGACGCCCTACTCTGGTGCTGGTGATTCCTTCTGCTTGTCAGGTCTTGGTTCTCAGCTCTGTTCCAGTCATCTCAAGCTAAGTTTCTTTGCTAATGTTCACACTTGATTTTGTTGTTCAATTCAGTTTTTTGTGTGGTCAGCCAGCCCCGGCTTGGGCTGTGCTGAATTTCCCCTCTTATTTATCTGTATTTGCCAATTTGCTTTTTGTCCCTTATTAGATAGGCCTCTTTTTGCTCTGTCTCAGAATATTTCAGAGTGCTGATATAGTGGGAGAAGTCTAGAGACTTCAGGGTTAATTTTGTTATCAGAAGTGTTGGACATTATTTTGTAGGGTTTTGGGCAGATTGCAGACAGTGTCTGTCCTTTCCTCTCCTTTCTAGTTAGTTTGGGCCCCATCGTTTGCTCAGCCTATTTTCCTACCTGTGTTTGTGTTTTCTTCTTGTTTCACCGTCAATACATGTGTGGGGGCTGTCTATTCCTTTGGGGTCTGCTCTGGGGCAGTTAGATTTCCCTTTTCTTGCTTTAGGCTTATTTTGTCCTCCGGCCGTGACGAGGCGTCTAGGTTCATCGTAGGCACGCTCCACTGCTGCTGCTAGTTGTTGTGGTAGGATCAGGGATCTGCAATCTGCATAGTTACCAAACTCTCTGGTTTTTCTGGGCTTAGCATGTTTAGGTTTTTTCCTCCTCGGTGACCCATTTATAACAGAATCACCAGCCATACCGCAGATTCTAGGGTACTCAAAAGCAGGAAAAAGTTGTTAAAAAAAAAAAAGTGTCAGAATTTTTTTTTTTATGTATATTTTTTCCTCTTTTTCTCTGGGGCCGTAGGAGGATTTTTTTGTTCTAATGGAGATTAAGCAATTGTCTGATCGTGTGGAGCAACTTGCTGCTGAAGTGCAGGGAATTTCCACTTATCTCATTCAGTCACATGCTGCTGAACCTAAAGGCCCTTTTACATTTAGCGATGCACCAGTGATCCGACCCGGTCAGGATCGCTGGTGCATCGCTAAATGATCACTAGTGAGCTGTCACACAGGCGGACCTCACAGCGATGCAGCAGCGACGCAGCGCACGATACTCACCTTTCACACACAGCGATCCTGGCGTCCTCCCGCCCGCCTCCACGCATCGCTCGTCGTCACAGCAGGAAGCCCCAGCAGGAAGCTGACGACAAGAAATGGAGCCGGACATTCTCGCGCGATCAGCGATGGACAGCGGGGGAGCCGGTCGGAGGTAAGTATCACACATAGCGATATCGCTAGCGATATTGCTATAACGTCACAAAATCGGTGACGTTATAGCGATATCGCTAGCGATATTGCTATGTGTGAAACCCCCTTAAGATCCCTACTCCTGATGTGTTTTCTGGGGATCGGTCTAAATTTCTGAATTTTAAGAATAATTGTAAATTATTTCTTGCCTTGAAGCCTAACTCATCGTGGAGCTCTGCGCAGCAGGTTAAAATTGTCATCTCCTTGCTGCGCGGCGATCCCCAGGATTGGGCTTTTTCTCTGACACCTGAAAATCCTATTCTGACTAATGTTTATAAATTTTTTCAAGCCTTGGGTTTGTTGTATGATGAACCTAATGCTGTTGATCAAGCTGAGAGAACCCTGTTGGCATTAAACCAGGGTCAGGATTCTGCAGAGTTATACTGTCAAAAATTACGAAAGTGGGCGGTCCTTACTACATGGAATGATAGTGCTTTGGCAGCTCTCTTTCGGAAGGGTTTATCAGAGACCGTAAAAGATGTTATGGTGGGATTTCCTGTTCCCTCTGGTCTGGATGATTCCATGTCATTAGCCATTCAAGTTGATTGGCGTTTACGTGAACGTAAAACTACACGGGAGGCGCTGACACCTTTTGAACAAACGTCTGAACCTATGCAATGTGATGGGGTTTTGTCTAGGGTGCAACGTCAGGAGTTTAGAAGGCGTAATAAGCTGTGTTTTTTCTGTGGAGATGCCTCTCATACTATTTCTGTCTGCCCTAAACGAGAGAAACGTTTTGCACACACATTTGCTGTGGGCAGTGTACAACCTAAGTTACTTTTGGCAATTACTCTGATCTGCTCCTTATCCACGTTTTCCACTAAGGCCTTTGTGGATTCAGGAGCAGCATTGAATCTGATGGATTTGGACTTTGCTAAATTTTGTGGTTTTTCCATGACGCCTCTGCGGACGCCTATTCCTTTGAGGGGTATTGATGCTACTCCTTTGGCGGAGAATAAACCTCAGTTTTGGACCCAGGTGATAATGCGAGTTACCCCAGACCACCAAGAAAATTGTAAATTTTTGGTGCTGCATAATTTGCATGATACTATTGTTCTGGGTTTCCCCTGGTTGCAAACTCATAACCCAGTTTTGGATTGGAAATCTGTGTCTGTGGTGAGTTGGGGTTGTTAGTGTGGTCTTATGGACGCTCTTGTTTTCTCCACCTCTCCTCAGTCTCATGATATTCCTGATTATCTGGCTGATTTCTCTGATGTATTTAGTGAGAGGAAGTCTCCGTCTTTACCTCCTCATAGGTGTTATGACTGTGCAATTGAGTTGATGCCTGGGTGTAAATTTCCCAAGGGTCGGCTTTTCAAATTATCAGTACCCGAACATGATGCTATGCGATCCTATATTAAGGAGTCATTGCAGAAGGGTCATATTAGACCATCCTCGTCACCTTTAGGTGCTGGGTTTTTTTTTGTGGCCAAGAAAGATGGTTCATTAAGACCGTGTATTGATTATCGTTCCCTTAACAAGATGACGGTTAAATATCAGCACCCGTTACCTCTGATGTCTTATTTATTCTCCAGAGTTAAGAGTGCCTGCTGGTTTACTAATCTTGACCTCAGGGGGGCGTATAATCTTATTCGCATCAAGCACGGGGATGAATGGAAGACAGCGTTTAATACTCCGGAGGGACATTTTGAGTACCTGGTGATGCCTTTTGGGCTCACTAATGCCCCTTCTGTCTTCCAGTCCTTTATGAATGATATTTTCCGTGACTTTGTGGTTAAGTTTTTGATAATCTATCTGGATGATATTTTGATCTTTTCTAGTGATTGAGATTCTCATGTGGAACACGTCCGGACTGTGTTCCGGATTTTGAGGGAGAATTCCCTGTTTGTTAAGGGATCGAAATGCCTCTATGGTGTACAGAGGATTTCATTTTTGGGATTTATCTTGTCTCCATCGACTATTGAAATGGACCCGGCCAAGGTACATGTCATTTTCGATTGGGTTCGGCCTACTTCTTTGAAGGCCCTCCAGAAGTTTTTGCGTTTTGCTAATTTCTATCGTAAATTTATAGGTAATTTTTCTGGTATTGTCAAACCACTGACTGATCTGACCAAGAAGGGCGCTGATGTGCTGAATTGGTCTCCTGAGGCGGTCTCAGCATTTCAGGAGCTTAAGCGGAGATTTACTTCAGCTCCGGTTTTACGGCAACCTGATGTCTCACTTCCATTTCAGGTGGAGGTAGATGCTTCTGAGATTGGTGCAGGAGGTGTTTTGTCCAAAAAGACCCTGTGACTTCTAAGATGAATCCCTGTGCCTTCTTTTCTCGAAAGTTCTCCCCTTCTGAACACAACTCTGACGTGGGGAATCGGGAATTGTTGGCCATGAAATGGGCATTTGAGGAGTGGAGACATTGGTTGGAGGGAGCTAGACATCAATTTGTGGTCCTCACCGATCACAAGAATTTGATTTATCTGGAGTCGGCCAAACACTTGAATCCTAGACAGGCTAGATGGGCCTTGTTTTTAACGCGTTTTAATTTTGTGGTCTCTTTTCTTCCGGGCACTAAGAATGTTAAGGCAGGCGCCCTTTCTAGGAGTTTCTTTGCCGATTCTCTTAATGTGACCGAGCCTACTACCATCCTAGGTGAGGGGGTTGTTCTTTCTGCCATTTCGCCCGAATTGAGACGTGCCCTGGAGGAATTTCAGGAGGATAAACCTGAGCGTTGCCCTATGGGAAAATTGTATGTTCCTGACCAGTGGAGAAAGAGAGTGATGTCTGAAATTCATTGCTCCGCATTGGCTGGCCATCCAGGTATTTTTGGTACCAGAGATTTGGTGAGTCGGTCCTTTTGGTGGCCCGCCTTATCTCGTGATGTCAGGAATTTTGTACAGTCCTGTGGGACTTGTTCTCTGTCTAAACCCTGTTCTCGTTCTAGTGGGTTGCTGATGCTCCTGCCGGTGCCCAAGAGGCCATGGACCCATATCTCAATGGATTTTATTTCTGATCTTCCTGTCTCTCAGAGAATGACTGTTATCTGGGTGATTTGTGATAGATTTTCGAAGATGGTCCATCTTGTACCACTCCCAAAGTTGCCATCTTCCGCTGAGTTGGTGCCCTTGTTTTTACAACAGGTGGTTCGGTTACATGGGATTCCTGAGAACATTGTGTCCGACAGAGGAGTTCAGTTTGTTTCCAGATTCTGGAAAGCCTTTTGTTCCAGTCTGGGAATTCAGTTATCCTTCTCCTCCACGTTTCATCCCCAGACCAATGGACAGACTGAGAGAACAAACCAGACCTTAGAGTCTTATTTAAGATGTTTTATATCTGCTGATCAGGATGATTGGGTCTCATTTTTGCCCTTGTCCGTATTCACGCTGAACAATAGAGCTAGCTCTGCCACTTTGATGTCACCCTTTCTCTGTAATTTTGGGTTTCATCCTCGATTCTCTTGAGGGCAAGTGGAATCTTCGACCTGCCCAGGTGTGGACACTGTAGTTGAGAGAATGCAGCAGATATGGGACCAAGTGGTGGATAAGTTGTCACTCTCTCAGGAAAAGGCCCAGCGATTTTCCAACCGGCATAGGACCATTGGTCCCCGGTTTAAGGTGGGTGATATGGTTTGGTTGTCGTCTAAGAATATTCCAATGAAGGTTGCATCTCCAAAATTTAAGTCAAGATTTATTGGACCTTATAAGATTTTGGAGATTCTTAATCCTGTTTCTTTTCGATTGGCTCTTCCAGTTACGTTCAAGATCCATAACGTATTTCACAAATCTCTGTAGAAGAGGTTTGTTGAGCCAGTGGTTCCTATGGCAGTACCTCCTGACCCTGTGTTGGTTGAAGGCAATTTGGAATATGAGGTAGAGAAAATATTGCATTCTTGTTTGGTTAGACGGAGACTCCAGTATTTGGTAAAATGGTAGGGTTATGGCCAGGAGGATAATTCTTGGGTCTCTGCCTCTGATATTCATGCCAATAGATTGGTTCGTGCTTTTCACCAGGCCCATCCTGATCGGCCTGGTGGCGTGGATGAGGGTTCGGTGACCCCTCCTCAAGGGAGGGGTACTGTTGTGAGTTCATTTTCTGGTCTACCAGTCAGGCTCCCTCTGGTGGTAACAGGAGGTAGTGAGGCTGATTTAATCAGTAGAGATCTGCCACCTGATAATGAGGATGACGATTGGACCTCAGGAATTTCAGATTGGACTTAAGACAGCCGATGCCCTACTCTGGTGCTGGTGCTTCCTTCTGCTTGTCAGGTCTTGGTTCTCAGCTCTGTTCCAGTCATCTCAAGCTAAGTTTCTTTGCTAATGTTCACACTTGATTTTGTTGTTCTATTCAGTTTTTTGTGTGGTCAGCCAGCCCCGGCTTGGGCTGTGCTGAATTTCCACTCTTATTTATCTGTATTTGCCTTTTTGTCCCTTATTAGATAGGTCTCTTTTTGCTCTGTCTCAGAATATTTCAGAGTGCTGATATAGTGGGAGAAGTTTAGTGACTTCAGGGTTAATTTTGTTATCAGAAGTGTTGGACATTATTTTGTAGGGTTTTGGGCAGATTGCAGACAGTGTCTGTCCTTTCCTCTCCTTTCTAGTTAGTTTGGGCCCCATCATTTGCTCAGCCTATTTTCCTACCTGTGTTTGTGTTTTCTTCTTGTTTCACCATCAATACATGTGTGGGGGCTGTCTATTCCTTTGGGGTCTGCTCTGGGGCAGTTAGTTTTCCCTTTTCTTGCTTTAGGCTTATTTAGTCCTCCGGCCGTGACGAGGCGTCTAGGTTCATCGTAGGCACGCTCCACTGCTGCTGCTATTTGTTGTGGTAGGATCAGGGATCTGCAATCTGCATAGTTACCAACCTCTCTGGTTTTTCTGGGCTTAGCATGTTTAGGTTTTTTCCTCCTCGGTGATCCATTTATAACAGGTCTCCTACCATACAGTCCCTTTTCATTCAGACGCCGACGGATAGTACGGGTTGACACTGTTGTCCCCTCGGACTGCAGGGCAGCTTGAACTTGTTTGGATATTAGTCGAGGTTCTTTATCCAACATCCGCACAATCTTGCGTTGAAATCTCTTGTCAATTTTTCTTTTCCGTCCACATCTAGGGAGGTTAGCCACAGTGCCATGGGCTTTAAACTTCTTGATGACACTGCGCATGGTAGACACAGGAACATTCAGGTCTTTGGAGATGGACTTGTAGCCTTGAGATTGCTCATGCTTCCTCACAATTTGGTTTCTCAAGTCCTCAGACAGTTCTTTGGTCTTCTTTCTTTTCTCCATGCTCAATGTGGTACACACAAGGACACAGGACAGAGGTTGAGTCAACTTTAATCCATTTCAACTGGCTGCAAGTGGGATTTAGTTATTGCCAACACCTGTTAGGTGCCACAGGTAAGTTACAGGTGCTGTTAATTACACAAATTTGAGAAGCATCACATGATTTTTCGAACAGTGCCTATACTTTTGTCCACCTTCTTTTTTATGTTTGGTGTGGAATTATATCCAATTTGGCTTTAGGACAATTCTTTTTGTGTTTTTTCATTTAAGACAAATTAAATGAAGATAATAATACCAAAGAATTTGTGTTTGCAATCATTTTCAGGAAGAAACTGAGTATTATCTGACAGAATTGCAGGGGTGTCAATACTTTTGGCCACAACTGTGCATCCATGTATTGACTATAGGGGCTTCAATGCCATCGCTGTCAAAAATAAATATCCACTGCTGCTAATCTCCGTGCTCTTTGATAGAATGCAGGAAGCTAAGATATTTACAAAGTTGGTCTTGCGTGGGGCTTATATTCTAATTCGTATACGTGAGGGGGACAAATGGAAAACCGCTTTTAATACCCGTGACGGTCATTACGAGTACCTAGTAATGCTGTCAGAATCCTGACAGAGCCGGCGTACAGCCTCCGCTGAGCAGGGACTCACCCGCACTGTAGGGACCCCAGGGGACAGGAACAGCCGGGAAGTACAGATGCATAGGACCTGAACACAGAAGTTTAGCAAGCCGGCACAGGACCTACGGTCATGTGAATGCAAGGGGGCGGGGCTTAGCGTCCTGCTTTCAGAGAAGGTAGAAAACTCAGAGTCGGGCAAAACGGAGGTCATACACAGTACGGGCAAACAGGAGGGATAAACAGACGGGAGGTCAGACAAAGCTAAAGGTCATACACAAGAGGGCGGTGCGGTACCAAAGAGACGAGCAGAGAGCAGTCAAGTCACAAGCAGAGAGTCATACACGAGAGAGCGGTGCGGTACAAGAGGGGCAGGCAGAACTCATAACAGGGACAGATCCGGATCACAACCAAACAAGTAACAAGTTATCAGGCACAAGGCACACGTATACAAGAGGTCAACTAACTCACCCAAGGGCAGGCATATAACTGACACCGGACCTAGATCCAGTGAGCATTAAATAGCCGCCCTCTGCCAGAGAGAGGCAGAAACAATTAACCCCCTGTCTGACCAGGACGGGCCAAAGCGAAACCCCGTCCTGGATCATGACAAATGCCATTCGGTCTTTGTAATGCCCCCACAGTGTTTCAGGATTTCGTGAATTACATTTTTCGGGAGATGTTATCCACGTTGGTGGTGGTATATCTGGATGACATTCTAAATAGGGATGAGCGAGTAGTGAAGTATTCGGACTCGCTATACTCTTACCGAGTATACCATAATACTCGGGTATTCTGTACGAGTAGCGAGTCCAATGATAGTCAATGGAAAATGCGAGTAATTGTCTGCTGGACCCTGCAAAGTGGTCTGGGGGCTGAGGAAAAGGCTAAAAAATGTGTAAATGTTAAAAAAATGTATGCTGTAAACAAATGTATGTAACATGGGGTCACCTAGTCAGGGGCTGCACCAGTGGTTTTACACCACTGCTTCACTAGAATGTACAAACACTATTTGAAGTCCTGTGGTTTTTTTGCCGGCAGAGCGGGACTCGTTTGTCACCTACGCAGTGCCAGTGATATATCAGAAGTGCCGTAAGGGCGAGTGATGATGGAGGCAATCTTCTGACAGCTAAGTGTGTAAGTGGTGTAAGGAGAGCAATCTGCCCTAGGGGCTGTGTTATGGTTAACGCAGGAAGAAGTCACCCATTATCATCTTCATCACAAGGGATTCACAATTATAAAGCTTGGACTACTGTCCTTGTTGTGCCACTGCCCAATGTGTAGGCATAGACATAGTGTCTTCAAAACATTAGCCCTAGGGGCTGTATCATGGTTGATGAAGGAAGCAAGACAGGTGTGAAGAGCCAAACAATTATGACGCAGCTAGGACTACTAGCATAGAGGTTGCAGTGCCCAGTGTCCAGGCATATCCATAGTGTCTCCAAAAATTAGCCCAAGGGGCTGTATCATAGTTGATGAAGGAAGCAAGACAGGTCTGAAGGGCCGAAGAATTATGATGAAGCTAGGACTACTAGCATAGAGGTTGCAGTGCCTAGTGTCTAGGCGTAGCCATAATGTCTCAAAAAATTAGCCCATGGGGCATGTTACCATGGTTGATGAAGGAAGAAGGGTCTCACTCTCATCACAAGTGCCTCCAATGGGAAATATTAATTAGCGTAACATTGTTTTTAGCTTATTGACCATGAGGTACATGTGTCAGAAGCAGGTTTTTAAAACATGTGTAAGAAGAAGAAAAGGGGCTTGTATGGGAAGGGATGGACGTGATCACCAATTTAAAAAAAATAAAGTTTTGTGTGACTTTAGGTTGGGCTACTGTCATCTGGAGGGCTTAAATACTGTTGCGAAATCCAGTCCTTGTTAAATTTTATCAGAGTCAGCCTGTCTGCATTCTCTGTAGTCAACCGTGTGCGTGTATCTATGATGATTGCCCCAGCGGCACTGAAAACACATTCTGACATCACAATAGCAGCAGGGCAGGCCAGCACCTCCAAGGCATAGAAGGAGAGGTCGGGCCAACTATGCAGCTTGGATATCCAGTAATTAAATGGTACAGAAGCATCAGGAAGGATGCAGGTATGGTCACTTAGATAGTCGTTGACCATCTTGTTCAACTTCTCCCTCCTTGACATTGCTACTGTTCCAAATATTCCTTCGTGATGAGCCGGTTTATTGAAGATGGTCCAGTTTGTGGACATTTTACCACCACCTCTTTTGGACCTGCTTGGCGTATCTCTCCCCATTAATGCATGCTGTTGCACAGAGCTGGTATCTCTGCTAGCAGTTTTGTCTGAGGGTGCTGTTGCTATCAATTGATCGACAATAGCCTTCTTGAAGGATTCCATTTTGAAACCCCTTGGTGACTGTAACAGTAGTGAAGGAAATTTGTCCTTGTACCGTGGGTCTAGAAAGGTGGCCAACCAGTATAGGTTGCTATTGAAAATGTGGATTACGCGAGGCAAAAGTTCTGTGACCCCTGAAGGAGGAACAATACCCATCCTCTCCTCGCACTGACTCTCCTCCTCCACCTCCTCCTCTCCAGCCCACCCATGCTGGACAGACATGAAGCTGGAGTTGGGATTCCCCTCTGTAGCATGAGGTGTCCCCTTGGTACCACTGAAAAATAATTCCTCTCCCTCCTCATTTTCATCATCATCTTCATCCCCCAATGTTACCTGATAATATTGGCTGGGCTGGGTAGGATCACCCATTGTGAAATCTTGCTCCATACCCAGCTGCTGGGCATGCAAAGATTCCATTTTTTGATTCTGCAGCGATTTTTTTCAGCAGACATAGCATAGGGATGGTTACGCTGGTAATAGCCTGATCACCGCTCACAAGCTTGGTGCAGTACTCAAAGTTATCAAGCACCTCACAAATATCAGAAATCCACACCCACTTGACAGTTGTTATGTGTCTTGACTGAGTCTCAGTGTGATGGGCATGTTTAAGCTGGTATTCAGAAAGTGCCCTCTGCTGCTCACTTACCCTTACCAACATATTATATGTTGAGTTCCACTGTGTTGGCAGGTCGCAAATGAGTCTGTGGTTTGGCAAATTAAATTGCTTTTGAAACATTGCAAGACCGGCAACAGCGGTTGAGGAGTGGCAGAAATGGGCACAAATACGGCGCACCTTCTCAAGTAGGTTTATCAAGTCAGGGTATGTTTTTATAAATTTCTGCACCACTAGGTTCAGCACATGAGCCATGCATGGCACGTGTACCAGCTTCCTGAACTTTAAAGCCGCCACCAGGTTACGCCCATTGTCGCAGACAACCAGAGCAGGTTGGAGTTGCAGTGGGGAGAGCCACTGATCGGTCTGTTGTTTTATTCCTTTCCACAGCTCTGCTGCAGTGTGTGGTGTTTCACCTAAGCAGATCAGCTTCAGCAGAGTGTTTTGCCGCTTTGTCGATGCGCTGCTGCACAGCTCCCAACTTGGGAGTGATGTGGAGGGTAATTCAGCATAGGATGACGAGGCGGAGGAGGAAGAGAAAGAGGGGAGACTGGACGTATATGATGAGGCAGAAACCCAGATTGAGGTTGGGCCTGCTATTCGTGGCGTGGGTAGGATATGTGTTGATGGTCCAGTTTGAGACTTTGTCCCACCCTCCACCAGGTTGAGCCAGTGTGCCGTGACAGAGATGTATCGTCCCTGGCCACAAGTACTTGTCCACGTGTCGGTTGTAAGATGGACCTTCCCGGTCACGGCGTTGATGAGAGCATGCTTTAGATTGTTTAAGACGTGCTGGTGTAACGCGGGGACGGCACACCGGGAAAAATAGTGCCGGCTGGGAACCAAGTATCGTGGGGCAGCCACAGCCAAAAGATCATGGAAAGACTGTGTCCCCACAAGCCTAAACGGTAACATCTCCATGGCTAGCAACTTGGCAATGTGCGCGTTCAGTATTTGTGCTTGTGGGTGCGTGGCTTGGTATTTACTCCTCCTTTCATACATCTGGGGCACGGACAATTGGACGCTTTCCTGGGACAAACAAGTGGATGAGCTTGTTGTGGCCTGTGTCTGTGCAACCACAGCTTGTGAGCAAGAGGTATGATGATCACCTGCTTCCTGCCCAGCAGATTGGAAAGGATGTATCACAGGCGACATGGCAGTGGTTTGCCCCGCAGTCACAGACACTGATTTGGTACCCTGTTGTTCAGCCCACCGGCTAGGGTGCTTGGCTGCCATGTGTTTCCACATACTGGTGGTGCTTTGGTTGTCTTTGGTCTGGCCTCTGCTCAGCTTCCTATGGCAGATGCTACAGATGACAACATTTGGTTCAGAAGGACTATCGGAAAAAAATTTCCAGGCAGCGGCTGAATGCACCCTTGCCTTGACTTGGGGCACAGAGGGATTGCTCTTGGCAACAGTTGACACACTTCGCACTCTGCTCAAACCAGTAGCCCTTGGTGCCTTTGTTGGTGCTACGTGTCCACCTTCATCCTCTGTGCTGCTGTGCTGGCTATGCGTGCCAACAGTCCAGGTCGGATCGGTGGTCTCATCATCGACCACCTCGTCGTCCATGTCATCCTCCTTCCGTGTTGATATAGGTGACTGGCCAGATGGCAACTGTGTGTCATCACCATCAGCCTCCACCTCTTCACCCAGTATATCACATGGATGAAAGTGGATTTCTTCTGGCTGTGGGGTTTCAAATATTTGGCCAACAGACGATACCCCTTCACGTTCCTCTTCAATGTCGTGCAGTGAGAGGCCAGAGGCAATGCAAGGAAATGGATCAAACACATCCTTGGAGTGACTAAGGTTGGGGTCAAATGTTTCCTGTGACTCCTGACCGGGAGATGAACTAGGAACAGGTTGAGAATAGGATTACCCAGTGTTATCTGTATGGACAGTAGACTATTTTGTCATGGACGATTGGGTGCTGCTAGAACATTTTGTTGAGGCCTTATCAGCCATCCAAGACAGTATCTGCTCTTGTTCTTCTGGCTTCCAGACCTGTTTATGTTCCAGACCATGAAATTTCGCCAGGAACCTAGATGCATCAACCTTCGTCAATCTCCCAGACTCTGTGCCTTGTTGGGCACCAACGACCCCACGTCCATGTCCCTGTCCCTTCACAACAGTCTTTTTAGGAATTTTGGATTTTTCTGCCATAGTTGCAGATGTTCAGATTCAGATATTAGGGAACAAGGAGCAGTTATTGCTTTGTGGAAGGTAGCACTACAGCCTAGTACTGCTTTGTGTTTTACAAACAGCACCGCAGCTGCAGAAAAAAATTGCTGTGAGGTTTAAGGTGAGATTACGCACCCCAGTAACCACACAAGACAGCGGTGCTGCCACTTAAAAATTGCACTGAGGTTTAAGGCAAGATTACGCACCTCAGTCACCACACAAGACAGTGGTGCTGGCTGCGTGTCAGTTGTGCAGTACCATGCGTGCGTCCTATTCGCTGTGAACACAGCCACGCAACAGCACAAAAAAATTGCCCTGAGGTTTAAGGCGAGAATACGCACCCCAGTCACCACACAAGACAGCGGTGCTGGCTGCTTGTCAGTTGTACAGTACCATGCGTGCGTCCTATTCGCTGTGAACACAGCCACGCAACAGCACAAAAAAATTGCCCTGAGGTTTAAGGCGAGAATACGCACCCCAGTCACCACACAAGACAGCGGTGCTGGCTGCTTGTCAGTTGTACAGTACCATGCGTGCGTCCTATTCGCTGTGAACACAGCACCGCAACAGCACAAAAAAATTGCCCTAAGGTTTAAGGCGAGAATACGCACCCCAGTCACCACACAAGACAGCGGTGCTGGCTGCGTGTCAGTTGTGCAGTACCATGCGTGCGTCCTATTCGCTGTGAACACAGCCACGCAACAGCACAAAAAAATTGCCCTGAGGTTTAAGGCGAGAATACGCACCCCAGTCACCACACAAGACAGCGGTGCTGGCTGCTTGTCAGTTGTACAGTACCATGCGTGCGTCCTATTCGCTGTGAACACAGCACCGCAACAGCACAAAAAAATTGCCCTAAGGTTTAAGGCGAGAATACGCCAGTCACCACACAAGACAGCGGTGCTGGCTGCGTGTCAGTTGTGCAGTACCGTGCATGCATCCTATTCACTGTGAAAACAGCAGCGGCACCACAGCAGCACAAAAAAACTGCCCTGCAGGGGTAAATGAGACCCCAAAAATAGCTGGGAAAACTGTCCCTACTCAGTCCCTGACCTTATACTTTCAGCTCTGAAAAGAGATTTTGGGTTTTACAAAGGATTTCTGGATAACTTGCACAAAAAAACATAACTCTCCCTAGCAGCTGCTCACACTCTCCCTACACTTGCTGTGTTCTGCATGCAATGTGCAGAAAATGGCGGCGGTAGGACTTAGAGCCAGGCTATGATGACTCATAGCCTATGATGACGCTGGGCAGCCAGCCAATCATACAGTAGTAATGCCGCCCACAACCAAGAAGGCTGCGGCATTACTGTGATTGGCAACTGCTGGGCGGGAGATCCGAATAGTGTGAGGCAAGTAGTGAAATACTCGCTATGTTCCGAGTACCGCATTACTCACCGAGTACCGAATACCCACGATTATGCTCGCTCATACCTAATTCTAAACTTTTCTCCAGATATCCACTCCCACCGAAAGTTGTATGTAGGGTCTTTGAGCTCGAGTGCAAACTCTCTTCATGCAAAACTGGAGTATAGGGTATATTTCTACCAAGGGCCTACCTATGGACCCTGCCAAGCTAGAGTCGGTTTTGAACTGGCAAGAGCCTCACTCTCTTAAAGCAGTGCAGCGCTTTATGGGGTTTATTAACTTCTAGCTGAAGAGCCCGGCGCTGCCCGGGCATAGTAACTAACTGTGGCTAGTTATAACAAATTATAATTATCCTCCATCCCATAGTCCCGTGCCCATATACCCATCATACATATCCACGATCCCATAGGCCCGTGCCCATATACCCATCATTAGAGTTGAGCGAAACGGGTCGAAAAATTTCAAAAGTCGCCGACTTTTGGCAAAGTCGGGTTCCATGAAACGAAACCCGACCCTAGGATGAGGTCGGCCACGAGGTCGGCGACTTACGCGCCAAAGTCGCGTTTCAAAAGTTTGTTTTGCGCTCTTTTTCAGCCAATCAGGATCCACGGACACTGTGGGCAACGTGATGACATAGGCAGGGGTCACCACCATCTTTCAGAAGGGCATGCAAGTGATTGGCTTGCTTTGGTGGGCGTCACAGGGGTTATAAAAGGGCGTGCACGCTGACCGCCATCTTACTTCTGCCGATCTTAGCATAGGGAGAGGTTGCTGCTGCTGATTCTGTAGGGAGAGCGTTAGGCAGGGAAGAAGAAAAAAAAACTGCTTCTGCTGCTAGCGATTTTGCCTGTACAACACACCAGTCACTGTGTGTGCAGTGCAAGGGGAGGCTATATTGTGGTGGATCAGCGGTGTTAGTTGTTAGGCTGCCTTCTAAGGCTTCCTGACAGCTGCATTGCTGTTTACCCACTGCTCTGCAAACTGCTTTTTTAAAAGCAATCCCAATTTTTTTTTTTGTCCTGCTGAGGTACTGAGCGTGCATTTTTTCACACCATACAGCGGTGTACGCTCCTCACACAGTACCGTGTAACGGCTGTAATCACAGCCACAGTGAAGCTATCTGTGTGTCACTCTGTGAGAATAAGTCGAGGACATGTTCCGTTCTTACAGACCTGCACCTACTAGTTTTGTCTAGCTTTCAAACAGTTAAATATATTTGCTGTTTGATCACATTCAAAACTATAGAGAGACAGCGTGTGTCAGTCCGTATACTTAAAAAACACGGAGCTTGACAATTTTACGTACACCGGACAGCCGTGTACGTGCACGCTCCTCTCAGTACCGTGTAACGGCTGTTATCACGGCCACAGTGAAGCTATCTGTGTGTCACTCTGTGAGAATAAGTCGAGGACATGTTCCGTTCTTACAGACCTGCACCTACTAGTTTTGTCTAGCTTTCAAACAGTTAAATATATTTGCTGTTTGATCACATTCAAAACTATAGAGAGACAGCGTGTGTCAGTCCGTATACTTAAAAAACACGGAGCTTGACAATTTTACGTACACCGGACAGCCGTGTACGTGCACGCTCCTCTCAGTACCGTGTAACGGCTGTTATCACGGCCACAGTGAAGCTATCTGTGTGTCACTGTGGAAGGATAAGTGGAGGACTTGTTCCGTTCTTACAGACCTACACTCTAGGGAGATTCCTATTCTGCCCAATTCTACATACACCTTGTAGATTGTGATACACTAGCCAATTTCTGCCTGTGACATAGCGCTCTGATATTCAGTGGGCCTCACACAATCCAAAAGTGTCCAGTGTCCACTAGTGTGTGCAGAAATTCAAAATCTCCCTTATCCTGTAGTCACTTTTTTCACACCTGTGCCATCGAGCCTGTGACATAGCGCTCTGATATTCAGTGGGCCTCACACAATCCAAAAGTGTCCAGTGTCCACTAGTGTGTGCAGAAATTCAAAATCTCTGTGATCCTGTAGTCACTTTTTTCACACCTGTGCCATCGAGCCTGTGACATAGCGCTCTGATATTCAGTAGGCCTCACACAATCCAAAAGTGTCCAGTGTCCACTAGTGTGTGCAGAAAATCAAAATCTCCCTTATCCTGTAGTCACTTTTTTCACACCTGTGCCATCGAGCCTGTGACATAGCGCTCTGATATTCAGTGGGCCTCACACAATCCAAAAGTGTCCAGTGTCCACTAGTGTGTGCAGAAATTCAAAATCTCCCTTATCCTGTAGTCACTTTTTTCACACCTGTGCCATCGAGCCTGTGACATAGCGCTGTGATATTCAGTGGGCCTCACACAATCCATAAGTGTCCAGTGTCCACAAGTGTGTGCAGAAATTCAAAATCTCCCCTGTCCTATAGACACCTTGTACCTTGTTTTACATTACTATATAGTTTGTTGGATTTTGTCTACATTTCTACAAAAAATGAGGAAGGCTGGTGGAAGAGGCCATGGAATTGGGCGGGGATTGGCAGCTGGTAATGATGGTGTTGGTGGTGGATCTGATGGTAGTGGCAAGAGCAAAATAGGACCGAATGCAGGAGGTGTTGAGCCTGCGTCATCGTCTGGCTCCATAAGGCTTCGAAGGCTTAGTTTTCTAGGAGTTGGCAAACCGCTTTTAAAGCCAGAGCATCAGGAAAAAGTTTTGTCTTACATTGCTGACTCAGCCTCCAGCTCTCTCGCCTCCTCTTCTGAAGTTGTAAAAAGTAAAAGCACTGAGTCGTCATTGGAGGCTCATGTTCATGAACCACACCTTTCCTTGTGTCCTTCACCCCAACCAAGATTGAAGGATGACGCAGGCCATACTACTGATTACTCCATGGAGCTGTTTTCACATACCATGCCTGGATTATCAAGTGAAATGGTGAATTACCCAGTTCAAGATGAATCTGACATGGAGTGCACTGATGCACAGCCGCTGATAGATGATTCTGCTGGTACATTCACTCAGAGCACTACATTGTCCTCGCAGTGTACAGAGCCAGATTCTGACCCTGATGAGACTCAGGTGCCCCTTCCCGCACACTATACCACCATACATGGTGACACAGAGGAAGGTGCACATGACATTGAAGAGGAGGTGATGGATGACCCAGTTGTTGACCCAGATTGGCATCCATTGGGGGAAGAGGGTGATGCTTCCAATAGCTCAGATGAGGAGCATCCACAGCCGACATCGACATCGCAACAGCTGTTATCTGGCAGGCCCGGAGTACTCCAAAGACAGGTTCCAAAAATCAAAAGAGTTGCTGGACAGCTTGTCCAGAGGGTCAAAAGATCACAGCGTGCTAGGCCGCAAAATGGCTGCCAAAGTAGGAAGAGTGCAGTGTGGCACTTTTTTGAACAAAATCCTCATGATCAGGCCAAGGTTATCTGTAAGAAGTGCGCAAAGACCTTTAGCCGAGGGAAAAATCTGAAAAATTTGAATACCAGTTGCATGCTAAGACATTTAACCACCATGCACTTGCAAGCGTGGACACAACACCAAACCTCAAGTGCTACATGTGCAACTGATCACAAAGAAGGTAGTCAGCAACGCTACATTGTTTCCCCCACTGTAAGCCCACCGGTTAGCACAGCAGCAAATGTTGAGGTGTCGTTGCAAGGTCACAGCAGTCAGGGAATCCCACTGTTATATCAACGAAATACTGAATCTAGGCCATCAGAAAGAACACCAACTCCATCACCATCATCAACCCTCTCTCAGTCCGCCCTGTCCACCGCTACTTCCACCATATGCAGCTCTCAAGTCCAGCTCACCCTCCCAGACACGATGAGTAGGTCAAGAAAGTACTCAGTCTCTCATCCGCGTACACTGGGTTTGAACGCCCACATTGCCAAACTAATCTCGTTTGAGATGATGCCCTATCGGTTGGTGGAAAGCGCAGCTTTCCGCGAACTCATGGCCTATACAGTACCACGCTATGACCTACCCAGTCGCCACTTCTTCTCCCGCAAAGCCATCCCAGCCCTCCACCATCATGTAAAAGACCGCATTGTCCATGCACTCAAGCAGTCAGTGAGTGGAAAGGTGCACCTCACAACTGATGCATGGTCCAGTCGGCATGGCCAGGGCCGTTACGTGTCCATCACTGCGCACTGGGTTAATGTGGTGGATGCAGGGTCCACAGGGGACAGCGGTGGTGGGACAGTGCTGCCTAGCCCACGGTATAGGAAACGGTTGGCTGTAGGCGTTCGACCCTCCTCCTCCTCCTCCTCCAGAAGCGAAAGCTCGTCCACAGAGCACAATCGTATGAGCACTCCATCTGCAGCTGCCACTGTTGCACACGAGGTGTCCCCCTATCGAGCAGCTAGTGGAAAGCGTCAGCAGGCTGTGTTGCAGATGATGTGTTTGGGCGACAGACACACCGCCGAGGTGCTAGCCGAGTACTTGAAGCGACAAACTGAGTCATGGCTGGGCAGTGTACATCTTGAGGCAGGCAAGGTAGTTAGTGATAACGGCCGTAATTTTGTGGCAGCCATAGCCCTTTCAAAACTCAGCCACATACCTTGCTTGGCTCACACCTTGAACCTGGTGGTGCAGTGCTTCCTCAAAAATTATCCGGAGTTAACAGCCCTGCTCCAGAAAGTGCGAAGACTGTGCGCGCACATCCGCCGGTCGCCTGTACACTCCGTTCGTATGCAGAAGCTGCAGCGATTGCTCCACCTTCCCAACCACCGCCTCATTATCGACATTGCAACAAGGTGGAACTCCACCCTGCACATGGTGGAGCGGCTGTGCGAGCAGAGGCAGGCCATAATGCATTTGTGGGAGTGTCATGGTCACGTGTGTCTGGACGCAGATGTTTCCGCAAGGCGAACCCATAACACACGTGACCCTGGAAACACCACCTCCAGTGGGGCGCATTTAAATAATAAAACGTGCAGGTGGATACGCCGCCTCCACCTGGCGAATTTAGGTATTACACGTTATACAATAAAATCTGGAAACCCCTCCTCCAGTACGGCGAATTTAAATAATAAGGGGGACCTGGGAAACATCAACAATGGTGGGCCCTGCAATAGGGAATGGGGGACGTGGAGACCTCCTAAGCTCCCCTGAGCAGGAGTCCCTGCACTCCTAACGTTCCCTATGCTGGTTTCGCACCGGGCACCGCACGCGTACCTCAACGCCCTAGCTCGCCCTGAACCTAAACCCTCACTAGGGAATAGGTCGGTGCGGAAACTAATCCCACCACTGCACTAATAACACACATGAGGGAAAGAGACAATACAAGGGAAACACCACTTAGCTTTGCTCTGTTGCGTACGCTCCTAGCAACAGAGCCCACCACCTGCGTGCATATTCTCCACCTGGATCCATCACCATAACAGGATCCTTCACCTTAGTGCAGCCTCGGAGCAGAGTCCACCACCAGTTGCAGCTGCTTAGTACCAGAGTCCCAAGGATGAGTTCAGCTTCTGACACGAAGTCAAGCATGCTTGAGTCCAGCTCAGCAGCCAAGTCCCACATGGTGAGTGCCACTCTCCATAGTCGCCACTCCACCAGTCCATGCAGACTCTTCCCGCTGACACCATCACTGTGACCCCACCACGCCATGCCAGCCCTACGTCCAGACACCATAGCTGAAACACGTCCCCCCTGGCTAAGCTGCGCAGGACTCCTTACCAGCTCCATCCTTCCTCCAGGCTCTCCCCCAGAGTGAAAACAATCTCACAATATCACAGGCAGTGATTGCACATCCCTAGCACACCTTTATAGGGTGTAACGCCTGATACATAATTACGTGCACAAAAACCTAAAGTGCAATACCACTAACCACCACCGGGGACAGTCAAGACACCTTGGAACTTTCCAAAGTAAAAAAAGTTCACCCAGTGCTTTTAAACCCGCCAGATCCAACACTGGATCATGACAGTACCCCCTCCTTAATGAGGGGCCTCTGGACCCTCAAGACCACCCCTCATTAGGGAAACACCTACAGAGGGGACGCCCAGACCCTGAGTTCACCCCACCATTACCTGACACTTTAGGTTTATGACAAACACACCGCTGGTATTGGCAATAAAATTCGTTTTGGAGGCACCACTACTCTCCACAGCGCCGGCCTGGGGAACGAGTTAATGTAGGAGTATGTTTGCTCAGAGCTGATCAGACTCCACAATACATTTCCAAGATGTTTTTTGGTGGCACCCATACATGCTCGTTCACACACACAGGTCCGGACCTGAACGTTTATTGCACACATACATTTGTCATAACTTGGTGAACTCACTCTGGACTTGACAACAGAGGCGTTCCCCTGTGTCACCACACTCACACCCCTGCTATTCACCAAGGGACACCACCCTCCAACCCTTTCACCATGAGGTCTGCGCCTCCAGGGTTGGTTAATGGCGAGGGTTGAGATTTGTCCCTACTCCCCCGCAGCACACCTGCTGCACACACCAGGAGGAGAAGGGGACGGGAAATGGAGGAAATATACACTCGCTGGTCGCCTCCACACAACCAGGAGGGCGGCTTCTTCGATGGTATAGAAGATTTGGCGTAAACCCCGCGGACTATCACACCAGTCAGCTCACCACAGGGGCGTACCCCTTCACCTCGGTGAATACCAGGCAGCTCCGTGGGGCACCATTCCTCCCACCTGCCTGGGTGCGCCCGCATGCATGAACCAGTCCCGCTCCCCAGCAGTGACTCTAGGGGGCTTTAGCCAGACCGCAGCCGCCATTTTTTTTTTTTTTTTTTTAATTTTCTGGTTAGCTGAGCAGAGGCCCCAGACCCTGATAACTGCTGCTGCAGCGGCTTAAACACACCTTGCCGCTCCCCACTGCACCTCAGTGAGGCCCGGCAGCAATTACCACAGGTCTCCACATGGCCAAAGCTCACCAGAAAAAAAAAAACTGTATGGCCTGTGATAATGTCATGGTCACGTGTGTCTGGACGCAGATGTTTCCGCAAGGCGAACCCATAACACACGTAACCCTGGAAACACCGCCTCCAGTGGGGCGCATTTAAATAATAAAACGTGCAGGTGGATACGCCGCCTCCACCTGGCGAATTTAGGTATTACACGTTATACAATAAAATCTGGAAACCCCGCCTCCAGTACGGCGAATTTAAATAATAAGGGGGACCTGGGAAACATCAACAATGGTGGGCCCTGCAATAGGGAATGGGGGACGTGGAGACCTCCTAAGCTCCCCTGAGCAGGAGTCCCTGCACTCCTAACGTTCCCTATGCCGGTTTCGCACCGGGCGCCGCACGCGTACCTCAACGCCCTAGCTCGCCCTGAACCTAAACCCTCACTAGGGAATAGGTCGGTGCGGAAACTAATCCCACCACTGCACTAATAACACACATGAGGGAAAGAGACAATACAGGGGAAACACCACTTAGCTTTGCTCTGTTGCGTACGCTCCTAGCAACAGAGCCCACCACCTGGGTGCATCTTCTCCTCCACCTGGATCCATCACCATAACAGGATCCTTCACCTTAGTGCAGCCTCGGAGCAGAGTCCACCACCAGTTGCAGCTGCTTAGTACCAGAGTCCCAAGGATGAGTTCAGCTTCTGACACGAAGTCAAGCATGCTTGAGTCCAGCTCAGCAGCCAAGTCCCACATGGTGAGTGCCACTCTCCATAGTCGCCACTCCACCAGTCCATGCAGACACTTCCTGCTGACACCATCACTGCGACCCCACCACGCCATGCCAGCCCTACGTCCAGACACCATAGCTGAAACACGTCCCCCCTGGCTAAGATGCGCAGGACTCCTCACCAGCTCCATCCTTCCTCCAGGCTCTCCCCCAGAGTGAAAACAATCTCACAATATCACAGGCAGTGATTGCACACCCCTAGCACACCTTTATAGGGTGTAACACCTGATAGATAATTATGTGCATAAAAACCTAAAGTGCAATACCACTAACCACCACCGGGGACAGTCAAGACACCTTGGAACTTTCCAAAGTAAAAAAAGTTCACCCAGTGCTTTTAAACCCGCCAGATCCAACACTGGATCATGACAGGGAGGATACACGGCCAGGCACTTTGAGAGCAGACATGGAGTTGACAGGTGTGCAGTGGTCGAAGCTGAAAGACCTCTGTAAAGTCCTTCAGTGTTTTGAGGAATGCACACGGCTGGTAAGCGCAGACGACGCCATCCTAAGCATGAGCATCCCACTTATGCGTCTGCTCATGCAAACTTTGACGCACCTTAAGGAGCAGGCGTCTGCAGCCAATGTTGATGAGGAGGAAGAGGAGGAGGGAATCCTTGATGACATTCAGACATTGTCTGCTCAGGGACCTCTCCTGGATGAGGTGGAGGAAGAAGAGGAGGAGGAGGATGATGATGGGGATGATTACTTAGGGGAGGAGTATGCATCTCGTGGGGCAAGTGAAAATGTTGGCATGGCAAGGTCTGGTACAGGGTTTGTGCATGACTGGAGGGATGTGGATTTGCCAGAAAGTGCTCCTCCAACCAGCACTCGCAGTGCATCATTGACACCGGGAACATTGGCCCACATGTCAGATTATGCCTTGCAGATCCTAAAAAGGGACCCCCGCATTGCCAAAATGATGAACAATGACGACTACTGGTTGGCCAGCATCCTGGATCCACGCTATAAAGGCAAATTACAAAACATCATGCCACAGGAGAACCTTGACCTAATATTGGCTAATAAACAAGCAACTCTGGTAAATCGGTTGCTTGAGGCATTCCCAGCACACAGCAGCGGTGATGGTTCTCACACGAGCCGTACGGGCCGGGGGCAGCTTGGCAGAGGTGTTCATGGTGCACACAGCAGAAGTGGCGTTGGAGACAGGGGTTTCATGACAATGTTGTGGACTGATTTTTCAAGTACCGCTCACACAACTGGTAATACTGCATCGATGGAAAGTGACAGGAGACAGCAGTTGTCAACTATGGTTACAAACTACTTTTCCTCCCATATCGATGTTCTCCCACACAGGTCATTCCCCTTTGACTATTGGGCCGCTAAACTGGACACCTGGCCTGAATTGGCACAATATGCCTTACAGGAGCTCGCTTGCCCAGCTGCAAGTGTGCTATCGGAAAGAGTCTTCAGTGCAGCTGGATCAATCCTGACAGAAAAAAGGACCCGTCTGTCAACCCAAAATGTGGATGATCTAACCTTCATTAAAATGAACCATGCATGGGTTTCCAAGGATTTTGTCCCACCTTCCCCTGATGACACATAGGGTGACAGAAAAATGGCTTGCTTTGGTCCACCTCTTCCTGGGACTTGACCTATTTCGCCTTTTGCATCAGCTGAATGTCCAACATCAACATATGCCACTTTCTAAAACTCCCTAACTGTGCTGCCTCCCCCCCCATGGCCGGGGTCACCACCTAGCGCACGACACCGTGCGAGTGCCGTTGCCCTGGACAGGTGGGTAGGCCGACTCTTGGGCGCGGGCACTGGCACAGGGTCCCTCATAGTGCAATCAAGTGTCTCTGACGGTGGTGGTGCACACCCGCCGTCAGACACACCGCCGTACTATGAGGGGCCCAGTGCCAGTACCGACGC
Organism: Dendrobates tinctorius; assembly: GCF_039654945.1. NCBI lineage: Eukaryota > Metazoa > Chordata > Amphibia > Anura > Dendrobatidae > Dendrobates > Dendrobates tinctorius. The sequence continues at coordinate 20,682,206 of NW_027361829.1, read as the reverse complement.
CCACGAGTGGGCCCCCCTTGCTTGGGCAGGGCCCCAGCATTTGCAATCTTTACCTCTCCCTGCTCCTCCGCTGTGTAGTCTGGGCCGTCAAATCCATACTGTGCCTGACACCGTCTGAGCCTGCCTCCTGATGTATAGACATATATTTTGAATGTGTACGCTATCCATACATGTTATCCAGGGATACGGTACCCTTTCTCACCTTTGTGCAATCACGTGCAATCCATATTGGGCCTAACACCGTCTGAGCCTGCCTCCTGATGTATAGACATATATTTTGAATGTGTACGCTATCCATACATGTTATCCGGGGATACGGTACCCTTTCTCACCTTTGTGCAATCACGTGCAATCCATACTGGGCCTAACACTGTCTGAGCCTGCCTCCTGATGTATAGACATATATTTTGAATGTGTACGCTATCCATACATGTTATCCGGGGATACGGTACCCTTTGTAACCTTTGTGCAATCACGTGCAAGCCATACTGGGCGTAACACCGTCTGAGCCTGCCTCCTGATGTATAGACATATATTTTGAATGTGTACGCTATCCATACATGTTATCCGGGGATGCGGTACCCTTTCTCACCTTTGTGCAATCACGTGCAAGCCATACTGGGCCTAACACCGTCTGAGCCTGCCTCCTGATGTATAGACATATATTTTGAATGTGTACGCTATCCATACATGTTATCCGGGGATACGGTACCCTTTCTCACCTTTGTGCAATCACGTGCAAGCCATACTGGGCCTAACACCGTCTGAGCCTGCCTCCTGATGTATAGACATATATTTTGAATGTGTACGCTATCCATACATGTTATCCGGGGATACGGTACCCTTTCTCACCTTTGTGCAATCACGTGCAAGCCATACTGGGCCTAACACCGTCTGAGCCTGCCTCCTGATGTATTGACATATATTTTGAATGTGTACGCTATCCATACATGTTATCTGGGGATACGGTACCCTTTCTCACCTTTGTGCAATCACGTGTAATCCATACTGGGCGTGAGAACGGCCGGCGAGCTGTTAAGCAAGCTACAGCACCTGTGGTTTGCACACGTAAGTTTTTCATTTTTTCAGGAATGACGGTTAGGCCTAATTCCGGAACTGCGGTTGACCTGCACTTACTGGGAAATCATCGTTCGCGGGTAATAATTGTAATCAGTGATCCCCATCACTAACGTTGTTCAGCGGGTTATCTGCACCTGTAAGCGACAAACGCTGGCCTTTTCAGTGTAGCGCACATGCAGCCACGGACATGTAAGGGCATGACACAGCAGTTATTGGCCAATCTCATGTGCCAGAGCCTCACGTTTCCCTCTAGTAAGCCGGACTCGGACCACGGGGCATGACGGAGTCTCGTTCGTTAACGGAATTAAGCTTGCAATGTGTGCATCTTTTCTGTAGCTGGCATGGTTGAGGTTTCCCAGGTGGAGTCGAATTTAACCGTAGGCTCCACTCCTGATGGTGCCCTTCTGGACACTCCTTTAAGGTTCAGCTTTGCAACCATACTGCCCACGTAAAACAAACACTTTGCCTTCATGAACGCTGTTTGGAGGGTCATGACTCGTGGGAATAACGCCGCCCAATCAGTTAACCTGCTAGAGAGATCCTTCGTTGCTCCCAAGCATGACATCACACTCCCTAGGAGGAAGGTAATGCCACTGTGGCGACCGTACTCCTGGGGGCGACACAAGTGCACTGATGCCCAGCCACTGCTCGATGAATCTGCTGGTACATTGACCCAGACCACTACATTCCCCTCGCACGCTACACGGCCTGAATCTGACCCTGATGAAACTCAGGTTACCCTTCCCATATACAGTTCCATCTTACACGGTGACAAAGAGGAAGCTGCAGATGAAAGTGCAGGTTCGGCCCACCCGCCATCAGACACACCACCGTACTATCAGGGGCCCTGTGCCAGTGCCGTCGCCAACGAGTGGTCCCCCCCTGCTTGCTCAGGATCACAGCACTTGCAAGGTTTAAATACTGTGCAGTGAGATGGAAGATGGGGACGACGAGGAGTCCAGACTAGTACAGGGATTCCCTAGCGAGGAGACTTATTTGATTGTTTTCAATGTTGGGACAGCAATTTTTGGGGAGCACTATACTCTGGAGAATGATAGATGGGGCCCACCATACACTGGAAAATTCCAAAGGTGGACATCAGACACTGGAGCAGCATTTACAGGGCCCATTATACACTAGAGCATTAGAAATGGGGCCCATTATGTTTGGAGCATTATTTGGGCTCATAAGACAGTGGAGCTTCATCCATGGGGACCAACATATACTGTAGCATTATGTGGAGCTCATCATATACTGTTTCAAACATTATATGGGACCAATGATTCTGTATGGAGAAATAGATGGGCCTCGTCATGAGATGTAAAAAGTGAAGTATTTTTCATTGTACTATACCGCTATTTCTCTGCCGTATCGGAGCATGATGAGTTGTGGTATGTGTTAAAGAGGCGCTCTTTCGCCCAGGGCACATGAAAACCTGGAGCCAGCCCTACCCCCCCACAACGTTAGCCAAATAACCCCCATTTTTCAGTGCGTAACTTGTATTATGAAGTTAATTAAGGTTGACAAGCTTAAGTAAGAAGAATTGATGCTTTTGGCATTCAAATGGGCACTGTAGGTGTGTTTCCTGTCCTCCTCTCACTGCCGACTTTTATTCCCCATTGACTTACATTGGGTTTCGTGTTTCGGGACGACCCCGACTTTTCCCTATAATCGGCCGATCTTGCTCGACCCGACTTTTGGAAAAGTCGGGTTTCACGAAACGAAACTCAACCATAAAAAAACAAAAGTCGCTCAACTCTACCCATCATACCCTCCATCCCATAGTCGAGTGCCCATATACCCATCACACATCCTCCATCCCATAGTCCCATGCCCATATACCCATCATACATATTCGCCATCCCATAGTCGAGTGCCCATATACCCATCACACATCCTTCATCTCATAGTCCAATGCCCATATACCCATCATACATATCCTCCATCCCATAGTCCAGTGCCCATATACCCATCACACATCCTCCATCTCATAGTCGACCATTATGACTTGCAACCTATGACATCAGCATCGCCATGGCAACCATTGTGACATCATAATGAGGGGCGGGGCTTGATACGCACACACTGTTTCCCCATTATGCAGATAGGGGCATTATGACATCATAATGAGGGGCGGGGCTTGACGCACACACACTTTTTCCCCAGTATGTAGCTAGGGGCAAAATTGTTTGGTGAATTGGAACGCGCGGGGTTAAAATTTTGCCTCACAACATAGCTTAGGATGCTCTCGGGGTCCAGACGTGTGACTGTGCCAAATTTTGTGGCTGTAGCTGCGACGATGCGGATGCCTATCCCAGACATACACAAACACATACACACATACATACATATACAGTGGGGAAAAAAAGTATTTAGTCAGTCAGCAATAGTGCAAGTTCCACCACTTAAAAAGATGAGAGGCGTCTGTAATTTACATCATAGGTAGACCTCAACTATGGGAGACAAACTGAGAAAAAAAAATCCAGAAAATCACATTGTCTGTTTTTTTTTCATTTTATTTGCATATTATGGTGGAAAATAAGTATTTGGTCAGAAACAAAATTTCATCTCAATACTTTGTGATATATCCTTTGTTGGCAATGACAGAGGTCAAACGTTTTCTGTAAGTCTTCACAAGGTTGCCACACACTGTTGTTGGTATGTTGGCCCATTCCTCCATGCAGATCTCCTCTAGAGCAGTGATGTTTTTGGCTTTTCGCTTGGCAACACGGACTTTCAACTCCCTCCAAAGGTTTTCTATAGGGTTGAGATCTGGAGACTGGCTAGGCCACTCCAGGACCTTGAAATGCTTCTTACGAAGCCACTCCTTCGTTGCCCTGGCGGTGTGCTTTGGATCATTGTCATGTTGAAAGACCCAGCCACGTTTCATCTTCAATGCCCTTGCTGATGGAAGGAGGTTTGCACTCAAAATCTCACGATACATGGCCCCGTTCATTCTTTCATGTACCCGGATCAGTTGTCCTGGCCCCTTTGCAGAGAAACAGCCCCAAAGCATGATGTTTCCACCACCATGCTTTACAATAGGTATGGTGTTTGATGGATGCAACTCAGTATTCTTTTTCCTCCAAACACGACAAGTTGTGTTTCTACCAAACAGTTCCAGTTTGGTTTCATCAGACCATAGGACATTCTCCCAAAACTCCTCTGGATCATCCAAATGCTCTCTAGCAAACTTCAGACGGGTCCGGACATGTACAGGCTTAAGCAGTGGGACACGTCTGGCACTGCAGGATCTGAGTCCATGGTGGCGTAGTGTGTTACTTATGGTAGGCCTTGTTACATTGGTCCCAGCTCTCTGCAGTTCATTCACTAGGTCCCCCCCGCGTGGTTCTGGGATTTTTGCTCACCGTTCTTGTGATCATTCTGACCCCACGGGGTGGGATTTTGCGTGGAGCACCAGATCGAGGGAGATTATCAGTGGCCTTGTATGTCTTCCATTTTCTAATTATTGCTCCCACAGTTGATTTCTTCACTCCAAGCTGGTTGGCTATTGCAGATTCAGTCTTCCCAGCCTGGTGCAGGGCTACAATTTTGTTTCTGGTGTCCTTTGACAGCTCTTTGGTCTTCACCATAGTGGAGTTTGGAGTCAGACTGTTTGAGGGTGTGCACAGGTGTCTTTTTATACTGATAACAAGTTTAAACAGGTGCCATTACTACAGGTAATGAGTGGAGGAAAGAGGAGACTCTTAAAGAATAAGTTACAGGTCTGTGAGAGCCAGAAATCTTGATTGCTTGTTTCTGACCAAATACTTATTTTCCACCATAATATGCAAATAAAATGAAAAAAAAACAGACAATGTGATTTTCTGGATTTTTTTTTCTCAGTTTGTCTCCCATAGTTGAGGTCTACCTATGATGTAAATTACAGACGCCTCTCATCTTTTTAAGTGGTGGAACTTGCACTATTGCTGACTGACTAAATACTTTTTTTCCCCACTGTATACATACATACACACTTTGAGCTTATTATATTAGACTACCACCAGTTCATACCTCACTTCTCCACTTTGGCGGCCCCTTTGGTAGCCCTCACCAAGAAGGGAGCTAACCCTAAGCAGTGGTCTCAGGAGGTCTCCAGTGCCTTTACATCTCTAAAGTCTCATTTCGCTAGGGCACCAGTGCTGCATCGACCTCATGTAGAAAAGCCCTTCATCCTGGAGGTGGATGCCTCTTCCGTTGGTGATGGAGCCATGCTACATCAAATGGATGGTCAATGTTGAAAACATCCCTGCTTCTTTTTCACTAAGACCTTCTCACCAGCAGAGAGGAACTATTCCATCGGGGACAGGGAGTTGCTAGAAATGAAGTTAGCCTTTTCAGAGTGGAGACATCTCCTGTAGGGGACTCGATACCCATTTAAAGTTTTCACAGACCACAAAAATATCCTCTATTTACAGACCACCCAATGGCTGAACTTCCGTCAGACCTGCTGCTCCTTGTTCTTCTCCCGGTTTAATTATACTATTCATTATTTGTCCAGAGAGAAAAATTTACACGCCGATGCTCTGTCCCGTTCTGTAGTCTCGTCCGAAGATGGGGATGAGCCATGTCTTATTGTCCCTTCTAAGAGTCTTCGGATGGTGGCTCCGGTAGCGCTCGAGCAAGTACCACTGGGTAAGACTGGCGTTCCTCCAGATCTGCGGCCGGAGGTCCTCTCGGGGGCCCACACATCCAAGTTGGGGGGTCATTTCGGCACCGAGGACCACTGAGCTTCTGGCGCGGTTGTATTGGTGGCCTCGGATGGCCCGTGACTTAAGGGATTATGTGCAAGTCTGTGTCTCGTGTGCCAAGAATCGATTGTCCAGGCAGAGACCTGCAGGCCTGCTTTATCCTTTGCCAGTAGCAGATAGACCTTGAGAGATGGTCGGGATGGACTTTATTGTGGACCTGCCAAAGTCCCGTAATATTACAGTTATCTGGGTCATCACTGACCATTTCTCTAAAATGGTGCATTTGGTCCCTCTTACGCATCTACCTTCTGTACGAGCGTTGGTGCTATTGTTCATAAAACATATTTTCCGCCTAGATGGGATGCCTGACAAGATTGTCAGTGACTGGGGTCCCCAGTTCACGTCTTGGTTCTGGAGGGAGCTCTGTAGTCTACTCAGTATTGAGCTTAATTTTTCTTCTGCATACCATCCCGAGACGAATGGACTAGTGGAGAGGACCAATCAGATGCTGGTCACATATCTCTGGCATTTTGTGTCCGCCAGGCATGATGATTGGTCGTCTTTCTGCATTGGGCGGAGTTTGCGTTAAACAACACCGTCTTCGATTCCACGGGGCAGACTCCGGTCAGCATCCGCGTGTCCCTGTGCCCATGCCCATTTCGTCTTCCAACCCGAGGGTGGTAGACTGGGCAGTAGAGGCTCATGACATCTGTAATCACATGCAGGATGCAATTAAACTGTTGAAGGAGAGGATGAGGGTCTCCGCTGATGCGCATCGTTGTCCCACTCCAGTGTTTACCCCTGGAGATTTAGTGTGGCTCTTGACTCATAACATCAAGCTGCGTGTAGAGTCCACTAAATTTGCTCCCCACCATTTAGGTCCTTTAAACGTCCTTGAGTAGGTAAATCCTGTAGTATACAGCCTCAGTCTTCCACCACACCTGAGGATCTCCGACACTTTTCATGTGTCTCTTCTTAAACCTGTGAACATGGCCCGATTTTCTGGGACTCCTGCTGGGGGTTCGGATACATCCTCGGACGATTTTGAGGTCAATCCCATTTAGGTCCTTTTAAGGTCCTTGAGCAGGTAAATCCTGTAGTATACAGCCTCAATCTTCCACCATACCTGAGGATATCCGACACTTTTCATGTGTCTCTTCTTAAACCCATGAACATGGCCCGGTTTTCTGGGACTCCTGCTGTGGGTTTGGATACATCCTCGGACGATTTTGAGGTCAATCCCATTGTCAGGTCTAAGGTGGTGCACGGAAAAAAAATTTCTGGTTGACTGGAGGTTAGGACTTGGGAGTCTAAAGAGCACATTCGTGCCCCCCAGCTTAATGCAGCTTTCAAGAATCTCCATGGGGGGTAATGTTAGGTGCCGGGATTCTACTACTGCACAGGGTAGATCACAAGCCTTGTCTGCCGTTGCGGTCCCCCATTCAGCTTCGGCCACTGCAGCAGCTCCTCAGCAGAGATGTCATTCCCAGCGTCTTACCCAAGCTTGTGCTGTTTGACTGGTTACTGCTGGCTCTCCAGCCAAGCCTATGGTAACCAGCGATAGGCAGCCGCCATCGGACTCTATGGAGTCTAAGTCCAGAAATCAGCTTACTGAGCATGTCCGTGAGGTGGCACCTTCTCATTGGTGCTCAGACGTAATCTGCTTCGGTGATGTGGCAGCTCCGGATTGACCTGCAGGCAATGTCAGTATGAGTGTTTGGGGTGGAGCTTTGGCTTTAAAAGGCTCTTGACGATGCCCACAGGCGCGCTAGTGTCATTCATGTTTGGTGTGTGAGTGGATACTCTACCACTCTGGTTGCACGTGTATGTGAGTTGGTGCTCTCTATCAGCTTTGAGACAGATAGGGTTTTTGCTTGCCGCTTGGCTTCCAGCATCTGTATCCGGTCGTGTGTGCTCTTAGCATAGCTGAGTTTACAGGGCAAGTGCAACTACAGAGCCTTTTTGCTCCCCTGTGAGTCTACAGGGTTTTGTTTTAATTTACTAGCATCAGCGTAGCATTTTGCTTTTGACTCTGTGTCTGCTTGGCCACGTGGGCGATTGGCATGGGTCGATTACAGAGTGAGCTCAACCCTTAGCTTCTTCGATCTGTGAAGTTAACAGAGCTGTGTGCTGTGGGTTCTGTTTCACACTGCGTGGAGTTAACGCAGTCGTGCTGTGTTTATGCTGGCCATGTGTTCCGCCATTACTCTATAGCAGCAATTTTACATCTCTGCATGGTGGACCCCAGGTAGCGATCGCACTTTATTATTATATTTTATTTTGTGCGATCTGCTAACCCTAACACCTCTTTAATACTATGTCTGTAATAAAGTCTCATTTATGTCAGATTTCCATTCCTTTCAATATAATGGTAATGAAGTTACAGTTCCTGTTGGATCTTTCAGAGTTTACTGAATTAAAGTCTACCTGCCATATCTGTAACTCAGTGTTCCCCAACTCCAGTCCTCAAGAGCCATCAACAGGTCATGTTTTCAGGATTTCATTAGTATTGCCCAGGTGATGGAATTATTGCCTGTGCAGGTACTGCAATTATCACCTGGGCCATACTAAGGAAATCCTGAAAACATGAACCGTTGGTGGCTCCGGGGGACTGGAGTTGGGGAACACTGTGTAACTCATTGCTCTGTTTATCCTGACTTCTATTTCCCAGGTAACAGGAGCTAGAAATCCTAGATCACTTCCTGATAGTGATTTCATCTGTCAAGGGAAACCCAAAACTAGGACATAGGGGTTCTGCCTGTAGTACTTAGTCTTCAGTTATTTTAGAATACCAGGCTCATAAGATAGACCCTGATTGTCCACAGACATACAGGAATATATCTAATATCCATTTCATAAGGTTTTTCATTCAGTTCCCAAACTAACAGTGTATGAAATCAAGCACATAGCAATGTAGTCTACCTTTCCAATCATTTATTAAAGAATGGGTCACTCTAAAGCAGCCACTGAATTTCAGCATGGTACTGTAATATAATGCTACTCTTGTTATACGTCATGTTGGAACACAAATTTCTTCCCTTCAATGATCAACTATGAATGCTATTACAGAAAAATGAAAGCATTCAGGAGCCACAGCAACTCTGCCATGATTTTGCTCTTTAATTAAATAGTGTCACAAGTTTACTGCGACAGAGAGGAGCCAGAAGACCGCAGCGTCTGATTTCTCCTACTCCTGCACTGATAAGAAGCACGTCACCTTTATTTTAAGCGGTGTAAATTTCTTTTGGCAGTGCATGGGTTAATCTGCTCAGTTGAGAGCTCCTGGAAGCTTTAAGGTTCTTAGCTGTGCACTGTTGGCCACTCCCATCTGCTATATAATCCAGGCCCTGGCTAGCACTCATTGTCAAAGTTAGTTTATGCTGCATGTCTGGAGGTTGTTGGTGGTTGTTATTGGAGAAGTCATTTGGTGGACTTATCTGTGACTGTTGCAAGGTTTAGAGTGTGTGATAATTCCCTTTCTTCTTTTACTTTGATTTAACCCCATCCTTCACTCCCTGGTGTTTACCTCTGTTGTTTATGTGTTTATATTTGTATGATTAGAATTTTCCTTTATCCCTGTTTGTATTACCTTGTAAGGCTGGTTTCACATTAGCATTGAAACAACGCTGCGTACTGCGTCGGTAAGCCCCGCCCCAATCCGGCTCCCTGCCCGCCCCATCCGGGATCACCGCCTACTATCGCATTTGCACGCATGCAATCGGCGCACCCTATCTTTAGCATAGGGTGCGCAGATCATGCGCTGCCAGTGTGAAGGTAGCGTGCTGCGCACTTTTGACGGTGCGCCGTGCGCGCCGAAATGCAACATGCTGCATTTCGGCGCGCACGGCGCATCGTCAAAAGTGCGCAGCACGCTACTTTCACACTGGCAGCGCATGATCTGCGCACCCTATGCTAAAGATAGGGTGCGCCGATCGCATGCGTGCAAATGCGATAGTAGGCGATGATCCCGGATGGGGCGGGCAGGGAGCCGGATCGGGGCGGGGCTTACCGACGCAGTGCGCAGCGTTGTTTCAACGCTAATGTGAAACCAGCCTTAGTCTGTTTGGTGTATAACGGTACAATACTACTCCTCTCTTCCCTGGGTGGGGGAAGGGTACAGACTGAGGGCGGAGCTAAGGAAAGGTATGTGGTGTCATGATAAAGACCGGGTTTTGAGTCCTGTTTTCTCTTTTTCCCAGTCTGGTCATGTCAAGAGTTAACCTTTCCCAGCCTCAATTTGGGTTCAGGTTGGCTATTTATTGCTGCCGCTTCCTGCAGGCGATGTCAGTTATAGTTTTTGCCTAGGGCTGCTGTAGCTGCCTCTGATTGCTTTCATTTGTCCTGCTGCATTTGCTGTCTGAACCTGTGTCTTGACTCAGTCTTTCCCTTTAGTGTGCTGACTCCCTAGTTTTGACTTGATTTGTATCCTGACCTGCTTTTGTCTTTTGGTTTATCCGCTCCTGACCATTACTGATTCCCTGGCTTGTCTCTGACCTTGAGTTTGCTTATTCCTTTGGTACTGTGCTACAGTCTAGGATTTGATATGGCTTGTTTGACTATTTTGCTCCCACCTGTAGTAGCCTCACTGCTGCCCTGCAGGCCAGCTCTGTTTAGGTGCAGTCCTGCTTCCCCTCTACTGCCATCTAGTGAAGCCTGCACCTACCTTCATTGCAGCAGCGTGATATATGGCCGTGGTGTCTTCACCATTAGAAGTAATCAAGGGAACAGGGTGAGCTAGGGTGCCCCTGGCATTAGAGACAGGGAAGATGGGTATTGTTCTTCACCAGGTTTAACTTTTTTGTTACATATAGGCCGGGGAATGAGAACATTAATGCGGATGCCTTATCTCGTTTTCCTGGGAGTAGAGATAATTGTGAACCGGTTTCTATACTACAAAAAGGGGAGGTTATTGCGTCTATATGCTCCGATCTTGAAAAATAGGTTGTTGATGCTCAGGGGGGCGCCCCCCTGAACCTATGAATCTCTGTCTGAGCGTTCTTAGTGAACATAATGATTCAATCTTGGCTGGACATGCCGTATTTAAAGCCACCACAGATCTTCTTACTTGACAATTTTGGCGGTCAGAGGTACATCAGGATATCCAGGAGTATGTAGCCACCAGCAGTGTCTGTGCACGTTCTAAAACCTCTCATACTCGTCCATCTGGGTCTCTCCCATCATTGGCGATTCCCAGTAGACCTTGGACTCATTTATCGGTCGATTTTATCACTGATTTACCTGGGTCGGCAGGTAATACTGTAATTTTGGTGGTGGACAGATTCAGTAAAATGTCACATTTATTGTGCTACCCACATTACCAAAACCTTGGCACAAATTTTCATTAGTGAGATTGTAAAATTACATGGGATCCCTATGGATATTGTGTCTGACCGGGGGGTGCAGTTTATTTCCAAACCTTTCAATGCGTTTTGCACTCGTTTGGTGATCCACCTGTCGTTTGCTTCAGTAATTTACCCGTACTCTAATGGGCAAACTGAACTAGTTAACCATAATTTTGAGACTTATCTTAGGTGTTTTGTGGGTTACTTACTTACCTCTAGCTGAATAGGTAAATAATCGTCCTGAGTCTACTGGTAAGTCCCGTTTTTTGGGGCATACGGGTTTCATCCTCATTTCAGCTCATTCAATAGGAATCGTTCGTCTGGAATACCTGAAGACAGTGCCGACATTGCTGAAAAGGTGCTGTTAAGGAAGATGAGCATAGATTGTATTTATGTTTTAGGGACTTCTGAATTAATTATCTCCTTAATGACGAATGCCGGACATAGCACGTCATGAGCAGGCGTCAATTCACACATCATGATATGCTATGTCTGTCATGCTTTTTTCACCAAGCTACAGAAAGCCTCGTAGACCATGCACAGAGCTTGGTCTAAGATGCTCATGTCAGTGAAGAACTTTTATGTTAAAAAAAAAAAGTACACATATTTGGTATTGACGCTTACAAATTTTTTGATCTATAAAACTGTTAAACTAGTTAACTCCTTCAGTGAACACTGGCAAACTATGTTTTTTCAACATACCACTGGAAAGAAAGTGGAATAAAACGTGATCAAGAAGATGAATGTAAATAAAAAAATTGGTATCACTGAAAACTTCATCTTTTTATTGTGTAAAAGCACCAAAAGATAAAAAAAAATTATATAAATGTGGTATCGCTGTAATCGTACTGAGCCAAAGAATAAAGCTGCCTTATCAATTTTATCTCATGCGGAATGGTATAAATAAAAACAGAAAAAAAAAATTGAATTGCTGGTTTATGTTCATTGTGCCTCTCAAAAATCGGAAAAGAAAGCGATCAAAAATGTCATGTGGCTGACAATAGTACCATTAAAAATGTCACTCGTCCCACAAAAAACAAGCGTTCACATGACTGTCAGACGAAATATGGAAATATTATAGTTCTTAAAATACGGAGATGCAAAAACTTGTTTTTGCAAAAATAATCGTCTTTTAGTGTGTGACAGCAGCCAAGCATAAAATAATATATAAATCTGGTATAGCTGTAATAGCACCAACCTGAAGAATAAAGTCTAATCACTAATCACGAGGAACAGATAAAAGCGTGGTCAGCCACAATTTTGTGCTCTTCTGAAAAGAAGGTCACTTCTGAACAGAGGCCAGACGGAGTCCAGAGTGACTCTGCTGCCTCACTATAGTGAATGGATCCCTTGTGGGTTTCATCTCAATCACTAAAAATGGATATACGGCACTCTCACAATGTGGTGCTCGGATAAGGGCTCCATTCCGTATGATCGGTAATCTGAAGTATTCGGCACTCCATATTTTCAGTCAGATGAATATTTTAGTTTTAAGGCAATTTGCAAAATGTGACGTTTCGACCCTACATGTGGGTCTTTTTCAAACTCGGATTCCTAATGTGGATAGATATGGATAGCATTTTGTGGATTGCCTTATAAATAAAGTATTCATGTGATTGGAGTGCCCAGTACTTTACATTTCATCTGAACCACGTTATTCGGAGATTTAAATGGGTATCCCAATGTAAGTGCTCAGTGTAGAGCGCAAGAATAAATGCGATCCAAAATGTTATGTAAAATGTGTCCAATAAAAGTTTCAACTCAATCCACAAAAAAAACAAGTCTCCACTATGGTCTGATATCTGTCAATGGAAATATAGGGGGCTTTCACGTTACTGGTACTTGTAGTACAAAGACTCCAGAAAAGCGCTATGGTGTTCCTCACCCTTCAAAAGAAATCCAGCAAATTCTGCACTCCAATATCCAAATGACCCCTTCCCTTCTGAGGTCCGCAGTGTGCCTAAACCACATTTAGCATCCACATGTTTGGCAGGGGCATAATTTCCAAATTGGGGTTCCTTGAAGGGGGGGTATTCTGCTCTTCCAGCACATAGAAGCTTTGTATATGGAGTCTGCAAACTATTCTAGGAAAATCTGCGCACCAGGAGGCAAATAGTGCTCTGTCCATCCCAAGTCTTGTTGTGTGGCTAAGCAGTACTATACAGTCACATATTGAGTGTATCCATGTTCAGCAGAAATTTTATGACAAATTTTGATACCATTTTTACCCATTTCCCCTTGTAAACATGTAAAATCTGTGGCTAGAACATTTTTGTGGTAAAAATGTAATTATTCTTTCTTCACTACCCAATGTTATAAATTTCTGTGATGCACATGTAGATGAACTCATTAAGAGGTGTAGTCTGTAAATTGACATCTCTTATGGGGGCTTTCTGCTGTTTTGTCACCTCAGTGGCTCTGATAATATGACATGGCACCTTCAAACTATTCCAGAAAAAAATCTGAACTCCGATATGGCACTTCTTCCACTTTGAGCTTTGCACTTTGCCTCAAAAGTAGTTGTCGACCACTCAATGCACATCAGGGTCTCTGTAAACACAACATGGCGTCAGCTCTTGACTCCAGCCATTTTTTTGTGTTCAAAAAGTCAAACGGTGCTCCTTCCCTTCCGAGCCCTAACATGTACCCATAAAGTAGTTTTCCCCCACATATTGGGTATCAGCATACTCAGAAGAAATTGCACAATAAATTTTGAGGTCAATTTTCTCTTGCTACCCTTGTAAAAATAAAAAAATAGCTTTTTGATGGAAAAAATGTGATTATTTTATTTTTATGGCTCTACATTATAAACTGATGTGCAGCACCTGGGGGTTCAAGGTGCTCTCCACACATTGAGTTACATTCCTTGAGGGGTCTAGTTTCCAAAATGGGGTCACTTGTGAGGGGTTTCCCCTGTGTAGGGCTCTCCAAACGCTACATGTCGTCCACGCGCATCTTTGCTTTCAAAAAGTGAAAAACGGTACTCCTTCCCTTCTGAGCCCTGCCGTGCAACCAAACAGTACTTTTTGACGTACTCAGGAGAAATTGCACAACAAATTTTGGGGTCCATTTTCTTCGATTACACTTGTGAAAATAAAACGAGGGGCTAAAGTAAAATTTTTGTGAAAAAAAGTAAAATGTTAATTTCTTCCTTCCACATTGCATTAATTACTGTGACTGTGAGGAAAGAGGGAGACACAAGTGCAATATAGGGTCATATCCCACAAATAAAGAAAGCGGTTTGACAAAAAACTGCTCACCTGGTAGTAGGTATTCAAAGTATGTATAGATAAGGGCTGCTGCAGATCCACAAGTCAGTCACCGACTATCTGAAACAGAGCTCTGCAAAGGAATACGTGGATTTCGTCCGCGCTGCCCAAATGATGAAATTCCAGAAGGTTAATAAAGTTTGACAGTGGTTTATTCTACGCGTTTCAAGGTTTTTTGCAACCTCTTCTTCAGGAGATACCACCTGACCACCTGGTATTTCCTGAAGAAGAGGTTGCAAAAAACCTTGAAACGCGTAGAATAAACCACTGTCAAACTTTATTAACCTTCTGGAATTTCATCATTTGGGCAGCGCGGACGAAATCCACGTATTCCTTTGCAGAATTAATTACTGTGAAGCAGAGTTTTCCAGTAGTAAACACCTTTAAGTTTATTGAAGTCTACCATTTATTAGATTTTGTTGCAGCTTTTTTTATATTGTATCCTAAAATTTAATTTCAGTTGCAATAAATGATGTTTAGTTTCTACATGAGTTAAAAACTGTATTTTTTGAGTTCTTGAGTTCTTGTGAGTGAAATACAATGTTTGATATTACTGCCATCTATGTGAGCCAAAGTATTTTTGTGGTTCCTTGCTGTTCTATCCCTTAACTTTTCCACACACGTCTCAACTACTAGGGGTGTTATATTATTAATTTGTACAGCCAAGTGTGGTGGTATTTCTGAAATAAATCACTATCGTCTGAATGGATTTTAACTTGTAAAGGGAATCAAACATCTCTAAAGTGTATTGGTGTTTGGCTTCTTGGCTTGGCTAATGCAACACATTTGTTGGTCACGCGTATGCAAACCAAGTTCAAAAGCAAGTTAATAAATTATGAATAAGATGTCACTTGCATTCAGACTAAATGCATGTGTATGTATTTTGTCCTATCCGGAAATACTGATAGCAATTACTTTCGAGGTGAAAACATTTCTGACGGAATTAATTTATGGGGTGTCACAGGCAATGTGGCAAATACTGCAGTAGGGGACTGTCATTAAAAAAGTAGTAGTAGAAGGTGGTGTAACACCTAAAAAGCACATTTTGAAAGGGCAAAGCCCCACTAGTTATATACACCAGCTAGTTATATACACTACTAACAAGCCAGTAAAACTTACTCTTTATTATAGCCACTGAAACATTTTTTATACATAGAATATTTTCATTGGGTTAATAGGTTAAAACACCAACATTAGCCAATGTTAGACATTCCATATAACTTTTAGCAGCATATGGATTTGCAAGTAATTAAATAGATGTCATCCCAGAGTACCATCAGTTCATGTAAAATAGAAAAATTGTGGATATATAAAATCTCATGCACACAACTTAAGTCCCTCCAAAATGTTTCACCGAATAATCGGCATCGTCAGGGGATGAGTCATTATCATGAGTGGCGTGTTAACTGAACATGTCTCTTATATATACAGTAAGTTATTGTTATCTTCTCACATAAGATATCATCACTCCATTGTAATCGCTCAGTCCTACCAAGAATTAATGTGTCAAATACAACTCATTAATAGCAGAATTTCCTAAATGGTGCCCATAGATTAATGGTCTGCTTCATGATAAACAAATAATCTTCATCAGTTATGTAGCGTTACTTCACATGACACATCAGCCAATATATATTCCTTCATAGAGTGAAACCCCCAATGTGGAGCACCCCACAGGGCCTTAGGTTACTCGGTACCGGGTCGGTCAGTTCTTAAAAGAGATGTCACAGCAGCAATGACCCGTTCCGTGGCCCTGAGCATTCAGTAAAATTAATAAAAGATGATGATGGAGTAATTTATAGGGGATTTAGTCGTGACGCCACCTGTTGTGTTCGGCAATGAAGGTAGCCGACGCTGCAGTGCAGATCCTCTGGGATGATGTTAGGGCAGCAAAGATGGTTAAGCTCTCCACGGGTAGAGCTGTGTCCCAGGGAAGTTAGGATGTAATAGATGATGGTGTAGCTGTTATGGTGAGTGCGGTGCAGGACAGATGAGATGTGAATGAACACAGATGACACAGCAGGGTGCAGTTTCCAATATTTTACTCACAGTTCTCTTGTGCACAGATGCCTGCTTAGTTCCGTGTTCTCCAGGTGAGGGGTCCAGCAAACTCCTAGATAGCTTGGGCTACATCTTTCCAGGACTCCCTTCTATGTATTTCTCTCCTGTCTGTCTCACTGTACTGGTTTCCACTTCTTCTGCCCAGCACCTTCACAAACAGTGTCCCCAAGCCAGCAGCCGCGGATCTTATCGGGCGACGTTCTCTGAGTTCCCTTGCTCCTATATGGCTGCCATTTTGGTGAATGGATGTGGTTGCGGCTGAGGTACATACAGTTACCTCAGCCTCCGGCTTGCTAGCTGAGTCTTGTAGTCCTTCACTAGTCTTAGGGACCGGCTCCTCCACTGCGACCTAGTCCTTCCACTTCTGGATATGGGCCCCACGGGCGGCCTCGCACTTCCCATGCCCCAAGGACCCCTTCTGTCCTTCTGGAAGCTTCCTTCAGGCTCCCCTCACAACTCTCTATCACTCTTCCTACTGCAGTCCTTCTCCGTCCCTGACTGACTGAATCTTTCCAGAACAATCTTACCTCAGCACTATCTCTTACCACTAACTGTCACTGCTCACTCACTCTCACCTTCTAAGCTCCTCCCCTTTTTTCTACCTTCCCCACTCATTCCCCAACACCCTTTCCTA
This sequence comes from Dendrobates tinctorius, assembly GCF_039654945.1. Classification (NCBI taxonomy): domain Eukaryota; kingdom Metazoa; phylum Chordata; class Amphibia; order Anura; family Dendrobatidae; genus Dendrobates; species Dendrobates tinctorius. Next base: position 20,665,129 of record NW_027361829.1, on the reverse strand, counting down.
GCCAGCCTGGGATGAGGCCATCCTCCCCAAGGGTACACCCAGATGCCCTGGCTGAAATGGTGTGTGTTAGGTGCGAGTGTTAGAGTCCTGGGTCATGCAAGATTTTTGAATAATGCATTACAACTAGTATAAAAATCAAACACAACTTCCTTTTTATGGGAGGCACTTTGTCTTTAACGTTGCAAATAACTACTATCTTATAAACTTACGTTTAATAAAAAAACAACTAGCAAATATTAAATATTAACCCCTTTACCCCCAATACCCCCAAGGGTGGTTTGCACGTTCATGACTGAGCCAATTTTTACAATTCTAACCACTGTGCCTTTATGAAGTAATAACTCTGGAACACTTCCATGGATCCCGGTGATTCTGACATTGTTTTCTCGTGACATATTGTACTTCATGTTAGTGGTAAAATTTAATTCATATAACTTGCGCTTATTTGTGAAAAAATGGAAATTTGGTGAAAATTTTGCAATTTTCCAACTTTGAATTTTTATGCCCTTAAATCACAGAGATATGGCACACAAAAAACATAATAATCAACATTTCTCACGTTTACTTTACATCAGCACAATTTTGGAACCTAAATTTTTTTTTTAGAAAGTTATAAGGGTTAAAAGTTGACCAGCAATTTCTCATTTTTACAACACCATTTTTTTAGGGACCACATCACATTTGAAGTCACTTTGAGGGGTCTATATGATAGAAAATATCCAAAAGTGACACCATTCTAAAAACTGCACCCGACAAGGTGCTCAAAACCATATTCAAGAAGTTTATTAAACCTTCAGGTGCTTCACAGGAATTTTTTGAATGTTTAAAAAAAAATGAACATTTAACTTTTTTTTCACAAAAAAATTACTTCAGGTCCAATTTTTTTTATTTTACCAAGGGTAACAAGAGAAATTGGAAAGCAAAAGTTATTGTGCAGTTTGTCCTGAGTACACTGATACCTGATATGTGGGGGGCAGCCACTGTTTCGGCGCATGACAGAGCTCAGAAGGAAAGGAGCGCTGTTTGACTTTTTCAACGCAAAATTGGCTGGAATTCAGATTGAACGCCATGTCACGTTTGGAAAGCCCCTGATGTGCCTAAGCAGTGGAAACCCCCCACAAGTGACCCCACATTGGAAACTAGACCCCCCACGGAACTTATCTAGATATGTGGTGAGAACTTTGAACCTCCAAGGGCTTCACAGAAGTTCATAACGTACAGCCGTAAAATTAAAAAATAATATTTTTTCACAAAAATGATCTTTTCACCCCCAATTTTTATTTTCCCAAGGGTAACAGAACCCCAAAAGTTATTGTGCAATTTGTCCTGGGTAAGCCGATACTCCATATGTGAGGGTAAACCACTATTTGGGCGCATGGCAGAGCTTGGAAGGGAAGCAGCGCCATTTGACTTTTTTGGCTGGAATTGAGATCAGACGCCATGCCGCATTTGGAAAGCCCCTGATGTGCCTTTTTGGAATGCAGACTTTGATGGAATGGTCTGAGGGTGTCATGTTGCATTTGGAGAGCCCCTGATGTGCATAAACTGTGGAAACCCCCCACAAGTGACCCCATTTTGGAAAGTAGACCCCCCCAAGGAACTTATCTAGATGTGTGGTGAGCACTTTGAACCCCCAAGTGCTTCACAGAAGTTTATAATGCCCAGGCGTGAAAATAAAAAAATCGTATTTTTTCCACAAACAGGAGCATTTAGTCCCCAATTTTTTTAATTTCCCAAGGGTAACAGGAGAAATTGGACCCCAAAAGTTGTTGTCCAATTTATCGTGAGTACGCTGATACCCCATATGTGGGAGAAAACTACTGTATGGGCACACGTTGGGGCTCGGAAGGGAATTAGTGACGTTTTGGAATGCAGACTTTGATGGAATGGTCTGCGGGTGTCATGTCGCATTTGGAGAGCCTCTGATGTGCCTAAACTGTTGAAAAGTGACCCCATTTTGGAAACTAGACCCCCAAGGAACTTATCTAGATGTGTGGTGAGCACTTTGAACCCCCAAGTGCTTCACAGAAGTTTATAAAGGAAGAGCCATAAAAATAAAAAAAAAAATCCTTTTTTTTCCACAAAAATGATATTTTTGCCCTCAATTTTTTATTTTCCCAAGGGTAACAGGAGAAATTGGACCCCAAATGTTGTTGTGTAATTTGTCCTGAGTAGGCTAATGGACTCATGGCAGAGCTTGGAAGGGAAATAGCAACGTTTGACTTTTTCAACGCAGAATTGGCTGTAATTGAGATCAGACGCCATGTTGCGTTTTGAGAGCCCCTGATGTGCCAAAACAGTGGAAACCCCCCAATTCTAACTCCAACCCTAGCCCCAACACACCCCTAACCCTAATCTCAGTGCTAGCCCTAACCCTAGCCCTAACTCTAGCCCTAGCCCTAGTGGGAAAATGGAAATAAATATTTTTTTATTTTATTATTTTTCCCTTTCTAAGGGGGTGATAAAGGGGGGTTTGATTTACTATTTTTAGCGGGTTTTTATGTTTGGCAGCTGTCATACGCTAAAAGATGCTTTTTATTGTAAAAATAGTTTTTGCATCACCACATTTTGAGAGCTATAATTTTTCCATATTTTGACCCACCGAGTCATGTTAGGTCTTATTTTTTGTGGGACGAGTTGATGTTTTTATTGGTACCATTTTCAGGCCCGTGACTTTTTTGATCGATTTTTATTCTGATTTTTGGGAAGCAGGATGAACAAAAACCAGCATTTCATGAATTTCTTTTGAGGGTGCGTTTACACCATTCCACGTGTGGTAAAATTGATAAAGCGGTTTTATTCTTCGGGTCAGTATGATTACAGCGATACCTCATTTATGTCGTTTTTTATGTTTTGGCGCTTTTATGCAATAAAATATATACATTTTTTATATATAATATTTTTTTAATATAAAAAATAATTATTTTTGCATCGCTTTATTCTGCGAGCTATAACTTTTTTATAGCTACAACTACATGCTCTGTACACTTCCTATTTAGCCCTGACCTCTTCCGGGGGCGGGCCTTTCTCCTTTCTCTGTGCTCACCACAGGAATGCACGAGGCGAGTGTTTCTTGCTGACGGACACCTCCGCGTCACGTGGGCGGGCATCGTCTTTGCACTTCACTGTGAGGCCCCGCCCACCACAGCTCACCCCTCTCAGGTCACACTCCCTCCGTGACACAGCTATGGTGATTATCTTAAAAGTTCAGGCGCGCGCACCCTGTGGCGCAGTTATCACGGTGACTTGACAGTCCATTAAGATCTCTGGCACACCATGAAATAAAGTCTTTAGCGATACATAAAAGTCTCTGGCACACAGTACCCAGCTTTGCCGGGCTCCGAAATAGTACCCAGCTTTGCCGGGCTCCAAAATCCTGTTCGTGATGCCAGTTGGAGCACCCCACAGGGCCTTAGGTTACTCGGTACCGGGCTTGTTAGTTCTTAAAGGGGATGTTACGGCAGCAATGACCCGGTCCGTGACCCTGGGCATCCAGTAAAATTAATAAAAGATGATGATGATGGGGTAATTTATAGGGGATTTAGTCGTGACGCCACCCATGGTGTTCAGCAATGAAGGTAGCTGACGCTGCAATGCAGATCCTCTGGAATAATGTTAGGGCAACAAAGATGGTTAAGCTCTCCACGGGTAGAGCTGTGTCCCATGGCAGTTAGGATATAATAGATGATGGTGTAGCTGTTATGGTAAGTGCGGTGCAGGGCAGATGAGATGTGAATGAACACAGATAACACAGGATAGATGTGGTTGTGGCTTAGGTACATACAGTTACCTCAGCCTCCGGCTTTCTAGCTGAGTCTTGTAGTCCTCCCCTAGTCTTAGGGGCCGGCTCCCCCGCTTTGACCTGGTCCCTCCATTTCTGGATACGGGCCCCACGGGTGTCTTCTGCGCTCCCCGTACCCTAAGGATCCCTTCTGTCCTCCCAGGAGCTTCCTTCAGGCTTCCCTCACAACTCTCTCTATCGCTCTTCCTACTGCAGTCCTTCTCTGTCCCTGACTGACTGAATCTTTCCAGAACAATCTTCTTACCTCAGCACTAACTCATCCCACTAACTGTCACTTCTCACTCATGCTCACCTTCTAAGCTCCTCCCCTTTTTTCTACCTTCCCCACTCATTTCCCAACACCCTGTCCTAGCCAGCCTGGGATGAGGCCATCCTCCCCAAGGGTACACCCAGATGCCCTGACTGAACTGGTGTGTGTTGGGTGCAAGTGTTAGAATCCTGGGTAGTGCTCCCTCCTTACCTGATAGTCGGATACCATACCTCTGGATGAGGTGCAGTACCTCTGTGGTGACTGGACCCTCAGGGGTGCCACAAATGCATCAAAATTAGTGCCCTGGAGGTTACAAATGCTCGATAGGCATAGCTTTGAAACATCTAGCAGAGACTGTATAGCAGCATATGAATGCTTGGCTGTTCTGAACCTTAGGCATTGCTGGGCATCGCAGAGTCCATGAGCCTTTGGGATTTATTCACATGTTGCTGTTTGTGACTGGTAATTCACTAACCTAACTTATCTAAATAACATTCATTGTTTTCTTCTGTCTCCTTTAAAGGGAAGTTGTAATCAGAAAATGACATTTTGCTTAAATCAGGGCTTTTTTGTTACATCATTTTAAAAAATTACTTTTTTCATGTCATGATTTAAAAGAAAAAACATAATTAGTAATTTTACAATTTTAAGATTGGCCACTAGGACTTTCTTAGACTCTTGTCTAAGACTGCCCTTTTAGAAAGAGTTTTCAGTAAGGCCAGGTTCACATTGTGTTATGCAGACTATTCAATGCATAGCGTTGATGGTCTGCGTTAACGCTATAGCATTAATGCGATTGCGTTAATGCTGTACCGCTAGCGCAGATGCTTTATCTGCGCTAGCGGTGACGGAGCCTCAGACACTGTAGCTCGCGTCCGAGGCTCCGTCACTGAATGATGGCACATCGCGAACGTGCCCAACAATGGAGGGCAATGGCAGCGTTAACGGACTGTGTTACACCGCGTTATGCCACGGTGTAACGCAGTCCGTCTAATGGACTGCCTAAACGTAATGTGAACCCAGCATAAGGCTTGAAATTATCAGATACAGGGTTACAATGGCCAGTTACACCTCTATACCAAGCAATACAGCATCCACCAATCACAATAGAAGATATCACACCTAAGCCTGCTTCACACTGACACTTCCCTTTACAATGAACTTTGCACAGGCTCCTTAGACACTTCAACAAAAAAGACAGGATCGAACCTTTGTGGCAATGTGTTATTTCCTGAGGCAATAGTTTAGTTAGGGCCCCGTCACACATAGCGACTCACCAGCGATCCCGAGAACGATATCAACATGTCAGGATCGCTGGTGAGTCGCTACATGATCGCTGGTGAGCTGTCAAACAGACAGCTTCACCAGCGATCAGGACCAGCGACGCCGAGTGCGTGGCGTCACTGTGTACTTTAGTTACCAGCGCGCTGATGCAGGGAGCTGGTAACTAACGTACACATCGGGTTTCTAAGGGACGTGCGTCACTTAGAAACCCAATGTGTACCTTAGTTACCAGCTCCCTGCATCAGCACGCTGATAGCTAATGTACACAGAGGGTTTCTAAGCACAGCGCCGTGCTTAGAAACCCTGCGTTTACCTTAGTTACCAGCTGATCGCTGGTCTCCCACCCGTCTCACGCAGCGAGGCGTGCTGGCCAGCGGGAGACCAGCGACCAAAAACATGTCCAGGGCTTTCCAACAGCGATCAGCGATACCGGCAGGGGGGCCGGTCTCTGATCGCTGTCACACACAGCGATCTCGCTGGTGAGATCGCTGTTACGTCACAAAACTTGTGACTCAGCAGCGATCTCGCTAGCGAGATCGCTATGTGTGACGGGGCCCTTAGAGTCTTAAATACCTCCAGTGGAAAGTGTGAGAATTAATAGAACTCTATTTTCTATTCTCTTTTTAATACAGGTTGTGATATGTATTCTTAAATTCTCAGCTAGGACTATATTCTGATTGACATGTGTTGACTACTTTGCCAAGCATCTTTAATTAGATAGAGATCAATTTTCCAACTGTACTGTAAAAATGACTGCTCTTGATTCAGTGCTTTGAGGAACCCTTAAGTCAGGCTCTACGAAATATCAGGATTCCAAGAAGTCCTGGTCAAGAAATACAGGTCTAGATACATCTTTGGTCAAGTTAAAAATCATGCAAAATAGCATATTGAATGCAATAGCTTAATAGCTGTTAGATCAGAAGAGAGGAATGCATTATATACACTAATAGATTATGTAGGTTGTTCTAACATTTAAGGGAATACCATTATTTCCAGTTACTTTAAAATAATTTAATTTGTTTTTATTTTTTTTTTTAAAAAAGTCAAAGAACAATTACAAGTATTTACTCATGTATAAGCCGAGGCACCTAATTTTGCCACGAAAAACTGGGAAAACTTATTGACTCGATATATGGTATACATGGCTCCTCATCTCTATCCTGGTATGCATATTTCTTCATCCCCATGCTTGTATGCATGGCTACTCATCCCCTCTCCTTGTCTGCGTGGCTACTTATCCCCATCCTTGTATGCATGGCTCCTTATCCTCATCCTTGTATGCATGGCTCCTTGTCCCTATCTTGTATGCATGATTCCTCATCCCTATCCTGGTATGCATGGTTCCTCATCCCTATCCTGGTATGCATAGCCCCGATGAGAAAAACATAAAAAGAAATATCCTACTTACCTTCCCTGCGCGCTCTCGCTGCATCTTGTTCCGGTGCCCCCAGATCCAGTGACCGGGTGATCACATGTCCCGACTCATTAAGGTAATGAATATTCACTCCAATCCATGCCTATGGGAGTGGAGAGAGGTGAATATTCATAACTCTTAAGTAGCGTGTACCTCGTGTACCTGTGATAGCCCAGCAGCTGCTGGAAGCCGACAGCTGCGGTTGACACTGTGTGTGCTATAAGAGAAATGAATATTCACTGCCTGTGCAGTGAATATTCATTTCTCTGTAGCAGTGGGCACAGGCATTAGCCACAGCTCCTACTTCCTTTGACCCTCTACTCAGCTGCTCCCCATCCCCTGCCGTCTTCTTGGACAATGACTTGAGTATAAGCCGAGTGGGGCGTTTTCAGCACAAAAAAAATGTGCTGAAAAAACTTGGCTTATACTCAAGTATATATGGTAGATGCTTTATAAGTGAGTTCTCAAACAATGTTTCTCTTCTTTCAGCTAAATGCTGCAGATCAAAAAGAAGAGCAGAAAAAGAAAAGAAGAGCTCCACCACCGCCAACCTCTCAGATGCCAAATCAAAAACATGAAGATTTGGAAAACAGGAAAAGCTACACTGGTAAGTAGTAAGGCTGTGTTCACACACAGCGTTTTTTTTAGCAGTTTTTACCACGGTTTTCACTATAAAACCGCTAAAAATAAGCTTCCCAGTCATTTCTATGCATTTTGCACTTTTTGTGCACATTGATGCGTTTTTTTACCGCGAAAAAAACGCATTGCGGTAAAAAACGCAGCATGCTAATTAATTTTGAGGATTTTTCCGCGGTTTTGGCTTCTTCCATGCGTTTTGAAACCGCTGCGGAAAAAAACGCATCAAAAACGCATCAAAACGCGCAAAAACCGCCGCGGAAAAATAGGTGCGGTTTCTGGGAAGGGAGTCAGGTTTTCAAGCAGAAATTTTCTGCTACGTGTGCCCTTAGCCTAACAGTTGTGAAGACAGCATGTTCTAACGATTGGCTGCTAAAATGTACTGCAGTGTTATTTGCCCCCAATTTGTAGAGCATGCAGTGAAATAACCTGTATATTGCATGTGATTACAGATTGTTCAGTTTGTTGCCGATCTTTCGACCTATAGGTTTGATGAGTGACATAACTGCATTTTAAGATGTATTTTTGTACTCTTCCTCCATGTTCAGACTGCTTTATTTTAGAGAGTTTACTAATATTAGACAGGCAGGTATGATTTACGCATAGTTTTGCATAGTTTCAAAACTACCTTTGAATGTGTCTTGAGACATATTTTAAAAAAAAGTTTACGTTTGAAAAAGAAAATTGTCTGCCGTATATAATTGCACCGTTTTTTCCTGAAATGTCATATCAGAAAGTAAGTATATTTTTTGTAATAGTTAAAGGGTTTAGCCAGGATTTTTTTTTTACTGTGGACCTATAAACTATTAGGCAGGTACCAGGCTAACTACCTGCCTGTTCTGCCTTGCACAGGATGGTCACCAAACAGTTCTGCCGTCAGTTCAGTTACTCCATGTCAACAGAGCAGCTCTTCTTCTTCTGGGCTGCTATGTCGACATGGTGTTGCTGCCAACGTCATGCTGACTGACAGCCTATTGCTCACAGTCAGGCAGTGGGGAGCTGGCTGTCAATTAGCATGACATTGGCAGTCACAGTCAATGGGACATCAATGCAAGCTGCTGAATTGCTGGCAGACGCTGTCTATGACTGTACTGTGGTGGCAGAGATCGACACCTGGTACAACAGAGAGGTAGTTTGCAATTATCTGCCTGTTAGTTTTTAGGCACATAGTAAATAAAAAATGTCATTCTAAAACTCGTTAAGCTGTGTACATCTTTTAGGCTATGTGCACACGCTGCGGTTTTTGCTGAGGTTCCGCTGCGGTTTTGGCCCTGCGGAACTGCAGCAGTTCCACAGACATGGTACAGTACCATGTAACCCTATGGGTTTTCAAAACCACAGTGCTCATGCTGCGTTTTTTTCCGCACGGTTTTGCTGTGGTTTATAAACCGCAGCATGTCAATTGTTTCTGCGGATTCCGCTGTGGTTTCACACCTTTAACATAGTAGAGGTGTGAAACCGCAGGGCAAAACCACAGGCCAAACTGCAGGAAAACCGCAGGTCACTTTACCTGTGGTTCTGCGGGAAAAAACCTGCAGGTGATTCCGCAGTGTGTGCACATAGCCTTACAGTTAAAGGACCCGTCATTACATTTTATATGTTGAACTGAACACTTGTGTCTAGTTCAACATGTAAAGTCCAAGTGGGTGTTTTCACTGGGGTTTTGTACTTCATCTCCCTGTATGAGTTGCTATCTGAAACACTCACTTGGACATAATAAAAGTTAACTCATTAGGTGCCAAATAATTTGATTACTAATATCTTCACAAACGGAGAGGCAAAATAAAAAAAAGTTTTTATTCCACTCTGCAGCCACTATTACATCATGTGTCCAGTACAACATGAAAAATTTGGTGAAAGGTGACTTTTTCTTCATCCTCTGGCTAGATTCCCGTGAACAGTACTGCTCGGGCCAGCAGCTGCATTTTGAATGTATTTCTTCTTGCTCTGCGAGAAAATGTATGCAGTGTTGCAATGAGCATATGCAATGAAAGATTACATCCTCCCACTGGCCAGTGACAGGACATACCGTACTTTGTGGGTGCAGTTAGCAAATCATGTACTGTCATCCCACAGAAGAAGACAGTTGTAGCAGTCCCAGCGTTTCCTATGATATCTATACTGCAACCCCAGCATCTCCTATAATGTCTACACCACAGCCCCAGCACCTCTTGTGATGTCTGTACTGCAACCCCATAGAAAGAACACCGTGAGCACAACTCAAGATGGTGCTAAGGTTAGGTTCCCAAACCGTTTAAGCAACAAATATAAACCTAGCACTCAACTTAAAGGTATTTGCAAGGCGGTTTATTGTAGTACACATGTACACGTGCCTTGCAAATACCTTTAAGTTGAGTGCTAAGTTTACATTTGTTGCTGTACTGCAACCCCAGCATCTCCTGTGTTGATTATACTGTAGCCACTACACAGTACTGGTGACTGCAACATATGGCACCACAGTGGCAGTTTGTAATTGTCACTCAGCAACATCCACTGCTGCTTGTTGCCGGAAAACACCCGTGGAGTCAAAATTGTCACTACACCTATAGATAAATTCCCATAGGGCTATAAATTTCCATAATAGAGTTACTTGAAGGGGGATTCTGGTTTTCTAGCACTTAGGGGCAATGTAAATGGAGTACGCAAACTATGCTAGCAAAATCTGCGCTCCAGGAGGAAAATAGAGCTCCGTCCCTCCTGAGTCTGGCAGTATCTAAGCAATACTGTACAGCCACATATGGGGTATTTCCACATTAAGCAGAAATTGTGGAACACTTTGTATGTTACCCCTTCTCATGTACAGCACCATGGAATCAATGGTGCTATATAAATAAATAATAATAATAATATAGCAGGGTAATTTTCAACTTGTTAATTTTGTACGGCCCTCGAACGATGGTATAAATATCCAAATGGACCTTGGCAGAAAAATGGTTCCCCACTTCTGTCCTAAGCAGATCACCATTTTACACAGGAAGATATGTGGCCAATATTGATAATTTTAAATCTGCTTAAAAATAATCACACCAGACTAACAAATGTTTTGCTCATTTGTCTGGTGATTGCTGTCCTGTTTATGCGAGCTAAATCGGGAATGAGTGTTCAAAGTGGGCCTTTAGGTCACCTGGCCTTTTTACTTTTGAATGAATAGTTAGACAATTATTGTGTGAACTGTTTATGAGGGGTGTGTGTGTTTTTCTATAAATTTAAGTCTAATAGCACTCGTGTAGTCAAGCAACAAACTTTTTTGTCAGGATTAAATTTAGCATAAAGCATTGCTTTCTTTTTTTTACCGTCAGTCTTCTAAGGCTGAGTCACACACAACGTGTAAAAAATTGGTCCGTTTTTCACGAACGAGAATTGCACAAATGTTTCATGAACATTGATCCGTATGTCATCCGATTGTCATGTGAGGATGCAATTTTCTCGCATCTAAGCATCCGTGTGACATCCATACGGCATCCGTATGACAAGACTTTCTCGCCGGCTTGCAATAGTGGACATATTGGACATATAATGGAGCCCAATGACAGGTTAAAACACAAGTGAAAGAATAGATATATACACATAGAATACATATATATATATATATATATATACACACATGTCATTGAGACACATATGTGTATACACACCGCATAAACTCGTCTATAAGCCGACCCGTGTATAAGCCAACCCTCCTAATTTTGCCACAAAAAACTGGGAAAACTTATTGACTCGCGTATAAGCCTAGGGTGGAAAATGCAGCAGCTACTGGTAAATTTCAAAAATAAAAATAGATACCAATAAAAGTAAAATTAATTGAGACATCAGTAGGTTAAATGTTTTTGAATATCCATATTGAATCAGGAGCCCCATATAATGCTCCATACAGTTCATGATGGGCCCCATAAGATGCTCCATACAAAATACACCCCATATAATGCTGCACAAAGGGTAATAATGCCCCCATAAGATGTTCCATAGAATAATATGCCCCATATAATGCTCCATAAAGGTTATGGCCCCATAAGATGCTCCATAGATTATGCCTCCATAAGATGCTCCATAGATTATGCCCCATAAGATGCTCCATAGATTATGCCCCATAAAATGCTCCATAGATTATGCCCCAATAAGATGCTCCATAGATTATGTTCCCATAAAATGCTCCATAGATTATGTCCCCATAAAATGCTCCATATATTATGCCCCAATATGCTACTCCATAGAATATGCCCCCATATGCTGCCCCATAGAATATGCCCCATATGCTGCTCCATAGACTATGCCCCATATGCTGCCCCATAGACTATGCCCCATATGCTGCCCCATAGGATATGCCCCCATATGCTGCCCCATAGGATATGCCCTCATATGCTGCCCCATAGGATATGCCCCATATGCTGCTCCATAGACTATGCCCCCATATGCTACCCATAGAATATGCCCCATATGCTGCTCCATAGACTATGCCCCATATGCTGCCCAATAGAATATGCCCCCATATGCTGCTCCATAGGATATGCCCCCATATGCTGCCCCATAGGATATGCCCCCATATGCTGCCCCATAGGATATGCCCCCATATGCTGCCCCATAAAATACGCCCCATATGCTGCTCCATAGAATATGCCCCTATACAGTCATATGTAAAAGTTTGGGCACCCCTATTAATGTTAACCTTTTTTCTTAATAGCAATTTTGGTTTTTGCAACAGGTATTTCAGTTTCATATATCTAATAACTGATGGACTCAGTTATATTTCTGGATTCAAATGAGGTTTATTGTACTAACAGAAAATGTGCAATCTGCATTTAAACAAAATTTGACCGGTGCAAAAGTATGGGCACCCTTATTATTTTCTTGATTTGAACACTCCTAACTACTTTTTACTGACTTCCTGAAGCACTAAATTGGTTTTGTAACCTCATTGAGCTTTGAACTTCATAGCCAGGTGTATCAAATCATGAGAAAAGGTATTTAAAGTGGCCACTTGCAAGTCGTTCTCCTATTTGATTCTCCTATGAAGAGTGGCATCATGGACTCCTCAAAACAACTCTCAAATGATCTGAAAATAAAGATTATTCAACATAGCTTTTCAGGGGAAGGATACAAAAAGTTGTCTCAGAGATTTAACCTGTCAGTTTCCACTGTGAGGAACATAGTAAGGAAATGGAAGAACACAGGTACAGTTCTTGTTAAGCCCAGAAGTGGCAGGCCAAGAAAAATATCAGAAAGGCAGAGAAGAAGAATGGTGAGAACAGTCAAGGACAATCCACAGACCACCTCCAAAGACCTGCAGCATCATCTTGCTGCAGATGGTGTCACTGTGCATCGGTCAACAATACAGCGCACTTTGCACAAGGAGAAGCTGTATGGGAGAGTGATGCGAAAGAAGCCGTTTCTGCAAGCACGCCACAAACAGAGTCACCTGAGGTATGCAAAAGCACATTAGAACAAGCCAGTTACATTTTGGAAGAAGGTCCTGTGGACTGATGAAACAAAGATTGAGTTGTTTGGTCATACAAAAAGGCGTTATGCATGCGCTGTATTGTTGACCGATGCACAGTGACACCATCTGCAGCAAGATGATGCTGCAGGTCTTTGGAGGTGGTCTGTGGATTGTCCTTGACTGTTCTCACCATTCTTCTTCTCTGCCTTTCTGATATTTTTCTTGGCCTGCCACTTCTGGGCTTAACAAGAACTGTACCTGTGTTCTTCCATTTCCTTACTATGTTCCTCACAGTGGAAACTGACAGGTTAAATCTCTGAGACAACTTTTTGTATCCTTCCCCTGAAAAGCTATGTTGAATAATCTTTGTTTTCAGATCATTTGAGAGTTGTTTTGAGGAGCCCATGATGCCACTCTTCATAGGAGAATCAAATAGGAGAACTACTTGCAAGTGGCCACTTTAAATACCTTTTCTCATGATTTGATACACCTGGCTATGAAGTTCAAATCTTAATGAGGATACAAAACCAATTTAGTGCTTCAGGAAGTCAGTAAAAAGTAGTTAGGAGTGTTCAAATCAAGAAAATGATAAGGGTGCCCATACTTTTGCACCGGTCAAATTTTGTTTAAATGCAGATTGCACATTTTCTGTTAGTACAATAAACCTCATTTGAATCCAGAAATATAACTGAGTCCATCAGTTATTAGATATATGAAACTGAAATAGCTGTTGCAAAAACCAAAATTGTTATAAAGAAAAATGGTTAACATTAATAGGGGTGCCCAAACTTTTACATATGACTGTATGCTGCTCCCTAGAATATGCCCCTATATGCTGCTCCATAGACTATGCCCCCATATGCTGTTCCATAGACTATGCCCCCATATGCTGCTCCATAGAATATTCCCCCATATGCTGCCCCCATAAGATGCTCCATATATTATGCCCCCATATGCTGCTGCAAAAAAAATGCCATACTCACCTCTCCTGCTCAGGACCTGGCTCACTGCTGTCTGCTGCTTCCTGTGTCAGTGACTGTTCAGCCAGCAGAGGGCGCAGCATGCACTAACCACATCATTGCGCCCTCTGCTGCCTAAACGTCACAGACAGAGGACGCAGCAGACAGCAGTGAGCAGCGATGGACCGGGGACAGGTGAATATCGCTATACTTACCCCCTCCTGGCGTGGTCTCTGCAGCCCCCCCACTTCTCCACGGGCTCCCTTCCTGCCTTCAGTGGTCACGTGGTACCGCTCATTACACTCATGAATATGCGCATATTCATGAGTTTAATGAGCGGTACCACTTGACCGCTGAAGGCAGGAAGGGAGACCGTGGAGAAGCGGGGGGGCTGCAGAGACTGCGCCAGAAGGGGGTAAGTATGATCTCTGACACCCCCGCTCCCCCTCCCCCGCCGACTCCAGGTATATGACTCAAGTATAAGCCGAGAGGGGGACTTTCAGACCAAAAAAATGGGCTGAAAATCTCATCTTATACACGAGTATATACGGTATTTATATTTCATAGAGTTCAACATAGCATAATAGCCGCTAAATCAATTGCTGACTTCTGTAAAATCAATACAAAACCCGACATGAAATGACACATGGTTTACATACAGTAAACCATTTCATTTCATTTAGTTTTTTGTATGTCTTTGACTAATTAGATTAGGGTATGTGTGTAAAATTTTGGACATGTAGGTGTTAAATTAACGGGTACATTCATTGAAAAAAATTGCATGGGCTCCATCGGTAATTTCTCCTCCAGAGAGGGAAAGCCAGTGAGTGAAGGCAGATTTTAATAGCCTAGAAAGGGACCATTGTTTTTTGTCCCCCCCCGGCTAAAAAAAAATCTGCCCCAGCCACCCCAGAAAAGGTGCATCTATAAGATGTGCCTTTTCTGGCACTTAGCCTCTTTATTCCCATTGCCCTTAGCGGTGGCTCATGGGTTAATAATAATGGGTTAATGTCACCTTGTTATTGAAAGGTGACATTAAGCCAGGTTAATAATGGAGAGGTGTCAATAAGGCACCTATCCATTATTAATCCTATAGTAGTAAAGGGTTAAAAAAGACACACACACATTAATTAAATATTCTTTTAATGAAATAATCACACAGTTTTTGGCTAAATTTATTATTCTGCTATTCCAACAGAATCCCTTGTTCTCCTGAAAAAAAAATTAAAATAAAAAAACCAACAATATACGTACCTCTCCACTGTTCAGTCAGGTCCCCCGCTGCAATCCATCACAAGGTATTAACTAGTTTACAACGGGGAGCGGTGCTAATGCTACCGGCCCCGCTGTAAACCACTGCCAAATTAATGAATTCATCTCTGCGCAGGCACCCTGGCTGACCGGGGATGAATTAATAAGCGTGAGAAAGTTTCTCAACTTTTTCCCAAGCTGTCAGTTCACCTCCGGTCAGTCGGGGACTCCATGCAGCCTCAGTGACGTCAGCGGTAGTCTCAATGACATGTATATATATATATATATACATATATATATTCTATGTGTGTATATCTATTCTTTCTATTCTTTATTAAACATGTCAGTGTGATTTTACTGTATTGCGCACTGAATTGCCGGCTTTTGTTAAAGGACACTGGTGCGTATTTCTCGCAAGACACACTTGTGGTCCATGTGTAATCTGTTTTTTTCTCGCACCCATAGACTTGCATTGGCGAGTCTCAGCCGAGAATCGCTGACAATCACAGCATGCTGTGATTTTCTCAGCCCGTTTAAAACGGCCGATAAAAAAATCGGATGATGGGAGCTGCCTCATGGATTAACATTGGGACGAGTGCTATGTGAATCTTCTAGCATGTAATAACTGTAGATATAAAAGGGATCTGTAGGATGTATTACTGTTTTTGTGTAAGGAAAGAATATTTATGGCCCTTAACCATCTTGACCTAGTTAGGTAAATGGAGTGGCTACAAATAGAAGCATAGTTTTGCACTGTAGATTTAGATAATTATCTGGATATTAAGTTACATTATCCATGCTATCCTTAGATGAACTGCTTTTTCTCAAACACAAGCTAAATACATTTATTAGAACACATTATAAGAGCCATCCATATGTAACAGCTACATGTTAAAGATGATGACAACTATTTTGTCACCTACTTGTTTTACATTTTCCTTTTTACATTTTTAATTACATTTGGATCATGAAGATCAAAGCAAAACTTCAGTTATTGTGAGCTGTGGGGTAAATCAGGGGCATGTTAAGCCAGAGTTCCATACAGACTATGACTCCATTTTTATTCAACACCTTTATTAATAGGGTTCTGATCACACTAATGCTGGGTCTCCCACAGTGTTTTGCAATGGTAGAACAAGGATGTGTTTTAGTACTATTCTTGGATTAAAAAAATACAAAACCTTACTAGAAACTTGATGGATAGATCTGTCTGTTCACAGACTTACCAGTGGAAAAGCCAAACTTCACATGCCACAAATGCAAGCTTGTGTCCCTGTTGGAGGAAAAGTTGCAAAATCTCGAAGAGAGGTTAGCTACGTTGAAGATCATTAAGGAAGGTGAAGAGTTCTTAGACAGAGCAGAATTATCTCTTCATGTTACAGAAAGAGAAGAAATTCGAAGTGCACCTGAAGAAACAGAGGAATGCAAACATGTGACCCAGAGAAGCAAGAGGATCAGGAGGCAGTCAGCACCCATACTTCTCAGGAACCAGTACCAGGCTCTCACGCAGGAAAACGATGAAGATATACATCAGGATAAGACTTTGCCCACAAACAGCAACCTTGTACGCCTTCAGAGTCCTCCTGGATGGAGAAAGAAAAACGTTGTGAAGAAGAAACGAAGAGTGGTGGTCATGGGGGATTCCCTTTTGAGAGGAACAGAAGCCGCTATCTGCAGACCGGATGTAACTTCAAGAGAAATGTGCTGTCTTCCAGGTGCAAAAATTAAAGATGTGTCTGACAGGATATCAGGACTCTTCAGACCTACAGATGACTACCCATTCCTGCTACTACACGTGGGGACAAATGACACTGCAAGAAACGACCTGGAAACCATCTGCAGAGACTTTGAAGACTTAGGCAAGAAAGTGAAAGAACTGGGAGCGCAGGTGGTCTTCTCTTCCATCCTCCCAGTGGATGGCCATGGAACAAGGAGGTGGAATAAGATTCTGCAGGTGAACAACTGGCTACGTCGATGGTGCCGTCAGCAACGATTTGGATTTATGGATCACGGATTGAATTACCTTTACGATGGACTACTTGCTAGAGATGGGGTGCACCTTACGAAGACTGGAAAACATGTATTTGGAAGTCGCCTTGCTACACTTGTAAGGAGAGCTTTAAACTAGAACAACATGGGAAGGGAAGCAAAAGACCAGAAAAAGCCAAACACCTGACAAATGCTATTGAGAACTCTGCTATTAGAAGTGGAAAGGAAGAACAAAGACAAAAGAAACTAATTAATACAAATATTGGAGAAAGAGAAAACAATCACAAACTAAAATGTTTCTATACTAATGCACAAAGCATGGGCAACAAACAAGGAGAATTGGAACTACTAACACAGGAAAAGAAATATGATGTCATTGGAATCACTGAGACTTGGTGGGACGCTACACATGATTGGAATACAAGACTAGAAGGATACAACTTATTTGCAAGAAACAGACTTGATAAACGAGGAGGAGGTGTTGCATTGTATGTTAGAAACGCGTATATCTGCACAGAGATTGAAGCTTCAGAGACTGGGAGTTCTGTGGAAACTGTTTGGGTAAGAATACAAGGACAGAACAATGGAAAGGACACCATTGTAGGCATTTACTACAGACCGCCTGTGCAAGCTGAAAATATGGATGAACTCTTTATGCATCAAATGGCCAAGTTCTCCAAAAAATATGACATAGTTGTCATGGGAGATTTCAACTATCCAGACATTTGTTGGGAATCTCTCTCAGGCAAAACTAACAGGTCAAGGAAATTCTTATCCTCTCTTGCGGACAACTTTATTTTCCAAAAGGTAGGGGAGAAAACAAGGGGAACTGCTACCTTGGATCTAATCCTTATAAACAGGGAGGAAATGGTTGAGGAGGTAAAAGTCGCTGGGACCCTAGGAGGCAGCGACCATGCTATTTTAGAATTTTGGATAACTAGAGGAGGAAGACCTGTGAAGACTCAGACGTCAAGGTTAGATTTCAGAAAGGCAGATTTTAAGGGATTCTGAAAGAGAATTGGAGGGATCCAATGGCTGGATATCCTTAAAGACAAAAATGTCCAGGAAGGATGGGAAATCTTGAAAAATGAAATTCTCAAAGCACAATTGTTAACAATTCCGAAAAGAGGGAAGAATAGGAAGCATTTAAGGAAGCCAGGATGGATGAACACAGAACTTAAGCACATGCTAAAAAGGAAGAAAAAAATGTTTATAAAATGGAAAGAGGGAGGCATATCTAAAGAAGAATATAATGCTGTCTGCAGAACCTGCGGGGCACAAATCAGATTTTCTAAAGCTGACAATGAATTGAGGCTTGCAAGAGATGTCAAAAGCAATAATAAAGGATTTTGGGGATATGTCAAAAGTAAAAGAAAAGTCAAAGATGCTATAGGATTTTTACAGGATGAAAATGATGAAATGGTAAGACAGGATGTTGAGAAGGCCGAACTTTTAAATTCCTATTTTGCATCTGTTTTCTCTCAGAAAGGAAATGTAACATCAACTGTTCTTCACTGTCCCATTAAGGGAATAGAAGATTCCAGGATATCTATAAACAGAAATATAGTGAGGAAACACTTAGCTAACCTAAATGAATTCAAGTCTCCAGGTCCAGATGAATTACACCCCAGAGTACTGAAGGAGATAGCAGAAGAAATTTTTGAACCCCTCTCCATAATCTTTGAAAATTCTTGGAGAACAGGTGAAGTCCCAGAAGACTGGAGAAGAGCAAATGTTGTTCCTATCTTCAAAAAGGGGAAGAAGGTGGACCCAGGCAACTATAGGCCGGTGAGTCTGACTTCTATACCAGGAAAGATCTTTGAGCAAATTATCAAACAACATGTATGTCAGCACCTGGATAAGAATGAAGTGATTAAACAGAGTCAGCATGGGTTTGTAACTAATAAGTCATTTCAGACTAACTTAATTTCCTTCTATGATGGAATCACTGATTGGGTGGATCAAGGAAATGCTGTAGATATAGTATATCTTGACTTCAGCAAAGCATTTGACAAAGTATCTCATACAATCCTTATTGAAAAAATGACTAAGTATGGAATGGACAAGGCAACTGTTAGGTGGATTCATAACTGGCTTAGTGATCGGACCCAAAGAGTGGTCGTAAATGGCTGCACATCCAGCTGGAAGAATGTCTCAAGTGGGGTACCACAGGGCTCTGTCCTGGGCCCTGTATTGTTCAACATCTTTATCAACGATTTAGATGAAGGAATTGAGGGTAAACTGATTAAATTTGCTGATGACACAAAGCTAGGAGGGATAGCTAATACTAGAGAAGAGAGAGAGAGGATTCAAAAAGATATAAATAAACTGGAGAAGTGGGCAGCAATTAACAGAATGGTTTTTAACAGGGAAAAATGCAAAGTACTACATCTGGGCAATAAAAATGAAAAAAGCATATACAGAATGGGAGGAATAGGGCTAAGCAACAGCACATGTGAAAAAGACTTGGGTATACTAATAGATCACAGACTGAATATGAGTCAACAGTGTGATGCAGCAGCAAAAAAGGCAAATGCAATTCTAGGATGTATTAACAGAAGCATACAGTCTAGATCACGTGAAGTCATTATTTCCCTCTACTCCTCTTTGGTCAGACCTCATCTGGAATATTGTGTCCAGTTTTGGGCACCACATTTTAAAAAAGACATCAACAAACTGGAGCAAGTTCAGAAAAGAGCGACCAGAATGGTGACCGGTCTGCAAACCCTGTCTTATGAGGAAAGGTTGCAGGATTTGGGAATGTTTAGTTTGCAAAAGAGAAGACTGAGAGGAGACTTAATAGCTGTCTACAAATATCTAAAGGGCTGTCACATTGTAGAAGGATCAACTTTATTCTCATTTGCACAAGGAAAGACTAGAAGCAATGGGATGAAACTGAATGGGAGGAGACACAGATTAGATATTAGAAAAAACTTTTTGACAGTTAGAGTGATCAATGAATGGAACAAGCTGCCACAAGAAGTGGTGAGTTCTCCTTCAATGGAAGTCTTCAAACAGAGGCTGGACAGACATCTGACTGGGATGATTTAGTGAATCCTGCTTTGAGCAGGGGGTTGGACCAGATGGCCCAGGAGGTCCCTTCCAACTCTGCGATTCTATGATTCTATGATTCTATGTCATAAATGGTGTCAGGATCCTGTCAGCGTTGGCAACTGCCACGGTTGAGCAGGGTGACTTACCCATACTGCGGGAGAGCACGGGGCCCAATACGGTAGTGAAGGTTTAAGCAGACAGGACCTGAGGCACGGAAAATAGTAAGGAGTACCAGGACCTACGATCATGTGACTGCAGGGGGCGGGGCTTAGCGTCCTACTACTGCAGATGATGTAATGTACCTACTGCAGGAATACTGTAGTAGAGGAGAGGAAAACGCAGGTCAGACAAGCAGAGGTCATACACGAGAGGGTGGTGCGGTACAAAAGGGATGAGCAGAGAATAGTCAAGTCACAAGCAGAGAGTCATACACGAGAGGGCGGTGCGGTACAAGAGGGACAGGCAGAACTCGTAACAGGGATAGAACCGGATCAAAACCAAACAAGCAACAAGTTATCAGGCACAAGGCACATGTACACAAGAGGTCAACTAACTCAGCCGAGGGCAGGAGTATAACTGACACCGGACCTAGGTCCAGTGAGCATTAAATAGCCACCCTCTGCCAGAGAGAGGCAGAAACAATTAACCCCCTGTCTGACCAGGACGGGCCAAAGCGAAACCCCGTCCTGGATCATGACAAATGGAAGCTATATTGTATAACTGTTGTAAGACTTTTTTTGGGGTGAGGTTGTGTTGTGTTTTCTGCTTTGCAATGTGTTATGGTTATGTACTATAAATTTAGTTTTACTTTAAAGATTACCTATCATCAGTTTTGGCATGCTAATCTGGACAAATCATATAATAGTGCCCAACAAAACATAATTTTTATTTTTAGATTTCCCATCTCTGTTGTGGAGATATTAGCTATCAAAGTTTATATGCTAATTTCTACTATAATATATATTATAGATAATGGGCATTAGGTTGGATTCTTCACTGGGGGGGCGTGTAATTTTTCCCCTGCTTGACGTTGACTAACTATAAGCAGGCAGCATCATGCTGGAAAACAAGAAAGAAAACGCCTCAGAGAATTTCAGAATCTGCTTTCTCTGTGCAATATGGAAATGTAATGACTCACAGCTTTGCTCTTCTCAATGATCTTCCAGCACCTACTGTAATTACAAGAATAGGAGTCACTCAAGCAAAGCAGTGTCATTACAAACACTTCTACAGCTTTCATTCTACAGCACTGTCAATGTGGTGGTAGGGATAGTAGATCAGAGATGATGACACTTTGGGATGGGAGCTACAGATGCAGAGGTGCTGGTAATGACACACAGCTGCTTTACTTCTCTCCCCACTTGGAATCACAATAGGCTTCCAGCAATAAGATAAGTGAAGACAGTTGAGCTGTGAGTAATTAAATAGCTTTTCATATTACACAGAAAAAGCCGATTCTGACTTATGATGCGTCAACTTCATGTAGAGGACAAAGTAAATGCCCTCAGAAAGGGGGCTAACACCCTCTGGCTTATAGAGAAAATTAGCATAGAACATTTACCAGCTAATATCTTCGCCTGGGAGAAGACAAATTAAGAAACAAAAATTGTTTTAATCAGCACTGTAGTCACTGTTCAATGATGTGGCCAGTTTAATACGCTAAAACTAGTGAAAAGCCTTCTTTAAAGCAATAATTCATATTGCCATTGGAGAACATACATATGTAAGATATGGAAAATGAACTATTAATAGACAAGGAGAAATCTATGTGAGATCTCAGTAATTGGCAGTCTTCATTTACAGATTGATAGATTGTTTTATAGACATTCTCACAGCTTTATTATAGAAGAAAATTTGGAAGTGAGAGTCCTCAGTGGTTTATACCTTTTAATGGCTAACTGAAAGGATGGTAACAAATTGCAAGCTTTCAAGACTACTCAGGTCTTTCCATCAGGCTAGACTAATACAAAATCTGAAGAATCACATATTTATACACAAGACAGCACAGAAATAACTCAATAGATAAGACAAGTGATGTGAAGCAGAATAGTCATTATGGGAGAGAGATAAGCATAAATATTGGAGCAGTTCATAGATAAGCAGTGTGAAAGTTTTATTGCCCTCTGATTGCCAGTCTGGTTCTGTGTTATGATGACCCCAGAAGGTCTGAGGAGCAAATTCCTTAATTGATGTAAAAAGACATAAATCTATGCGACACATTAATACCTGCACTGAATGTGTCGAAAGTTTTCATAAATTTGTACTCAGAGATTCTTCTCTCTCTCTGAGACTTGAAGTTACCTTTTAATACAAGTAATTTAATGTCCATCATGCTATGACCAGGGATGCAAAAATGTTTTGCCACAGGTAGATCCATTCTTTTTTCTCTTATTGTGTGGCGATGAGAATTCATCCTTGTTCTCAGTTTTTGCCCGGTCTCCCCCACATACAGACCCCCAGTTGGACATTTAGTACAAATAATTAAGTACACCACATTAGATGTGATGCAGTTGAACGTACCTGGGATCTTGTAGTCCTGATGTGAGTTGGGAATCTTTATCTTGTCCATGGTCATTATAAATGGACAGGTTTTACATTTTTTCTGGTTGCAAGGAAAGGTTCCTGCAGCTGTTGGAGAGGACAGGGAGCTTCTGACAATTATGCTTCTTAAATTTGGGGGCTGCCTAAAACACATCAGTGGGGGGGTCTGGAAATATGGATTGTAATCGGGCGTCTTTTTGCAGTAAAGGTTGTAATTTCCGTGCAGCTCCCCTTAGCACCTCCAGATTTGGATTCTAGGTGACCACTAGAGGCACCCGGTTATTCTCTTCTTAGTTTTGTAATGTAGCAGGTGATTCCTTGATACTCTGGTGGCCCTTGTAATTTGGTTTTCAATTGTTCTTGGATGGTAGCCCTGATTCAAAAAGGTTTTTCTGAATGCTAATTATTGAAATGATTAAAGAAAATTTGTCAGTAGGATCAACCTCTTTAAGCCATTTATATGTGCATGAATAAAATGAAACCTTGCAATCTGATGCCTTATTCCAGAGAAATCCATGTTTTTCATAATGTACAGTGCCTTGCGAAAGTATTCACCCCCTGGAACTTTTCAACCTTTTCTCACATATCATGCTTCAAACATAAAGATACCAAATGTACATTTTTGGTGAAGAATCAACAACAAGTGGTACACAATTGTGACGTTGAACGAAATTTATTGGTTATTTTACATTTTTGTGGAAAAACAAAAACTGAAAAGTGGGGCGTGCAATATTATTCGACCCCTTTACTTTCAGTGCAGCAAACTCACTCCCGAAGCTCATTGTGGATTTCTGAATGATCCAATGTTGTCCTAAATGACTATTGATGATAAATATAATCCACCTGTGTATAATCAAGTCTCTGTATAAATGCACCTGCTCTGTGATAGTCTCAGTGTTCTGTTTGAAACACAGAGAGCATCATGAAGACCAAGGAACACAACAGGCAGGTCCGTGATACTGTTGTGGAGAAGTGTAAAGCGGGATTTGGATACAAAATGATTTCCAAAACTTTAAACATCCCAAGGAGCACTATGCAAGTGATCATATTGAAATGGAAGGAGTATCATACCACTGCAAATCTACCAAGACCCGTCCGTCCCTCTAAACTATCATATCAAACAAGGAGATGACTGATCAGAGATGCAGCCAAGAGGCCCATGATCACTCTGGATGAACTGCAGACATCTACAGCTGAGGTGGGACAGTCTGTCCATAGGACAAAAATCAGTTGTACACTGCAGAAATCTGGCCTTTATGGAACAGTGGCAAGAAGAAAGCCATTTCTCAAAGATATCCATAAAAAGTGTTGTTTAAAGTTTGCAGCAAGCCACCTGGGAGACACACCAAACATGTGGAAGAAGGTGCTATGGTCAGATGAAACCAAAATCAAATTTTTTGGCAACAATGCCAAACGATATGTTTTGCTTAAAGGCAACACAGCTCATCACCCTGAACACACCATCCCCAATGTCAAACATGGTGGTGGCAGCATCATGGTTTGAGCTTGCTTTTCTTCAGCAGGGACAGGGAAGATGGTTAAAATTGATGGGAAGATGGATGGAGCCAAATGCAGGACCATTCTTGAAGAAAACCTGTTGGAGTCTGCAAAAGACCTGAGACTGGGACAGAGATCTGTCTTCCAACAAGACAATGATCCCAAACATAAAGCAAAATCTACAATGGAATAGTTCACAAATAATCGTATCCAGGTGTTAGAATGGCCAAGTCAAAGTCCAGACCTGAAACCAATCGAGAATCTGTGGAAAGAGCTGAAAACTGCTGTTCACAAACAATCTCCATCAAACCTCACTGAGCTCGAGCTGTTTGCCAAGGAACAATGGGCAAGAATTTCAGTCTCTCGATGTACAAAGCTGATAGGGACATACCCCAAGCGACTTGCAGCTGTAATCGCTGCAAAAGGTGGCGCAACAAAGTATTAGGTTAAAGGGGCCGAATAATTTTGCATGCCCCATTAGTAGTGCATCTCATAAGTAGCTTTACAAATACCCGCTTAATATGAACACTACAGAATTGCTGGTAGAAATTGCCAAATATAAGATTGTAACTCCCCCCCTCCTCCCCCCTTCCCTCTAGTTTATTAATGTAATGCTTTCTGAATCATAAATGAACTTTGCATATCTCGACCTGGTTCTCCCTCTACTTTTTCTGCCCCCTGTTTCATTACCGCGGATCTACCCCCAATCTCAAGCCACCCAACATGCCCTGCAGGTCCTCTAGGTTTTACCAGGAAGTGTTCCTGAAGGGTGAAACAAGGGCATGAATGTCCTCTCTGGAGAGTTGTTGGAGAATAAAATCCTTCCATTTTGAAAAAATTTTTGTCATCTTACTGTCTTTGTCGCTCTCTGCTTCTACTTTCTCTAGAGTCATTACCCTCTTTAATTCCACCAACAGCTGACGGAGACCCGGTGTGCTCCCCTCCACCCATTGTCTTAAAATAAGTGTTTTGAACAAGATTGCAACCGTATGCAATAACTGCGTGTTTGACTTGGTCAGCCTTAAATCAGTGCTCTTATGGAAAATCCACAACAACTTGTCTAGTGGGAAGTGTATGTTCATCAAGCCACCCGTCCAGTTCCTAACTCCCTCCCACTGAGTGTGTATGTGATCGCATTCCCATATACCGTGGAACATATCTGTCCTGGGGGTGTCACATTTTGGGCAAGCCTGTCGCCTCTCCTTGTGAGTTTGTGTAACCGGTAGATTGAATCCTAATATGGCTCTGTGCATCATTCGGAAGTGAGTATCCCTCCATCTTTCATTGCTTACATGCTTACGCAGTTCATTCCATCCAGACAGAATCGATTCCCCCACCCTCGGTTCCTGCAGTCTAGTTTCCCAACTGTTGGACAGCTCTTGTGGGCCCGATGGCAGTAAGGTCCTCCCCATGGTCCGGTAGATGGTTGAGATATTCATGTCAGATATGTGTCTTGAGAGAAGATTGTCGAGTTAAGAAGAACATTCTTTATGTATGTCCCGTAATTTGGGGAATAAGTGATGTCGCAGCTGAGCATATTGTAAGATATGGGAAGGGTCAAGTCCCCACCCGAAAAAAATCTCATCTGCTGTTAACCATCTATTCTCTGGAATCTGCATCAGGTCCCCCATAGTTCTAATTCCTTTTTCACTCCATATTTCAAACAGAGCATTATCTTTTCCCTGATGAAAGTCAGGATGTCCCCAAGGTGTCAAATATTTAAATATCCTCAATGACATGCCTAGTTTGCATCTTATGGCTTTCCAAGCCACCCTATTGTCGCGAAAGATCACTGAGTTCCTCACCCTCGGGTCTAATGTCACGCTTGAGGAGTGTAAAATCACTGTGAGGTCCCAGGGCTTACACCAGTCGGACTCCAATGTGTAGTCTGAACGTTTGCTAGTGTGTCTTATCCAATCAAGAATGTGCCTGGCGATGCAGGCCAGATTGTACCACCTAATGTTGGGCAATGCTATCCCCCCTCCTCCCTCGGTAGCATCAATGTACGTTTGCTAATTCTACTTTTTCTCCCTCTCCATAGAAAGTCTCCTTCTTTCCAGCCCACGTGTCAAATTCTGACTTCGCTTCCAACCAAGCTCTTTTATTGACCTCAATGGGGTGCTCTTGGAACTTATTGTATGCTTGTCTGACAAAGTTACTTATCTTTATATATTGGTCAGTCACTCTTCTCTTAATCACTAAAGTGTGTGCTATGATTTTACCTCTGAGAACGGCTTTAGCCGCCTCGCAGATTAGTGTGTGGGTCCGTTCTAGATTGGTGGTTGTGGTGCAAGTACTCTGACCACCACTTTCCCAATAGTTTGGCGAAGTCTTTGTCTTTTTTTAAGAAATGAGGGAACCTCCATATTATGTCCGAGCCTTTTGGGTGCATATCGAATAAAGTCAGGACAACTGGGGCATGATCGTAAATGACTAGATCACCTATCTCAGCCTCTTTAACCTTGGCATTTAGGCTCTCACTAACCAGGAACATGTCAATATGGGACCATGAGTTGTGCAGGTGTGAATAGTGAGTCTATTGCCGCTCGACCGGGTGTTGTTGCCTCCATGCATCTCTGGTCATTAGGTCAGTTGCAAAATTGCACAGAGGAGAGCTCCCCCCCCATGTTAGAGCTACTTCCACCCCTCCCACATCTTGATCTATCCTCCGAATCCAGCATGACCTCATTCATGTCTCCTTCAATTATCAAGTTATGCACGCCAAAAGTCATAATTGAGGTGCAAAGGGCCCAGAAAAACACATCCCTAGCCGAGTTGGGGGCATAAACATTGTGAATGTCTAATGTTCCGCTAGGAGTTTCTAGGACCACTCTGACATGACTTCCCTGATCATTATGTTGATACGTTACCAATTTGTGTGGAAGAGTTTTATTGACCAGAATGATCACCCCCGCCTGTCTTCCCTTGGCTCCCGACCCATAAACCTCACTCACCCAAAGTCTGTGCATGCGGAACATGTTATGTTGATGCAAATGTGTCTCCTGGAGCAGGACTATGTCACCACGTAACCTTTTCAGGTGCCTGAGTACCAAGGACCTTTTTTCTGGGGTCTTAAGACCCTTAACATTCCATGTTATGGTCTTAACCATTCGTGTTAGCGATGTGGCTCAATAACAAACGGTCCGCCTGTGTATAGCGTTCTGAGCAGGTTAACCAAAGTCCGCCCTCAGGTGTGTTATGAGGAGTGAGACAAATCTTGACGAAAGCATCTGAAATGTTACAGCACATACCAAGCCAAACCCACCTGGTCCCCAAACTGATTACCCCAACATGTGAAACATTTTCAACATTCCCCTCCCCACCCATCCCTCCTCCCCCCCCCCCCTTGCCATGTATATCACTAGTACTTCCATTTTTTCCAACGTGACCCTCCACTACTTTCTCCTCATCCTGGCCAACTTGACAGAATTGCAGTACCGGCTGGTTATAAAAAGAGCAGGAAAGAAAAAAAGAAACTTTGGAAATATAAAGGTCATGAAAATTGTAAACAAATAGAGAGCAATCAACGTATATCTACGTGTCCGGATGAGCGTGCTGTAACAACTCTCAAAAGTTTGTGAGACCTTCTTCTCTTTTGAGTAATCACGCAGCATTTAAACTGTAGAATCAGCAGACAATGCCAGTGAGATCCTCCTGCCTGGAGATGTCCTTGTAGTAAAGTCTTCCCAGTGAAACTCTCATTCCTTCAGGCGAACTAAACGGTTGCCGTTTTCCTCACTTTCTCTATCCTCATCGCGGTGTCCATTGGGAGATCTCGTGGAAGATGGCATGAGCTCCCTCATGGCTTCGCTGGAGTACCTCCAAATTTTAAAGGAGCTATCCGTGTGCCTCGTTTTGAGGACAGCAGGGTAAAGTAGCTGGAACTGGATGCCTTTCTTGTAAAGAAGGCTGCAGACCTCACTGAAGGCCCTGCGTTTTTTAGTGACTTCTGGTGAAAAGTCCTCAAAGATGACAACCTTATGCCCTGGGAGTATGAGTGGTTGTCGCCTGGCTCTAAAAAGGCGCAGAATTTTATCCTTATCCATAAAGTCCAAATATTTCGCAATAGCCTGGCGAGGCTTCTGGGTGTGTTGATCATCGCGTCCCGCTCCACTTAGACTCGTGTCTCTCGCGGGGTTCCCTCCAGGCTTGCCCACTCTGTGTGCTCTTTCAACCCTGCACTTATCTTGTACACCTAGGGCTGTAGGCAGTTCTTGTTCAAAAATGTCATTGAGTTGTTGATATGTGACAGATTTGGGCAGCCCCACTAACCGCAAGTTATTTCTTCGGGACCTATTTTCTAGGTCCTCAAGTTTGTCCCTCAGCCATGCGCCTTGTTTTCAGGACGCTTCCAGCTCCTGTTCAAGCTGAATTGTCCTATCTTCCATGTCCAACACCCTCTGCTCCAAGTGTTCCAGCCTACTGGCATGCTGCGCTGATATTTAATAAAGCTTCTATGACCTGCATGGCCATATAAACAGCTTAGGAAGGTTGATCCTACTGATAGATCCCCTGTAAAGATGCTGTATCTTCAAAAGTACCTCACATTTCTGAGTTTTTTTTATTATTTCAACATGTTAATTCTAAAAATTTCAGTAAAACATTTGTACATCTAAGAACTCAGATAAGTGTATTTTACGTTGTGATGCTGTTCACATGGAAAACAGAATGTAAGTAGACCTCACTTACCAAAGCTTGTCATTTGGGTAATTCACATGAGCGCTTTAACATGCAGACTGATGATCCATATATAAAAAATCTCAGCATTCTCTACTCTAATTTTTTGGGTCAGAGTCACCCGTTAAACTCAATGGGTATATTAAAAATCAGATGCCATATAGACACCATTCCTAAGACATCCACTTTTAACTGATCCATTGCAATTAATAACTTAGGAAACTGTATTTAGTAACAAATTATAATTGTATATGTATAAAAACAGAATCCTTATAGATGTTGTACGTTTGTAAGAAAACACTGACTTATGGATGGCATAAGAATGATATTACAGATGAAAATTTGTCTATTTCTTCTGGAAGATTTTAAATATACTCGGATGATCATAGCCTACTACAATTGCCCCAATTACTCCTCACCTCACTTTAATAAATTATTTGATCCAGATTTCTTATTGAAATAATGGCACCCATTTTCTAATCTAAATGGGTTTGTCTCATTACAGTACAGTAGAAATAAGTTACAATTAATACATGCTGCATAAAATAACTTGTGTATTTTCATAGGTAATGGACGACAGGTACCACAAAAGCCCCCAAGAGGAAACTCGCGAAGCCCACCCCAGTTAATGATACCCCCACCCCCTCCCTACCCTCCTCCTCATCATGACATTGTGGACCCACCAGTGTTTGAAAATGGAGCTCCTCTAACAGGACCACCTAGACCCATACCTGCTAAACGTAGGTTCTGAACAAATCTAAATTTTGATATGCTCCTGTCTGCTCCACTTTTACTTTGATATGTCCTGCTTCTCCTATAAGTGTCTATGCCCTTTCTCTTTCCCTTCACATTCTTCCTTTCTGGGGTCTTAACAGATCACTGAAATTTCTTATAGAAAAGAGGAAACAGATACATTGTCCTGCCACCTTTCATGGTACATGCCAAAAGCCAAAGTGATCTTGGAAGACTGCCTAGGTCTACATTCTATTACTTGGTGTCACTTTTTTGTATATGCTTTTACCTTAATACTTACTTTTAAAGGTTTAGTCCTGCTCCACTCATCTCCACATAAAAATGTGAACAGGGCAGGTGACGTCACATCTACACTTCCACATTTGTAGATGTCTTGCACCTGTCCCTTTCTCATGAATGGAACAGATGCATGATACCTGCTGACTGCACAGGCATCCTGACAAATATCAATAGGCATGATGTCATCTGCCTCAACTCACTAACTTTACTAACCCTTTAAATAATTTTAATATATGCTACTTTTTATGGTATTGTATATTTAGTTTATGATTTACATTTTGAACAAGTTTAGAAACGGAATGTTTTATCTTCTACAAAATAATGAAGAAAGAAATGTACTGTATTGAGCACAAGAAGATACAATATTTGTGTCTTGTATCAAGACACAAAAATGATCATAAGCATCAATTGCAATTTTAGTATAATATTTTGCAGCAAATATTAACTATATTATGTATCTATGGAAACATTTTCAATGATCAATATCAGAAAACAGTCTACAATAAAACACATATATATGTATATATATTGTAGGCGACCGACAGAGAGGATACTAGACGGAGTGTAAATCTCTCCCAGACAATTAAGCTGGGTGAGATATTAAAAGTTGGGTAGTATTGGTTGGTGCAGCAGCTTAGGTGATGAGCTGTTTTATTTATGCTAGTTCCAGTCCGGGTCTTATTGAAGTGATGAGGAGGATTGATTTAGTGGTTGAACTCACCATTCCCTCTCCCGCTCCAGTACAGGTAGTGCTGGAGACTTAGCTAGCTGAGCTGAGAGAGGTCACCTCTTTAAAGACATAGAAAAGGCTGGGGAAAAGCTTCAAAGAGAGAGCCTCCAGACTGATATGATGTGTTTCTGAGAAGGATATGCACAGCGGTTAAATGTACTAAACGCTGAGTTGCTGGAGAACCAAGCCCCGCACACATCCCTGGTTGCATGAGTTAGCAGTACAATGTATTAGTTAGCGCCTAGCCTGGCAAGTCTCTGTTGTTTTTCAGATGCTTTATTGTTTGTTACATTTTGGCTGAAAATGAAGCCCCACGTGTTCTTTATATGGACTGTGTTTGCCTATGTCACTGCCATGCCGCCCTACAATATACACACTTACAGTGGGGGAAATAAGTATTTGATCCCTTGCTGATTTTGTAAGTTTGCCCACTGACCAAGACATGAACAGTCTATAATTTTAAGGGTAGGATAAGTTTAACATTGTGAGATAGAATATCAAAAGTAAAATCCAGAAAATCACATTGTATAAATGATATAAATGTATTTGAATTTTGCAGTGAGAGATAAGTATTTGATCCCCTACCAACCATTTAGTGTTCTGGCTCCTGCAAACGAGTTAGACACCCCTAGTCAACTTCTTATGTGCTTTAAAGATAGCTGTCTTACATAGTCACCTTTATTAACCACTCCTGTCCACAGACTCAAATAATCAGTCGGACTCTAACCTCTACAACATGGGCAATACCAAAGAGCTTTATAAGGATGTCAGGGACAAGATCATAGACCTGCTCAAAGCTGGAATGGGCTACAAAACAATAAGTAAGACGCTGGGTAAGAATGAGACAACTGTTGGTGCAATAGTAAGAAAATGGAAGACCTACAAAATGACTGTCAATCGACATTGATCTGGGGCACCATGCAAAATCTCACCTCGTGGGGTGTCCTTGATTGCGAGGAAGGTGAGAGATCAGCCTAAAACTACACGGGGGGAACTTGGTAATGATCTCAAGGCAGCAGGGACCACAGTCACCAAGAAAACCATTGGTAACACACTACGCCATAAAGGTTTAAAATCCTGCAGTGCCTGCACGGTCCCCTGCTCAAGAAGGCACATGTGCAGGCCCGTCTGAAGTTTGCCAATGAACACTAGGGTGACCGGATCTCATATGGGGGGGAAAAAATGTCAGAATCTTGTTCGTCTGGACCCCACAAAACGATTCCCCTTTCCAGATATTGAGAGAGCCAAAATTTGAGCTCGATCAAACGACATTAACCCGTGCCGCTCGTCGCTCAAAGTTTGAAAAAAATCCAAATTGAGGTATTTTAAGATTTAGGTATTTTGCATAGTCTGTTAGACTATAAAGAATGTGACAACAACATTGCAGAAATAGCTCTGACCAAATTTTCGAACCATTTGTGGTATTTGAATGCAGAGTTGGTGGGATTATCGTTTTTTGATCCCACCATTACAGACAATGAAAAGTTGTTAATGGCTAATAAATTGCCCAGTAGCACAGATGAACCATCAGAGCACGCTAACCTACATGAGTTGATAATTTTACATAGTTATCTAATCTATTCTAGAGCTTTTGTTAAAGTAGTTTTTGAAACGTCAGAATATAATGCTCGGCATTTGCTTACAACTTGCAGGACATATTGCTTTTGTTCTTCATCTTTTGTCAGAAGGTCGTTAAAGTCGGTTACTTCCTACCTCTTTTAATTTTTCTTTCCTAACTTTTGGATTTACAACCCTAGCGTGCTCTGATGGTTCATCTGTGCTACTGAGCAATTTATTAGCCATTAACAACTTTTCATTGTCTGTAATGGTGGGATCAAAAAACGATAATCCCACCAACTCTGCATTCAAATACCACAAATGGTTCGAAAATTTGGTCAGGGCTATTTCTGCAATGTTGTTGTCACATTCTTTATAGTCTAACAGACTATGCAAAATACCTAAATCTTAAAATACCTCAATTTGGATTTTTTCAAACTTTGAGCGACGAGCGGCACGGGTTAACGTCGTTTGATCGAGCTCAAATTTTGGCTATCTCAATATCTGGAAAGGGGAATCGTTTTGTGGGGTCCAGACGGACAAAATTCCGACATCGATTTTTTGCGGTCACCCTAATGAACACCTGGATGATTCTGTGAGTGATCGGGAGAAGGTGCTGTGTTCAGATTGAGCTCTTTGGCATTAACTCAACTCGCCGTGTTTGGAGGAAGAGAAATGCTCCCTATGACCCAAAGAACACCGTCCCCACTGTCAAGCATTGAGGTGAAAACATTATGTTTTGGGGGTGTTTCTCTGCTAAGGGCACAGGACTACTTCACCGCATCAATGAGAGAATGGATGGAGCCATGTACCGTAAATGCCAATCTCCTTCCCTCCGCCAGGATATTAAAAATGGGTCATTGCTGGGTCTTCCAGCAAGACAATGACCAAAAACATACAGCCAAGGCAACAAAGAAGTGGCTCAAAAAGAAGCACGTTAAGGTCATGGAATGGCCTAGACAGTCTCCAGACCTTAATCCCATAGTTATTTTATGGAGGGAGTTGAAGCTCCGAGTTGCCAAGCGACAGCCTCAAAATCTTAATGATTTAGAGATGATCTGCAAAGAGAAGTGGACGAAAGTTCCTCCTGACATGTGCTCAAACCTCACCATAAACTACAAAAAAAGTCTGACTGCTGTGCTTACCAACAAGGGTTTTGTCACCAAGCATTAAGTCTTGTTTGCCAGAGGGAACTAATACTTATTTCTCACTGCAAAATACAAATACATTTATATAATTTATACAATGTGAATTTCTGGATTTTATTTTTGATATTCTATCTCTCAATGTTAAAATTAACTTATCCTTAAAATTATAGACTGTTCATGTCTTTGTCAGTGGGCAAGAAAAAAACACCGCGAGCACTAATAAAACAGGTGCCTAGGTAGGTTCCCAAACCGTAAAGTGTAATATGATCAAAAACTCGGCACTCAACTTAAAGATGCAAAAGGTGAACTTTAATGCAGTCCAAAATTGTAATGGTATGGGGACCGCTCCTTGTACACCAATATCTGTGTATCTACTCGCATAAGTATTTCAGGCTGGAAAATGCAGTTATACATAGGCAAGTACTCCTGCTTATATGCTGGATGGACGCCGTGTCGCAGATGTCATACGCTCCATCCAGCATATAAGCATGAGTACTTGCCTATGCATAACTGCATTTTCCAGCCTGAAATACTTATGCGAGTAGATACACAGATATTGGTGTACAAGGAGCGGTCCATATACCATTACTTTGAAACAGCCTGTTACTGATGAAGGTCTATGAGACCGAAACGTTTATGTACTACAATTTTGGACTGCATTAAAGTTCACCTTTTGCATCTTTAAGTTGAGTGCCGGGTTTTTGATCATATTTGTCAGTGGGCAAGCTTACAAAATCAGCAAGGGATCAAATACTTATTTCCTCCCACTGTACACACACAGTATATACACTTAAAAATATCAGGATGAAAGGAAAAATAAATGCAACACCGGCATTCATGAGAAGTTCTCTGAGGGGTACAGGTTATGGTATAATTTTTTTGTTTGATTGCATATATCATGAGTTTTGTGTTTGCAATTTGAAGATTGCCACTTGTGTGATTTATTGTTCCTTATTCATTGTACATTTACAGTATGTGTATTTGTACACAAGATCCCCTTATTTAACCAAACACATCAACATGTACATGTGTCAGTGCTTGATGTTGCAGCTCATCCTTGTGTTTTCTGAAGATCAGTATTGATCATACATTGATCACTCTATATTCACAGAAAAAATCTACTAGACTGAAACTATTACATGCACAATAAACTACTGATAGGTGCTAGCGATAATATGATTATCTCATTACCTTGGCACCTATGAAGGGGATAGATATATTAAGCAGCAAGTGAACAGTTAGTTTTTAGGGTATGTGCACACGGTGCAGATTAGCCTGCGGAATTTTCTGCAGAGAATCCGCATCTCTTGGCAGAAAATGCAGGGCATAACGCTTGCAGATAACATGCGTAATTGATGTGGATTTCTTGCTGATTTTATAGCATTTTTGCTGTGCGGATTTGTTAGGTGTGCTTCTGGTGGAGAGAGAGAATATATGTGCCAGACTATAAAAAACGCTGCTGCGGATATGCAAAAAGAACTGACATGCTGCGGAAAAAAAAACACTGCAAATCTGAGCGGATCTTTCCGTAGCATGTGCACAGCAATTCTTAATTTACCATTGACTGACTTTGAAAACACAAGGCAAGGCTGTGCAAAAAGATAGCAACTTTTGGATTTTCGTGACTTTTTTGCTTGTTCTGACAGAGCGGACATGAAGGAGCGTGACAGTGCTGTAGTAAGAATTGTGCAAGGCGCTACTGTGCGCCTCACTTGATTCATTAAGAAGCACTTTATTGGTTTAAAGAAGGAGTGCACACATTGTTTTGTTCCAAGGACCAGATTGTCATATTGAACCAATCCCAAGGCCCACAATTTTAAAAGGTTACTTACATGAATAAATCGCCAAAACCACTGCCAGTACATGAATACATCACCAGAATCAAGTTTTGACCATTTGAGTAGGATTTTGAGAGTTTCTGCTGAAAAAATAACCCTAACTTGCATTGAGATTTTTGTTCAATAACTCTCCAAATCCTCCTTATAATTTCAAGACTTCAGATTTTGAGGATTTTTGAGCTTTAACATAGCAATGTAGCACATCATCTGCCAGTTATGGATTACTACATCTGTAGAAGATTAGGAACACTGTCAATACATAAATCCATTACCAGAACCACCATCAGTATATGAATGCTGTATCAGAATCACCATCAATTTATCAATACATCACCAGAATCACTGTTAGTACATGAATGAGGCACTAAACTGGTGTACAAGTTGGTATGCATGCAAAATATTAGCGTGTTCACACTGGCCATCAAACAGACAAAACCCAAAGCAGAAACAAAATTAACAAATACCCTACTGTTAGTAAATAAGTAAAGCAATAGTGCATATAAATAACATTGGGTATTTAGTAAACACTGTTTTTTCATCCCACCAACGTCAAGGTGTACCCAAATTTGGGATGGTCCTAACCTCTAGTATTAAAAACTTACCATGCATCATAGTGACATCCTGTGTGCATAAGGACTGAGCAGGACTGGGTTCCAAACATGGACACACACCTAGTGGGGAGTTTTTTAAATGTGATCTCAAGCTCAAAGGAAGGAAGTCCACACCCTTACCTACACTAAATGCAGAAACCTAGAACTAAACCGAGAAAAAAAAAGAACTGTAGTACAAGTTGGTTTGCATGCAAAATAGTAGCATGTTCACACTGGTCATCAAACAGACAAAACATAAGACAGAAACAAAATGAGAAAATACCCTACCGTAAGTAAATAAGTAAAATCAATAGTGCATATAAATAACATTGAGTACTTAGTAAGCAACATTTTTTATTTAAAAAAGCATAAAAGGCTACTTTCACACTTGCGTTGCACAGATCTGCGTCGGTCTGCGCACGGCTGCCGCTAAGCTCCACCCCCTGCTGCGCCTCCTCCTGTTAGCTCCGCCTATGGGCACATGACACTGCATGCTTCCTGCGCACCCTATCTTTAGCATTTGGTACGCAGGCTGTGCGCAGGTATGTGTTTTCCGGCGCATGCATCCTTTTGACGGTGTGCCGAGCGCACCAAAATGCAAAAGGACGAATGCGCCGGAAAGCGCATACCTGCTCACGGCCTGCGTACCCGATGCTAAAGATAGGGTGCGCAGGTCCCATGCAGCGTCATGCGCCCATAGGCGGAGCTAACAGGAGGAGGTGCAGCAGGGGGCAGAGCTTAGCGCTGGCCATACGCAGACCGATGCAGGTCTGTGCAACGCAAGAGTAAAAGTAGCCAAAGCCATTTGAGTAGGATTTCGAGATTTTCTGCTGCAAAAAAATAACACCCTAACTGGCATTGAGTTTTTGGAGCAGAACTTCTCCACATCCTCCTCATAATCTCAAGACTCCAAGTTTTGAGGATTTTTGAGCTTTAATATAGTCATGTAGCATGTCATCTGACCAGTTTTGGATTAGTACATGTGTGTCATGATCCATGCTGGATCAGGACATATAAAAAGCACAGGTAACCTTTTTTTTTTCCTTAGCTGTGCTTAAGGTTGGTTTTTTCCCCCGGTGGCCATTAGGATTATTGCACTGTGGTGTCGTTTGTTCTAAGTTTACCCCGGTGGTGGTGAGCGTCATTGCACTCTAGTTTCTTTAGTTAAATGCACATGATTAATATGCAGGTGTGATTGCTGGCTCTGCTATAAAAGAGTCACAGGTGTTGCAATCAGTTTTTGGTGATAGTGTTCATTTCAACCATCCTTGGTGGAGGAAGGAGCTGGAGAGCGTTCCTTGCAGCACTGTCTTAGCCTGGTGTGGAAGGAGTCATAGGGGATTTCCTTGTAGCTCTGACAGAGCTTGGTGGCAGCGATTCAGGAGGAGAGCTGCATGCTGGTGGTGGACTCTGTTGCCAGGAGCAAGTGCAACAGAGTAAAGCTAAGTGGTGTTTCCCTGTTTGTGTTTTTCCTTAGTGTGTATTAGTACAGCGGTGGGGCCAGTGCCTGCGCCACCCAGCTCCCTAGCAAGGGATAGGTGTAGGGTGTGCTAGGGCGACAGGTTCCTGATCGGTGCCCGGTGCGGAACGGCATAGGGAATGTTAGGAGCATTAGGGATACTGACTCAGGGGAGTGCAGGAGGTCTCCACGTCCCCTTTCCCTATCGCAGGGCCCACCGTTGTAACTGTTTCCCTTCCCTTTGTATTGTTGTTTTAGTTACCAGCCTGCGAGCCATGTCACACAGGACAGTATCACGTGCCGCGTTCTGTTGTTCCAGTTACCGGCCTGCTGGTCGCGTCACACAGGACGGGTCCACGTGACATTATCACTAACCGCAACTTTTTTTTTCCTGCTGAGCCATGGACCCAGTTCAGACCTTTGCCCAAATGCTGCAGACCCTTACTGATGAGATTAGGGTGCTGTGCGGTGAATTGGTGCAGCAACTGCAGCAGTTGGTGGGGCTTGGTTCAGAGACAGGCTCAGCCAGAACCCAAGATATCCCTCCCTGACAGATTTTCTGGAGGGAGAGATCAATTCTTGGTGTTTCAACAAGCCTGTAAATTGTATTTCAGGCTGGGCCCTCATTCATCAGGGAGTGAAAAGTAACGGGTGGGAATCATTATGTCCCTTCTTAAAGAGGATCCCCAATCCTGGGCTTTCTCCCTACCGGACGATTCTCCATCTTTAGAGTCCGTGGACGAGTTCTTTGCGGCTTTGGCGCTTGTGTATGGGGATCCTGATGGCGTCGCCCTGGTGGAATCTCGAATCCGTAGGTGTAAACAGGGAGCCCGGGTCGCTGAGGAGTACTGCTCAGAGTTTCAGAGATGGGCCACTAATACTCAGTGGAATGACCCTGCACTTAGGAGTCAATTTGTGCAGGGTTTGTCTCCAAAGTTGCAGGATACTCTGGTGCAGTACGCCGCTCCCAGGTCGCTGGAGGCCGCCATGTCCCTTGCCATCCGGGTGGATAGACGCCTTGGGGAAAGACATATACAAAAAGTGCCCCCTGATGTCCTCACTAGGGAGGAGGACCCACCAGTGCGGACGGAGGAACCCAGACAGCCCGGTGTTGTTGATACAAAAAAGAGGGTGTCTGTGGCTCGTCGTGGTGGGGGGGTATGCTTTTCCTGTGGGAAGCCTGGCCATTTTATGAGAGCCTGCCCAGTTCATGCCAAGTCTCCTGATGAACCCATGCAAGTAGGAGGAGCTAGTTTGTTTTCGGAGCTGCCTACGTTTCGGGAAGTGGTGTCAGCATGTTTGCACTGTTGGCAGACTGGTCATGTCCTGAAGGCTTGCCCATTGCACGCCAAATTATCTGTGCCATCTGAGAAGCCGCATTCCCCTGGTCGCTTGGAGGGAGGCGACCAGGGAGTTTACATTCCCTCCATTTTGCCCTCCCAAAGTACCATGTCAGCAGAGGTCTTGGCTGGCGTGTTACTGGAGGTGATACCGTTGTTTGTGGACAGCGGAGCAAGAGTCAGTCTGGTGGATGCTCGCTTTGGTCTGAGGTGTAGGACGCTAGCTCAGCCTATAAGCATCCGGGCCATAAACTCTGTTCCACTGAGCCAGGGGAGCTTGACCAAGGTCGTAGAGAATATCCAGCTGCGTATAGGACATCATGAGGAGTCCTTGTCATGCTGGAGGGAATGCCAATACCAGCGGGCTCGTTTCTCATCAACTTGACATGCAGGTAGTTGCTGGGGTGAACTCTGGGTCCGGGCATCCCCACTGTAGGTGGTTCCCTGATGGGGAGCGGTTTTGAGGGTCCAGAGGCCCCTCATTAAGGGGAGGGTACTGTCATGATCCATGCTGGATCAGGACATATAAAAAGCACAGGTAACCTTTTTTGTTCCTAAGCTGTGCTTAAGGTTGGTTTTTGCCCCCGGTGGCCATTAGGATTATTGCACTGTGGTGTCGTTTGTTCTAAGTTTACCCCCGGTGGTGGTGAGCGTCATTGCACTCTAGTTTCTTTAGTTAAGTGCACATGATTATTATGCAGGTGTGATTGCTGGCTCTGCTATAAAAGAGTCACAGGTGTTGCAATCAGTTTTTGGTGATAGTGTTCATTTCAACCATCCTTGGTGGAGGAAGGAGCTGGAGAACGTTCCTTGCAGCACTGTCTTAGCCTGGTGTGAAAGGAGTCATAGGAGATTTCCTTGTAGCTCTGACAGAGCTTGGTGGCAGCGATTCAGGAGGAGAGCTGCATGCTGGTGGTGGACTCTGTTGCCAGGAGCAAGTGCAACAGAGTAAAGCTAAGTGGTGTATCTCTGTTTGTGTTTTTCCTTAGTGTGTATTAGTACAGCAGTGGGGCCAGTGCCTGCGTCACCCAGCTCCCTAGCAAGGGATAGGTGTAGGGTGTGCTAGTGCGACAGGTTCCTAATCGGCGCCCGGTGCGGAACCGGCATAGGGAACGTTAGGAGCGTTAGGGACACTGACTCAGGGGAGTGCAGGAGGTCTCCACGTCCCCTTTCCCTATCACAGGGCCCACCGTTGTTCCCTTCCCTTTGTCTTGTTGTTTTAGTTACCGGCCTGTGAGCCGTGTCACACAGGACAGTATCACGTGCCGCGTCCTGTTGTTCTAGTTACCGGCCTGCTGGTCGCGTCACACAGGACAGGCCAACGTGACGTTATGTAGAAGATTAGGACCCCTGTCAGTACATGAATCTATTACCAGAACCACAATCTGTACATGAATGCTGTACCAGAACCACCATCAATTTATTAATACATTATCACAACAATTATCAGTATATGAATACATCACCAGAACAACCATCAGTACATGAATGCACCACTGTAACCACCGTCATTACATGGATGCAGCACCAGAATCACCGTCAGTACATTGATGCAGTGACATAAATGCCATTAGTATGTGAATACATCACCATAACCGCTGCTAGTACACAAATGCAGCACCAGAACTAGTGTCAGTGAATGAATACATCACCAGAAGTATTGTCAATACATGAATACATCACCAAGCTTAGTACAGTGATTAATTACAATGTCAGGTCAGCCCTATATAATTCCATGAACCTGCAAATTGCAATGGAAAAAAGATACCAGAAGTTGTTGACAATCATCATCAGACTGTGGACCATACAGGAACCACAGTACTGATGAGATATAATATAAACATTTGCATCTCTGGTCTTTTGCAGCACGATGCCTCCACATTGTACCCTCTTATAAATTATAACAACAATATCCTCCCTTATAAATTATAACCACCACAGTTGTCCCTTATTAACTATAACTGCCACGGTGTCCTTTCTTATGAACTATGGCTTCAATGCTGTCCTCCCT
Organism: Dendrobates tinctorius; assembly: GCF_039654945.1. Lineage (NCBI taxonomy): Eukaryota > Metazoa > Chordata > Amphibia > Anura > Dendrobatidae > Dendrobates > Dendrobates tinctorius. Next base: position 20,624,636 of record NW_027361829.1, on the reverse strand, counting down.
CATGCTATTCCCATCTTCAGTGTCCCCCCCCATGCTGCCATATCTCCATACTGTCCACCTACGCTCCCACCTACACAGTGCAAGGACTCTAAACTGTCCCCTCACGCATCTACAATACCACTCCATACTGCCTCCCAAATTCCCATTATTCCATACTGTCCCTGCACTCCATGCTGTGTCCACCCATACTCCTATCACTCCATATTGTCCTCTTAGTGTATGCTGTGTCCTTCCTGTGTCCAGGTTCACAATTCCTTACATTTACAATCAGCCCAAATTCACACTGCTGCAGCTCACACTGCACAAAAAGTCATGACATAGGCTAGTTTCACATTAGCGTTTACGGCCGCAGGATCGGGCTGCGCATGGCCGCCGCTAAGTCCCGCCACCTGCCGCGCCTCCGCCGGTAGCTCCGCCTATCTTTAGCACTGGGGACGCAGGCCGTGCACAGAATGCGTTTGGCAGCGCATGCGTCCTTTTGACGCTGTGCCGAGCGCACCAAATTGCAACCTGTTGCGTTTGGCGCTGGTCGGCGCAGTGTCAAAAGGACACATGCGCCGCCAAATGCATACTGCGCACAGCCTGCGTCCCCAGTGCTAAAGATAGGGGACGCAGGACGCATGCAGCGTCATGCGTCCGTAGGCGGAGCTACCGGCGGAGGTGCGGCAGGTGGCGGGGCTTAGCGGCGGCCGTGCGCAGCCCGACGCTGCGGCCGTAAACGCTAATGTGAAACTAGCCTTAGTCAGTGGTTTTCACTCCATCCTTTTTACATAAGTATCAAAAGGTTTCAAAGGAAAGTCAGCTTTTCTGCAGTAGTTTTCTGCTGGTGCTTGTAGTCAATTAATCAACATGTATTCATTTCCAATCTCTATCTCACATACTCATTGAGAAATATTAATAACACAATAACACAATGTAGCAGGCCTTAAGCTGGGATAATAAAGAAAATATATATTCTTATATACTCACAAATAGCAATAAAAACATGTGTTGTACAAAAATATGTATTATCTTTATGGCACACTAGACTTCTGCCTGACTTTGGGTTTGCCTTTCAAAGATTTGTATGGGCTCTGTCTAGTGCCACTCTTTAAAGAAAAACTAAACATTTGGAACAAAATTATATATTTTTGTGTCTCTTTAATTTTTGCAGACCTGAAACCCTGTGAATTGCTCAAAAGGCAGCTGAGAAGTGCACAGCTCAGGAAACAAGAGTGCCTAAGCATGCACCAAGAAATCATAGAGGTCCTATACTGTAGAATTTATACTATGATTTACTTATGCACTCCAGGGAGGAGATATATAATCATGTCTTCTAACCTGCTTACTTCTCGTGAGACTTTTGAGTGATTGGTGGAGGTCCCAGTACCTGGAAAAGAAAAAGTGAAAAATATAATAAAAAAGAATATAAACTGTTGTTCCAAACATTTAGTTACTCTTTAAATAGTCAGAAGTTGTAACTTCATAATATCCATATAGACTCCATAATATCTAATTTATCCAATTCTAGAATCGTAATAGCAATGCAACTGCTGTGTAATATTGATTATACATTTTAGTCATTACATTAATGTTAAATATATGATCAATATGAAATGGCAAGTGCATTATTATTACTATTTGTAATAGTGGATAAATTGGACATTATAGAGACAATAGATAGATATTATTAATGTAAGAAATGTATCTATAGAATTTTTTTCTTAATTTAAATACTCTACTAGAAAATGTGATGTATGGAAGAACAATATAATGTGTGGCCTAGGCACGCCATGGGAGAAGCTGTGAATGCTTCACTTCAAAACACAAATGCAACCAGTCATGACCAAAAGTGTTGGCACCCTTGAAATCGTTCCAGAAAATGAAGTATTTCTCCCAGAAAACTGTTGCAGTTACATATGCTTTGTTATATACATGTTTATTTATTTTGCGTGTATTGGAACAACACAAAAAAAGAAAGAGAAAAACAGGCAAATTGGACATAATTTCACACAAAATCCAGAAGTGGGCTAGACAAAATTGTTGGCACCCTCAACTTAATATCTGGTTTCAAATGTTGGCCCCTGTTATTTTGCAAACTGCTACAGGTCTCTCATATTTGAAGGGCACCTTCTTCCAACATCAGTTTTAAGATCTCTCCACAGGTGTACAATGGGATTTAGATCTGAAATTGTTGCTGGCCACTTCAGAACTCTCCAGCACTTTGTTTCTATCCATTTCTGGGTGCTCCTTGAAGTATGTTTGGTGTCATTGTCCTGCGAAGACCCATGACCTACTGTAGGACACAAACTCAGCTTTCTGACACTGGGCACTACATTGCTAACCAAAATCCTTTGGTAAACTTTCAAGATGCCGTGCACATAGTCAGAGGTAGAAAATAACCCCAAAACATCTTTGAACCTCCACCTAATTTGACTGTAGGTACTGTGTTGTTTTTTTTGTAGGCCCTGTGTTGTTTTCTTTGTAGGCCTAATTTCATTTTTAGTAATCAGTAGAATGTTGTGCTTTACCAAATAGCTCTATCTTGGTCTCATCTGTATCCAATATGCTTTTCCAAAAGGATTTTAGCTTACTCACGTACATTTTGGCAAACTGCATTCTAGATTTTTTTATGTCTCTCTGTCAGCAGTTGGGTCTTCCTGGGTCTCCTGTAATAGCTTTTCATTTCATTCAAATGTCAACGGATAGTTCATGTTAACAATGATGCACCCTGAGCCTGCAGGACAGCTTGAATTTCTTTGGAACTTGATTGGATCTGCTTATCCACAACTTGAACTATCCTGCGTTGCAACCTTTCATGTTTCTCTGCTGTCCACATCCAGGAAGATTAGCTACAGGGCCATGGGTTGTAAAATGTCTTGAAATATATTGCTCACCGTAGACAGAGGAACATCAAGATCTCTAGAGATGGACTTGTAAACTTGAGAATGTTGGTATTTTTCAACAATTTTGATTCTCAAGTCCTCAGACAGTTATCGTCTTCTCTCTCTGTTCTCCATGCGTAGTGTGGCACACAAACAGATAATGCAAAGATTGAGTCAGCTTCTCACCTTTTTATCTTGCTTCAGGTGTGACTTTCATATTGCCCACACCTTTTACTTGCCGTAGGTGAGTTTGAACGAGCATCACATGCTTGAAACAAAGTTTTTTGCCCATAATTTTGGTAAGGTGCCCACAATTTTGTCTAGCCCATATATGTGGTTTTGTGTGAAATTATGCCCAATTTGCTTTTTTTTTCTATTTTTTTGTGTTATTCCAATACACACAAGGGAAATAAACATGTGTATAATAAAACGTGTAATTGCAATAATTTTCTGGCTATGACCGAATGTAGACAACAACCTTTCTGACATACTTACAACTGGTGTAAATGGAGGTATTAAACAAATTGTGCCTGGTTTGGAAATTATTTCCTATCACTTGCAGCCACACTGTTGTCTCCTCCTTATGAAATATGACCAACACAATGTCTTTGCTAATCAACTGTGACCACCACAGTATCTTTCTTTACAAGCTATGACCACCACATTGGGTCTAGTGTGAAGTCATGTTCCTCAATTTTGCATTATCTTCTAGACTTGTCTGCTATGTCTGACCACAATACACAGGGAGATTTGGTGTAACATATGACTGCAGGAAACGTCTACTGCATTATCTGTGCTCCGTTATTACTGTGTGTTATTTGTGGTGTTACATAGGACTGTGGGTAACATCTAGTACATTATCTGTGTTCAGTTATTACTGTGTGTTATCTGTGGGGTTGCTTAAAACTGCAGTTAACATCTACACTGCTTGAACTCAGAAGATGTTATTGGGTATATTAGGACATTCTGTGTTGTATTCTAAGCTTTTCTTCTGTGCCAGGCCCCATAGGATTGCATTTGACATCTACATTACCTATACTTAGAAGTATCACTGTTTTATCTGTGGTGTTACATAGCACTGCATGGAACATCTACTATAGTTTCCGTGTTTACATAGGACTGCAGTTAACATGTACATTATCTGTTCTGAGAGAGGTAACAATTTGTGCTAACTGTGGTTTTACATAGGACTGCAGATAATATCTGTGCTCAGACATTTATCACTGGTAATGGATGATAGCTCATAGCTATCATCATAGATAGATAATGCTGATAACTGATTAGTTATATTTGTGGACAGAGGTGACAAAACTTATGCTTTGGAGCTTGTGTCCATGGTTTTCTCTGACCCTATCAATGCGCTAACAATACCAATATCATCACAATAACAGTCTCTGAGACATTACCCGAGAAGGTTTGAAAAACAGGTCCAAACAGGAGCTTGGCTCTTTTAAAATGTCTTGCAGTCCAAATTCTAGCATCTTTTTGTAAGACTATAGATTGTAATGTTCCTATGTATGTTATTTCTCCTGAAAATAAATAAATTGACAACTGGATGTTATCCATCAGGAGTGTGTCCTTTGACAATGTGATAATGTTCAATCTGTGCAACTCATAAGGATGCACCCCTTTTGACAAGGGGAATGATAATACCCAGTGTTCAATTTATTCATAAGTATTCAGGAGGATTACCAGGGTAAAGATACAATATAAAGCTCTAGAAAAAGCAGTTTAAGCATTGTTATTTTATGAGAAATATAAATATTTACAAAAACAGACATTTCCGGATAGTTGACAGTTGTGCCTTAAAGAAAAATACTATTGTTCAAAAAAAATCCATATTTAAACATTTAGCGTTTATTGTAGTTTTTATTTTTTAAAGGGAATCTGTCACCCTTTTTTTGGCTTTGCAGCTGCTGGCATAGACATCGGGGGCTTATCTACAGCATTCTGTAATGCTATAGATAAGCCTCCGATGTAACCTGAAAGAGAAGAAAAACATGTTATATTATACTCACCGAGGTGGGCGGTCCGGTTCGATGGGTGTCGCCGTCCCATCCGGCGCCTCCCTTCTACATGCGATGACGTCCTCTTCTCCCATCCTGTAATGGCTCCGGCGCAGGCGCACTGCTCTGCCCTGTTGAGGGAAGAGCAGAGTCCTGCAGTGCGCAGGTGTCGGGAGAGGTCTGGCGCCTGCGCACTGTAGAATTCTGCTCTGCCCTCAACAGGGCAGAGCAATGCGCCTGTGCCGGAGCCATTACAGGACGGGAGAAGAGGATGTCATCGCATGAAGAAGGGAAGCGCCGGACCGGACCGCCCACCTCGGTGAGTATAATATAACGTGTTTTTCTTCTCTTTCAGGTTACATCGGGGGCTTATCTACAGCATTACAGAATGCTGTAGATAAGCCCCTGATGTTAATGCCGGCAGCCAATAGGGGATAAAAAGGGTGACAGATCCCCTTTAAAGTAAAAATCTTGTGTGCCATAAATTAGTTTTACTTATACTCAAATGTAAGTTTAAAAGTATAAAGAATAATTGTGGCCAGGAAAACATATTATTTTTTTTTTTTTTTAATCAAAAACATTTTTATTGTGACAGTCACATTTTCCCAACAATACATATTACATTTTTGTATTACATAATACTGTAATCCATCCATTTTCAAGACGTTGTTATAATCATTTTTTGTAACTAGAAATGGGCGGACACCTGGATGTTCAGGTCCGGCTGGTTCAGCTGAACATTTACAAAAAGTTTGGGTTTGGGTACTAGAACAGTACCCAGACCCGAACCTGAACCCGGACCCCATTCACTTGAATGGGGGGCCCGAACATCCAGTGTTTGTCATTCTTCATATGCATGACAGCGTGGCAAAAACCGCTTCTAATTGGCGGTGAAATCATCCCCGCCAGTCAGAGAGCTGCGGTTCCCACGCTTTTTTTTTGTTTTATTTACAACGCAGGGGCGACTGATGAATACTGCCATCCGCCGCCCCTGCACTCACTGTAATTAGCGGCAGCAGGTATCGGACGATGGAATCAGTAGTCCCATCAGCTGACACCAGTGACCGGAGGTAAACTTTATACCTCCGATTACAGCTGACAGCTCACATTGTTTTTGACAATGTGTGAACAGCGGCTCTCAGACGGGGATGATTTCACCGCTGATCAGAAGTGATTTTTGGCGGTGTTCGAACCTGAACAGTAACATGGACTTCACCAGGTGTCCGTGTTTGGTGTCCGTGCCCAAACAGTAGGTGTGCCCGAACAGTAGGTGTTCAATATGGACACCGAACTTTACTGTTCGTGTTCGCCCATCTCTAATTGTAATTCTTTCATGTTATTTCTCACTTGTAATCCTGGTTTTACCCTTGTGCAATTCAAGCATAGCTTTCATGCAAAGTTGACCACTCTGTAGCATTTTTTTTATACATCTAGTCACAATAACTTTTGATAGTTGTCTAAAAACAGTATAGTCTGGAAGCAGTTAAGTAGCCAATAGATAACCCAGGACTGGACAGTGGATAAAAAGAAACTGGAAGCCATACCCAGAAAAACATGAATTTAGTTACTGGTTTACTAAGGTCTAAGTTACTAAATCACTATTAGCTGCACTCTGTACTGCCTGCAGTGGAACAATCTAATGTTTGCAAGTACAATGTTTGGGTGTACAATATTGTACATCACGATGTTGACCTGCTGGGGAGACAGCACATATTACTAGACTAAAAAAGACCTCGTCCTTAATGTATAGCTCTCATATGTTACATGAAACTTATTAAAAATTCCTGTCTAGTGTTAAAAACAATGTTAGGAAAATTATTTAAAACATAATTAAATGATTTAAAGGGGTATTCCCATCTCAAAGATGCTATCCCAAGTAGTAGCTAAAATAATAATATTAGCAAATGCCTCTAACTATAAACATCTTTACTCCAGCATACTATTCTTCAAAAGTGCCATGCAATGCTCCAGTCTTAATGAATCAGGGCCAAAGATAGGTAAAGGGGTCTCCCATCTCCAAGATGCTTTCCCAATTTATAGCAGGTGTAATATTAGCAAATACCTCCAAATAGAAATGTAGTAGTTTTTCTGATTCGCTTTGTGTCTTTCCTCATGTGCAGGAAATGAAGGACCTTTGAGCTTTGTGTGCTGATCTCATATAACTTTGACCAAGGATTTAGACCTTAATTAGCCTGTTCGTGTTATGGTTTATTCACTATTATCATTAGGAAAGGCCAGGTGATGCAAATTTCTAAGCTTTATAAAAGCCCAGCCTCCTCTAACCTTGTGCTAAAAAATAGCAGGCATCAGGTCCTTCTAAGAAGCTGCCTATCACTCTGAAAATGAAAATGGTGGAGGCTCACAAAGCAGGAGAGGGCTATGAGAAGATATCAAAGCATTTTCAAGTTGCCATTTCCTCAGTTTGAAATGTAATTAAGAAATGGCAGTTAACAGGAACAGTGGAAGTCAAGAGAAGGTCTGGAAGACCAAGCAAAATTTCAGTGAGAGCTGCTTGTAGGATTGCTAGAGAGGCAAATCAGAACCCCCGTTTGACTGCAAAAGACCTTCAGAAAGATTTGTTCTACTGTTCAGAGACACCTGTACAAATATGACCTTCATGGAAGAGTCATCAGAAGTAAACATCTCCTGTGTCCTTACCATAGTATTCAATTTCAGAAGTATGCAAAAGAACATCTAAATAAGCCTGATGCATTTTGCAAACAAGTCCTATGCACCGATGAGGTTAAAATCAAATGCTTTGGCTACAATGATCAAAGATATGTGGGGAGAAAAAAAGGCACAGAATTTCAGGAAAAGAACATTAAGCATGGGGGTGGATCGTTCATGCTTTGTGGTTGTGTTGCCACCAATGGAACTGGGAACATTTCACAGATAGAGGGAATAGATTGGATTCAATGACATTTCAACAAATTCATCATGCAAACAGCATAATCTATAAAAAAAAGCTGAAGTTCAAAAGTGGAAGGCTTCTACAAATGGCTATGATTCAAAATCCACAATAGACTTTCTCAAAAGATTGCAATCTAAAGGTTCTATAATGGCCCTCACAGTCCATTGATCTGAACATCATTGAAAATCTGTGGCTAGACCTCAAAATAGCAGTGCATGCAAGACGACCCAGGAATCTCACAGAACTGGAAGAATGTTCCAATGAAGGATTGGTGAAAATTACTCAAACAAAAATTTAAAGACTCTTGGTTGGCTACAAGCTGTGATACTTTAAAATGGAGTTGCTACTAGGTACTAACCATGCAGGGTGCCCAGACGTTTGCATCAGCCCTTTTTCCTGGTTGTAATTTTTAAAATGCAATAGATTTTTTTTGCATAAAATACAAAGGAAATGTGTCATCTTTAACTTTAGGTCTTTTAGAGATAATTTAATCTTATAGTTGCTTAACTGTTCACAATAACAGTAATTTTACTAGAGGTGCCAAAACTTTTACATGCCACTATATCTGTTCTGTCCTCACTAAATGAACCGGAATTCATGTAGCTTATACAGGCAGCTAAACCGCTATACCGGGGTCCAATAAGGAGACTGTAGGTTGAATCTGTGCTTTATTGAATATAGTGGTATATTGATGTGGTGAAACTACAACAAAAACATATATGCACTGAGTGAATACAGGGTACATAGGAATACATAATATACATAACATACATTATCTGCACTAATAGCTAACCAGGGGAGAGATAACTAAGCAGCGTGATCTAAGACAGGAATTAGATGTGGAAAGCGTGATTACCGACCAGTGATGCTGACACAAGGGGAGTAGAGAAATGAGATGTTCACAGGAAGCAGACTTGAGAGAAAATGTAGGACTGGAGGGAAAAATGGGGTCTGGACTAAACCATAATGCTTTGCAAATTTACCAGGGTGCTTTGCAAGCTTTCCCAGAATACATTGTGAAGGGAGGGAAATAGAATTCAGGAAGTACAACGCATAATAACATGCAGTTATGACTTTGGTCAGTAGATGGAGCCAAAGATACAGAAAACAGTAAAATATATAGAAACCTGTACATTCTATACATTACAGCAAATAACAGTATATTTCCAGACAGACATTCAAATATTGAATTAAATGTCGGAGACAGAACACTCCTCGTCTGGCATCAAACGGATGTCACTATTCTTATTCTCCGAAGACAACAATAAGACCAGCTCAGTTACTGGTCTGGAGAATATCTTAAGTTCATTCCCTTTGGTCATCCTAAGTTCAACTTTGCAGACGTTGCCATCCTTACTCGGGAATGTTGCAGTCACTAGTTAAAGTGGCCACTGGTTCCGATGGGCCTGACAGTCTTTCACAAGGATGAGGTCACCAATCCTCAGATTAGGCCTGGTAGATTGCCACTTCGTCCGTGGCTGCAGGGTAGACAAATACTGTTTGCGCCACCTGTCCCAGAATGTATTGGCAAGACTTGGTACCTGTCTCCACTGGCGCTTGTAGAGGTCCTTAGTGTCGAATCCTCCTGGAGGGGCACTGGATAGTCCTGTTTTCTGGGTGAGGAGAGTAGCTGCTGTCATTGTATGAAGTGTAGACACCTGAGGGTGTATTTCAGCATCTGAGTCCTCTCCTACTAATTCAAAGGTATCTAGACAACGTTCCTCAGTGTACAATAGTTTTGGTCCTGAGAGCCATGTTGTGCTCTCTAGTCGACTTGCGTCAACTGCTCTAGTTACATGATCTGCAGGATTTTGGTCCGTGGGAATGTAATGCCACTGTTTTGAATGAACTGATCTCCTAATTCGTAGCACTCTGTTGTTGACATAAACGTAAAATTGCCTGGTTCATTGTGGATGTATCCCAGGACTACTTTGCTGTCTGAGTAGAACTTGGCTTGTGCCAGGTCGATATCCATCTCGGATGCAATGAACTCTGCTACCTCGACGGCTAAGACTGTAGCATAAAGTTCTAACCTTGCTATACTGTGCTTCAAGTTTTGCCTTCCCCATAACAAATCCAATGTGGTTCTGACATTTGGAGTCCACAGTTTTGAGATAGGCAACAGCAGCAATTGCTTTGACAGAAGCATCTGCAAATACATACAGTCTTTGGCTCTGTATCTCTGTAAACGGCACAGGGGTATATGGTCTTGGAGCATTCAAGTTGGAGAGGGCTGCTAAAGAATTCTTCCTTACTTCCCACTGGATTCTCTTATCAGGTGGCAGAGGTGCATCCCAGTCAGAAGTCTCCTGGTTAAGTCTCTAACTATGGCTTTGCATTGTATAGTAATGGGAGCTGCAAAACCTAAGGGATCGTACAGGCTGTTGATGGTAGACAGGACACCGCTGCGTGTGAAAGGCTTTTCTTCCTGGCTGACCTGAAAGGTGAAAGTGTCTGACTGTAGATTCCAGAGAAGCCCGAGGCTGTGTTGCATTAGCGTGGGGTCTGACCCCAGGTCCAGGTCTCTGAGACCGTTACACAAGTCTTGTGAAGGGAATGCTTTCATGAGGTCTTGGCTGTTTGAGGCTATTTTGTGAAGACTGAGGTTAGAGCAAGCAAGCATCTCTTGGCCTCTCCTGAGAAGACTGACGGCAGTCTCGTTTGAAGGCATGACTTTCAGACAGTCATCAATATAAAAGTCTTTTTCTATGAATTGTCTGATATCTGATCCGTATTCTGTTTCTCCTTCTTGAGCAGACCTTTTGAGTCCATAAATGGCGGCTGCAGGAGAAAACCTATTGCCAAAGATGTGCACTCTCATGCATTACTCTGTGACCTCTTTAGTAGGATCATTGTCTGTGTACCAGAAAAATCTTAGGAAGTTCCAGTCTCTCTCTCTCACAAGGAAACAATGGAACATTTGCTGGATGTCAGCTATGAAGGCAATGGAATCCTTACGGAAGCGCAGAAGTACTCCCAGCAGTTTGTTATTGAGGTCTGGTCTTGTCAGTAGAACATCATTCAGGGAGACATCATCAAACTTAGCACTGGAGTCAAACACCACTCTAATTTGGCCCGGTTTCTTAGGGTGGTGTACTCCAAACATGGGTAAGAACCAGCATTCTTCAGAATCTTTGAGAGTGGGAGCAAGTTCTGCATGGCAGTTCTCAAAATTCTTTGACATGAAGGAGAAAAAGTGATCTCTCATCTCTGGTTTCCTTTTCAGATTATGTTTGAGAGAGAAGAAATGTTTGAATGCCTGATCTCTGTTGTTTGGTTGAAGTGGTCTGTGGGTTCTGAAGAGGTGCGACCCAGCTGTTGGTCTCATCTTTTACGAGTCCTTTGTCCATTACCTCTAGGAACAACTTGTCCTCTACTGACATTGCTACTTGGTTGTCTTGCTTAGTTCTCTGGAAGACTGTGCACCACAACTGATCCTCATAGCTTCCTGACACCATACTGCTGTCATGAGTAAAGTCTATTAAATGATTGGGCAGTTGTATGCTGTGTGGTAGTTCCTTGACATGGAACTCGTTGTTGCAAGGTTGAAACAGAGATGGGCGTCCTTTCTCCAATGTATTTGTTAGCATGCTCGTCACAGAAGATCGGGCATGCATATGTCCCAAACATACGTTTCCTATTATGATCCATCCTATGTCTAGCCTTTGGGGCATAGGGAGCATTGTGGAGTCCATTAATATGACTTCTCACTTTATTAACTTATAATTAATTTATTATTATTTATTAGGATATCTCTTCCCAACAGCAGTATTATCTGTGCCTGAGGGTCAAGTACCGGTATAAGCTGTGCTATGCGTTTCAAGTGAGCATGATGGATTGCCACATCTGGTGTAGGGATTTCAGATCTGTTGTCTGGGATCTGATTACACTCGATGATTGTAGGTAGTGGTAGGCAGAATTGTTCACCTAACGACTCAATTTGGGTGTCAGTGGCTTTCCTGCCTGCTGTTGTCACAGTACCTGCACATGTCTTTAATGAGTAGTGCTTGGTCCTTTGATGTTGAATAGGTAAAAGAATGTTGATCTAGCCAGGGATTGATTACTTTGATCATCCAGGATAGCATACAGTCTTAAAGCTTTGTCTCTATGGCCCTTTGAGTACACTCTGACGAGGCATATTTTAGAACCTACTGTGTTATGAATGGGTCACTCTCCGTCTAACCAAGTGAGAATCCAATATTTTCTCTACCTCATATTCCATATTGCCTTTAACCAATACTGGGTCAGGAGGTGCCGCCACAGGAACTACTGGCTCAACAAACCTCTTCAACAGTGACTTGTGAAATACGTTATGGATTTTGAACGTAACTGGACGAGCCAATCAGAAAGAAACA